>NC_058133.1:183001283-183040810 GCF_016433145.1 Gracilinanus agilis
CGGCCTCAGCCACTTCCCAGCTGTGTGACCCTGGGCAAGTCACTTGACCCCCATTGCCCACCCTTACCAATCTTCCACCTATGAGACAATACACCGAAGTACAAGGGTTTAAAAAAAAAGTTTACTTAAATTACTTCAAGACCATTGAAAGGTGAGTTCTTTAACGTAAGATATTCAACCTCTGTTTCACAAAAGTTGTTCTTCCCTTTCTGTCTGTCTCTCTTCCTTCTCCTACTTTCTCATTCCTCTTTATCAATGAACTTGTTTCTTCTATGTTCCAAGTGTAGCCCAATCATCTTCAATATTTCAATAATTCTATTATCTCATCTTTGTATATAGTCCTTCCAGGGATATAGATTATAATCCATTCTTCTCTTCTCATGCAGTGGGACTTGTTCACATCAAATTCTATGGAAAATATTATTAATCACTTTTGTGCTGTACACCCATTATCAGTCGAATAATGTGAATTTTCCTTTCTCAGCATAACATTTCTAAAATGAATAAAATTAAATGCATTAGATTACAAAAGAAACCAATTATATTGAATTTGTCATAAACATGTATATATAGCACATATGCATGTATGTTATGAGGTTTGAGATATGTGTATGCATTACATCTGAAACATATACAGTGATCCCTCACCTATCATGGGAGTTATGTTCCAGAGACCCCTGCAATAGGGGAAATTCCGTGAAGTAGCAGCTTTATATTTATTTTATTATTTATATGTATTTTAAGGCTTTATAAACCCTTCCCACTCTCCTATAAACCTTTCCCACACTCTTATAAACATTTCATATGCTCTTAAACACTTTCTACACTCTTAAACCTATATAATTTAACAAAATCCCACAATATAGCCAAAATTCCACAATACAGAATTACATATATTTTTTAAGAAGCTACGATACAGTGAAGTCATGATAAGTGAACCATGATATAGCGAGGGACAACTATATCAATTCATGTATGTTTGTGTGTACACACAGACATGCATACATGTGCATACCTGCATATGGAATTGGCATCTATGTGTTCAAGCATGTGCACCCATGAATGTGTGCATCTGCAGGCACATACATGCAAAATATACCCATTATATTTAAATCTATGTAGATGTGTTTGTCCATGAGTCAATGACATTTATTAAATATCTACTATGTGCCAGGCATCATATTAATCACTAGGGATCTAGTTTAATTACTAGGCTATTCTTTCTCTTAAAAGAATATTCCTCTTAAAAACAGTACAGTCTAATAAGAAAGCTGAAAGTGGGAGAGGGAGAAAAGATACCTACGATGGAGAAGTTCAGAGGAATATAGTCAGGTGAGAAACTAGGGATGACTGGTTTGATTGTTCTCCTCAAATTTAGCTTTTTTGAGGAACCCATTGCTCTAGTCCTCCAATCACTGGAGAAAATCAATAATCTGTGGAGGAGACAGTAAAGGGCAACAAACAAGCAAACACATCCAAACTTTCCAAACCACATGAAAATTGGTCACAAGCCCTCCAGGAAATCAGAATGGAGGTGAAGAACCAAATAAGAAAGATAGAATAAACTTGGCAAGAAAAGTGGGAAATAGTTCAAAAAGAAAATAGCAGTTGAAAAGACAGACTCTCCCACTTGGAAGAAGTCCAGAAATGAAATGAAATGATAAACAAATTGGAGATCAGAAAGAAATGTGGGAGTAGAAACAGAAGAAAAACAAAGTCTTGATCACATGGTTCAATGAGGATATGATTGAGGATATAGACTCTAAACAATAACCCTAGTACAAATGTTAATAATATGGAAATAGGTCTGGATCAATGACACTTGTAAAACCATGTGAAATTGCTTGTTGGCTACAGGAGGGGGTAGGAGGAAGGGAGGGAAAGAACGTGAATCATGGAACCATGGAAAATATTCTAAATTAACTAATTAAATAAATAAACTTAAAAAAACGAGGCTAAGGGAGATTAGTTTCCTTTTTGAAGTTAACATATATAGAAAGAGGATGTATTTAGAATTTGAAAATAGATCCTCTGATTTCAAATCCAATAATCTTTCCATTGCAACATCATGTCTCCTTCCAGTGAACAGGGAAACATGGTAGTTTCCAATAGAGAATTTGAGAGTAGTGGGTCCAAACTTTAAAATTCAGAATAGATATGTTCTAGGGATGGGGGTACAAGGATAGAGGAAAAGTCATTTTGTTGTTTTTTAAATTAAATTTTTTAAAAGTTTAATTTTATCTGTATATTTTAAAATTTATGTATTTATGTATTTAAATATCCAGTTAACTCTTTCCATTCTCTATCTCCATTAAAGAAGACATCATTTGAGAAAAAAAATACATGTATATATATATATGTATATATATATATATCTTACTTTTGCTTTCAACTCTTTCTCTTAAGGTGGACATACATTTTAAAAATAATATTTCATTTTTTCCATATTGCATATAAAAACAATTCTTAACATTAAAAAAATTAAGTTGCAAGTTTCATTTAATTTTTGTTTGTTTTCCCCTGACCTCCAGTGTTAATTCAAATGGGATCTTGGACATCTGACATGAGGTTCTGCCCCAACTAATTGTTAGGATCATGAGAGAGGGGCAAAGAGGACCATAACCATTGTAGACAGGGTCCAGTAGGATCGTTAACATCCCAACATCTGATTGCCAAGCACTTGGATAGTTCCACTACCATATTGACAAGGTGCACCAGGGGCTTTCACTCTCTCTCCTACATAGTGAGACTGATATGAAACATTATATCTTAATTCAGAATAAGAAATAGCATCCACATATCCCCTCCTTCTGATGGAGGGGCCCTGTCCTTTTCTAATATGGCTATGGTCTCCACCAAGAGCCCAGGAAATATATATTCGCTTGTGTCACCAGTTGAGTCACATTTAGAGTGAGGAAGGAGTGATGGACGGTTTGATTTACAAGAGGAAGAAGGATACTTCTTGCTCAGTATTAGCAGATGCTTGTTCTGCTACCCATCTTCAACTATAGCAAACTCATGTGTTAGCTTAAATTTTGTTACTTCAATTTGAATTTTATTTTCTTAAAAATGGATATACATATGAGAAAGTTTTCTGTGAAAATATTGAATAATTTTTACCATTGTTTCATACTATGGTATAGGGTGTGGGTGAATTTTCTGTTTTTGGAAATCTCTGAAGTTGCACAAAACACATCAGACACTTAAAGGAGAAACTGATTTATCCTCTTAATTCAGTCATTTTTGATAACAGAGGAGATTTTAGGAGGGTGAAAGAGGCAGTTAATAGTGGATCCTAAAAGTCACCAAGTATTTAATCAAGGCAATGTACTAATAAGCACTGGGGATAAAAGGTAAGACAAAGCTGCTTTTTCAATCCTGCCAGGAATGAATGTTGATGCCAGTGGGACAAAGCAAAGTCCTCTTCTTTCCTGACATTGGTGGCCCTGTTCCTTCTGAATCATTTCCAATTTCTAACTGTATTTCAGGTTAGTCTCCCACTCTATAAACCTGTGTACCTTCTCTCTAGAGGTTATTTAAAGTTTCAAACTCTAGATAAACCAAGAAGTTTCTTAGTGTGGAATGTAGCTAGTCAGAGTTAATATCATTTGCATAATCTAAACAAGTTCCTGCCTTAGATATGGTGTTTTCTCAAAGATGCATAGGTTTGGGGAAACACCAAATACCCTAGAGAAGAAGAAATTGCAGTGTCTGATACTCTGAAACTGCTGCCTGAAGGCTGAAGAAATCAGAAAGCGGGCTTGAGAATTTTCCAAAGGCAAAGCAGCTGGTCTTCCTAAAGCTGACAGTAGAGAGGAAAGTGAGGGAGAAACAGTAGCCTGAGATTATTCCACCAAAGGATGAGAAGAGAAGATTGGTTTTTAGTTTTCTGGTTTTGAGGCTGGAGGTCAATTTGATTCAATCTGGGAACTTTAGGAATTGAGAGTGAATTTATTTCTAAGCTAAGTATAAGTAACACTATTTTCTCAGTTCTCCATGTGGTTCCTAAAACCAGGGTCATTTGTAATCTGTTATTAACCTGAGTTTTTCTGATGTAGAGACCATAGAAAAATTTTTTTTCCTTTCCAGATAGAATCAGTCTGTTTTGTGGCAATAGATGAAGGTATATTTTAGATATATTAATTAGTCCCTGTTCTCAGTTTAAGAAAAGAGATCAAACAAAAAGAAAATCAGCACATTCGTATCCTTTTGGATTTTTCTTTTTTGTTCATGCAAAATTCACCAATTTCAGCTTGCATTTAATCTATTGTTCTACTCAGATATATTTTTGTAGGACTATTGCTTGAATGTCAATGGTGAGTTTCCAATTAATTTCATAAAGAAGTAGGCAGGCAAAAAAAACCAAACCTGTCATCTGTTTCTTTTTGCAACTTTTATTTTCCCTTTCTTCAACTGTAGAAATAAGTCCAAACCCACTAGTTACATGCTGGATGCATCAGTTTGGTCTCAATTTTGTTTTCACAAAATCTACAGATGGAATTAGATGTTCATCCCCATGCTTCTGTTTTGTATCAAGTATTATGATCTCTAGAGAGTTAATAAACTGTGTGAATTCCTTTGCAAGAGAAATTGTACTTTGTTATGTGGAAATAATATACTGATGTTATGATATTCTGCTAATCTTAACTTTCCTGGATTTGTCACTTCGAATACTAGAGAAGCATCCATACTTTTGGAAGCCATTCTGTTCTATGGGTAGTGTTATTATATAGTATGTGGAAAGTGGTGAACAGCTGTTCTCCACCAAGGATTCAGGCTAGATAAAAGAAAACAACAACAACAATAACTTTTTGCTTAGCTAGCAACAAAGTGATATTAAGGAGATCTGAGTTAAAAATCTCATTCCGACTCAAAAAGCAACTTGGACTCTTCAATTCCTCACTCCCCATATTCAGTCAGTTGCCAAGCCTTGCTATTTCTAACTCTGTAATGTTTCTAATAATCAATTCCCTTTCCCTTCCCAACATCCTTCCCTGAGAATAATATTATGGAATGCATATTATTGTATGAATTTGTGTAAACATGACCAAGTTTTTAAAATGTTTTTTCTTATTTTTAAATTTTTTCTTTACAAATACATTCTGATGCAGAAAATATATAACAAAATTATATAAACATAGATACACACATAAAGTTTCTAAGCATATATTTACATATACATATATAAAGTTTCTAGGCTTATATATTTACATATATAGATACACACAGAGAATTCCTGAGTATACATATATATATATATACACATATACATGCATATGTAAAGTTTCTAGGCTAATATATTATATATACAGATATATAAGTATATACACACATATATTTATATATATCTAAATATCTATTTGCCTATCTATCCATCTCTTTCTCTCTCTCTCTATTTATATATATATATACATATATATATATCCACTAATTTATACTATGTGAATGTATACACATTAGGCTAAAAAATAACAGCAAATAGATAGTTACTAAAGACCTGGATAAGATAAACTGAGATAAGAGTTTTCCATGGTTGTGATGATTTGTAGAAACTTATTATTATTATTTTTAAAACCTTTACCTTCTCTCTTAGAATCAATATTTGATATTGATTCCAAGGCAGAAGAGTGGTAAGGACTAGGCAAATTAGGGATGTCAGTTGTCCAGAATCACACAGCTAGGAAGTATCTGAGGTTACATTTGAACCAAGGACCTCCTATCTTTAGGTTTGACTATCCACTGAGCCAACAAAGTACCCCTTATTTTTATAATAGCTGGTCAAACAAATGAATGACACACCTTACTCCCTTTCTTATTGCCAACTTGTTTAAGAACTGTAGTTGCTAGATACTGGAGCACCATTCAAGAGCTTGGAGCAAAAGCTTTAGTGCACATTTGAACATGGTGGGGTTTGTACCATTTACTCAAAGCCTAGGGTTCATTACTTATTTTTCTAAAATAATTTTTCATGCTCTCTTGGTTTAGGTAGGTTTCTTGTGTCTAACTTGCCTTCCAGTTTAGGATGTGCCTTGTATATAAGGCCAGGGAAAAGTCATAATGCTTTTTCATAATTTCCATTTTCAGTCCTAAACCATTGAGCAGTCTGGCTGGGTGTCATCCTCTAGTCCTATGTTCATAGTTGTGGCTGAAATCTGAGTCATTTTTCATTAGTAAGAAGACTGTGCTGGTATAAGGGTGCATTCAATATGTAAAATGCAGTTATAATCACTCATTTCTTTCTATGTGTGTTTGTTTTCACTTTATTTGAAGGGCTGGTGAATTATTTCCTTTCATATTCTTCTGAAACTTCCCTTTACCATAGAATAAATATATTGTCATTTTAAATGTCACTTCTGAGTTTCATCCTTAAAATATGGTAGCTTAGCCTACAATAGGGATTTTCCAGAACATCAATGATATTCTAAAAGTTATGAGATATGATAATCCTATGAGGTATTTACATAGAACTTCCTTCAGTAACCAAGGAG
Source organism: Gracilinanus agilis (assembly GCF_016433145.1). Taxonomy (NCBI): domain Eukaryota; kingdom Metazoa; phylum Chordata; class Mammalia; order Didelphimorphia; family Didelphidae; genus Gracilinanus; species Gracilinanus agilis. The sequence continues at coordinate 183,007,772 of NC_058133.1, forward strand.
CCTAAAAAAGTCTCATCTCTATATAAGATATTAGAAAGTTTGTGGTACAAATTAAGAATTTAAAATGCATTCATTTAGCTTATGAATTCCTTGAGGAAAAGGACTGCCTTTTTCTTCCTTTTTTTAAAAATCTCTCCTGGTCAATTATGTGCCACAGTGGATAGCAGAAAGACTCATTTTCCTGAGTGCAAATCCAACTTTAGAAACTTTCAACTCTTTGTCCTCTGTGATCCTTTCTAGCTCTTGCCCCCTGTTTGCTTTAGTTCCTCAATTGTATATTGAGCTGGAGAAGAAAACTGGTGGACTACTCTTGTACCTTTGTCAAGAAATCCCAAATGGGGGGATTTTCTTGAGAAAGGTACAAAAAACAAAGAGTTAGACATGACTGAAAAGCAACTGAATAATAAAACTTCTTAGCATAGGCACCTAATGAATGTTCACTGACTGGATAACATATTTACTGAGATATGACTCTCTCTGTTCATTCATAGGCAAGGTAAAAAGATGAAAGTGACAATTCCTTACTTCATGGAGTTTGCAGCTTAGAAAGAGAATAAGGCTTAATTCAATACTTCAATATTCTATGATTTATTGATATTGGGTACACCTTCCAGCAACACATATCAAAATCATATTGTAACATATATGTATATATAGAAAACAAATATGTATCATGTTATGATATAAGCAAAGATCACTGAGAGTTGCCATGCCTGAAAAACTGAACTTCCTGAAACCATCTTGGCAATGAACAATACCAAAGCCTCAAAATTATAAAACATTTTGCTACTAGTGCCATACTTAAATCCCTACTAGCTTAGAAAGACTTGTCAGAGCTGATTTTCTGTTGCCATTATCTTCCAGAATCAAAAATTGCATCTATACCTCAATCAGGCATTGGTTAACCTAGGACCTTAATATACAAATAGCTATGAAACAAGATAGACTGTGAAAAGCCTTATAAAAGAGGCACAAATAAAATTACTTTTGATATGTCTTATGGCCATAATACTCCACCAAAACATATTGGATCATCAGTCAAGGCCAGATACACAGAAAAAGGAGGACACACTTTGGAGAAAATAATCTATTCAATTTTGGAGTGAATGAGGTACTGGGCAGAGATGATAAGGCTAAGAGTAAATACCTCAAACAGGCTTTATCATTTATAATCAGCCTGTCCTCAGAATACAATCAGATCTTTGAAGGAATTGTTAGTCAAGACAAGGAATCTACCTTGCCATTGTATGTACTATTTCCTTTGACTTTTCCTTTTTTCATCGAATAATAAAATTATTGTTTTTGGCCTCATTCTCTCAAGTCTATCTATCATGTTATTCTTGATCCTCTGGTGTCCCCGTCTCACTCTTTCCTGTCATTCTATGTTGACCCCCTTGAATGCCTGTTATATTGTTAACAACATCACTCATATTAGACATGTGTCTCTCTCTTCCCCACAAATTACTAGGGATAAGGACTAAACCTGTGATTTCATTGTTATGTGAAACTTTAGAATAAAGGAAGTTAATTTACCAACCAGATTAGCACCTTCTTAGAAAGTTGCCTAGAGTAATGCTGTCATATTCAAATAGAAATGGGGTCCTAATTCATTCAAAAGGATTTCTGAGGGCCTTATATACTTATTTTAAAAATATAATTGCATCTATGTTTTATTATAATTTTATTTATTTTGTTATATATTTCCCCAATTGCATTTTAACCTGTTCTGGCTACATTTGAGAATTTGTGGGTGGCAGGTGGCCTATAACTATGTTTGACATCTCTGGCTTAGGGCACTGAGGAGCTAAGTGATTTGTCCAGCCAGAGATACATAGCTAGTAACTGTCAGAGGACTACTTGGACCGAAGTCTTCCTGGCTCAGAAACCAGCTCTTCATCTTTATTTCAAATGTGACACACTCAACCACAGATGCTTGAAAAATTCTTGTGTTCTTCCAGGACCAGAAAAGGATGGAACTTGGAAATGTTTAACAAAATAAATTAAAAAAAAATTTAAAAACCAACATTGATAATGTTACTTGGTAGTTTGCTACCAAGAATGAAATGGAATGTGTATAATCACCAGTGCAGGAAAATTTTTCAATGTTTTCCAGGAAAAGCAAGTCAACTAATTTGACCAGATCAAAGAATACCTGTCTGAGTGGGGAGGGAGAGAAAAGAAGAAGTCCTTGAGGAAAACAATGCTGTGAGCAGAATCAATAGTAATAGCTGCTTTATGGTTCACAAAATGTTTGTTCCATATCAATTCTGCCAGTGCTCTCTTTTACAGTTGAGGAAATTGAAGCAAAGAAAGATAGATGATTTATACCCAGGATATACTATTAAGGTATGGCAGGGAAGGGTTTTGAATCTAGATACTCTGACCCCAGATGCTATTTTTTTCTAGCTCTGATAATGCTAATTCTAGGCTAAAATAGGTACAAGTCTGGAAGTGGCTAGATCAGTTAAGAAACTCTTATAGCAGTCCAAAAAGAGGAAATGAAGGTCTCAGTGTTCATGGTAGTAGTTGTCCCTTCTCACAGTTATAGAAATTCTGCTAATATGGGAGAGAGACAAGAAGACGGCATAGTAACAGGAGTCTTCTGAATCTCCTTCCAACTGATCATTACAAAGCGTCTCAAAAGTACAGAAATCAATACTGAACAAGTAAAGGGGCTCTCCCACTGGATTCAGTGTTAAAGGTAGGCAGTGAGTGGAGATTCCCATGCTATAAGGGGGTGAAACTGAGCTAATCAAAGCCCAAACTGATCACCTTTCCCCCATATCAACTTCTGCTACAGAGGGCTGAGGCAATCTAAATTCTTGGGGTCTGGCTGAAAGCATTATAGACTTATCCCTGTGGGCAGTACAAGACTTTGGCAGTAAGACTTAAGGCTGAAGAATATGGACTAAAAGGATAGCCTCAGGGAAAAATGCTTTAAAGTCCCAGCTATACAAAGAAATCACAGATCTACCTGCCCTCATTCAGGCCTCTGACAGAGAAGGGAAGATACTACCAAGTCAAAGCCCTGTGAGACAGAAGCTAAGAAAGCAATGATCACCAATATGCAAGAACTCCAATCCACTAGTAATAAAAGGAATAAGTAACAGAAAAAAAATAGCTCTTGACCCTGGACAATTTCTATGGAGAAAAAGAGCAAAATACAGAAGCAACAACAGAGAGTAAAAAAAGAGCTAACATATCGAAACTTTCAAAGAAAAAAAGAAAGGAATTAGTCACAACCTGTGGAGCAGTGATTCCCAAACTTTTTTGGCCTACTGCCCCCTTTCCAGAAAAAAAAATATTACTTAGCCCACTGGAAATTATTTTTTTTTCATTTTAATAACAATTAATAGGAAAGATAAATGCACCTGTGGCCATCACTGCTCCCCTGGATTGCTGCAGCACCCATCAGGGGGCGGTAGCACCCTCTTTGGAAATCACTGCTCTGGAGGAGCTCAAAAAGGAGTTTGTATAAAAAGAAATTAGATACACCTGAACTACTTTAACAAGCATCATTTTAAGTTACATCTTCTCTTGGAGTCCTTACATTTTGGGAAATAAATTTGCTGGAAACCTCCCTCTCAGTGGGGGCTCTCTGCTCTGATGGCTCTGAGCTCTCTTCCAGGTGTGCAGTCTGGAAAGTTTCTCTTTTATTGAGGCTATTTTTTCTTTGCTTTAAGTAATTATTATTAAATCTTTTAAAAAATAATACTCGGAGTATTTTGGATATTAATTTTTAATCTTACAAGTTCAAGAACCAAGTAAGAAAGATAGAAGAAAAATGGGAAGAAAAGTTGGGGAAAGAAATAAAAGTAATTCAAAAAGAAAATAACAGCTTAAAAGACAAAATTGCCCATATGGGAAAAGAGTCACAAAAATCAAATGAAGTAATAAGCAAATTAGAGACCAGAATTGACCTGCTGGAAGCCATGAACATCAGGACAGACAAAACTGAAAAGGAAAATCAAAAGATAATAGCGGAGACTTCTGGGTTAAGATGGTGGCAGAGTAGAGGTAGGGCGACTTTCTCTCCTTACCAATGGATATAGAGTACCTCCAAAGGACAAAAAACAAATCCAGATGAAAGAAGGGACCCTACAATAGGGCACAGTATCGAAGGTATGTGGGATTTGGGCACTTCCACAACATAAGGAGGGGAAATAGCTCCTATCAAAACACGAGCAGATTTAGATTAAGAGTAGAAGAAATAGAGTACTTAAATAATCCCATATCAGTAAAAGAAATTGAACAAGGCATCAAAGAACTCCCTAAGAAACAATCCCCAGGACCAGATGGATTCACAAGTGAATTCTATCAAACCTTCAAAGAACAATTAATTCCAATGCTATACAAACTATTTGACATAATAAGCAAAGAAGAATTTCTACCAAATTCCTTTTATGATAAAAATATGGTAGTGATCCCAAAGCCAGTTAGATCAAAAACAGAGAAAGAAAACTACAAACCAATCTCCTTAATGAACATAGATGCAAAAATCTTAAACAGAATACTAGCAAAGAGACTCCAGCAAGTGATCACAAGGGTTATTCATTATGATCAGGTTGAATTTAACCTGATTAATTTCAACATCAAGAAAACCATTCACATAATTGACCATATTAACAAGCAAACCAAAAAAAACCACATGATTATCTCAATAGATTCTGAAAAAGCCTTTGACAAAATACAACATCCATTCCTATTGAAAACACTAGAAAGTATAGGAATAGAAGGACCTTTCCTAAAATTAATAAACAGTATATTTCTAAAACCATCAACAAGCATCATATGCAATAGAGATAAATTAGAAGCCTTCCAAATAAGATCAGGAGTGAAACAAGGATGCCCACTATCGCCTCTGTTATTTAACATTGTACTAGAAACACTAACAGTAGCAATTAGAGAAGAAAAAGAAATTGAAGGTATTAAAATGTGCAATGAGGAGACTAAGCTATCATTCTTTGTAGTGGATATGCAGGTCTACTTAAAAAATCCTAGAGGGGCAGCTGGGTAGCTCAGTGGAGTGAGAGTCAGGCCTAGAGACAGGAGGTCCTAGGTTCCAACCCGGCCTCAGCCACTTCCCAGCTGTGTGACCCTGGGCAAGTTACTTGACCCCCATTGCCCACCCTTACCACTCTTCCACCTATGAGACAATACACCGAAGTACAAGGGTTTAAAAAAAATCCTAGAGAATCAACTTAAAAGCTAGTAGAAATAATCAACAACTTTAGCAAAGTTGCAGGATACAAAATAAATGCACACAAATCATCAGCATTTCTATATATTTCCAATACATCACAGCAACAAGAGGTAGAAAGAGAAACACCATTAAAAATCACCCTAGACAATATAAAATACTTGGGAATCTATCTACCAAAACAACCACAGGAATTATACAAACACAACTACAAAACACTTTCCAAACAATTAAAACTGAATCTAAACAATTGGAAAAACATTGATTGCTCATGGGTAGGATGAGCTAACATAATAAAAATGACCATTCTACCCAAATTAATTTATCTATTTAGTGACATACCTATCAAACTACCAAAAAACTTTTTTACTGAATTAGAAAAAACTATAACAAAGTTCATTTGGAATAACAAAAGACTAAGAATATCAAGAGAAATAATGAAAAAAAAACATGAAGGAGGGTGACCTAGCAGTACCAAATATTAAACTATACTATAAAGCAGCAGTCATTAAAATATTATGGTACTGGCTAAGAGATAGAAGGGAGGATCAGTGGAATAGACTTGGGGTTAATGACATCAGCAAGACAGTATATGATAAACCCAAAGAGCCCAACTTTTGGGACATGAATCCACTATTTGACAAAAACTGCTGGGAAATTTGGAAAACAATATGGGAGAGATTAGGCTTAGATCAACATCTCACACCCTACACCAAGATAAATTCAGAATTGGTGAATGACTTGAATATAAAGAAGGAAATTATAAGAAAATTAGGTTAACATAGAATAGTATACCTGTCAGATCTATAGGAAAGGGAAAATTTTAAAACCAAGCAAGATTTAGAAAAAATTACAAAATGTAAAATAAATAATTTTGATTTCATTAAATTAATTTTTTTTGCACAAACAAAAACAATGCAACCAAAATCAGAAGGGAAACAAACTGGGAAGAAATTTTTATAACAAAAAAGTCTGACAATTGTCTATTTACTCAAATATATAAGGAGCTAAATCAATTGTATAAAAAATCAAGCCATTCCCCAATTGATAAATGGGCAAGGGACATGAATAGGCAATTTTCAGATAAAGAAATCAAAAGTATCAATAAGCACATGAGAAAGTGTTCTAAATCTCTAATAATTAGAGAAATGCAAATCAAAATAACTCTGAGGTACCACCTCACACCTAGCAGATTGTCTAAAATGATATAATGGGAGACTGATGAATGTTGGAGAGGATGTAGCCAAATAGGGAAATTAATGCATTACTGGTGGAGTTGTGAACTGATCAAACCATTCTGGGTGGCAATTTGGAACTATGCCCAAAGAACTCTAAAAGACTGCCTGCCCTTTGATCCAGCCATAGCATTGCTGGATTTGTACTCCAAAGAGATCATAGATAAACAGACTTGTATGAAAATATTTATAGCTGCGCTTTTTGTGGTGGCAAAGAACTGGAAAAGGAGGGTATGCCCTTCAATTGGGGAATGGCTGAATAAACTGTGGTATATGCTGGTGATAGAATACTATTGTGATCAAAAGAATAATAAACTGGAGGAATTCCATGTGAACTGGAAAGACCTCCAGGAATTAATGCAGAGTTAAAGGAGCAGAGCTAGAAGAACATTTTACACAGAGACTGATACACTGTGGTAAAATCAAATGTAATGGACTTCTGTACTGGCAGCAATGCAATGACCCAAGACAATTCTGAGGGATTTATGGAAAAGAACTCTATCCACCTTCAGAGGGAGAACTGCAGGAGTGGAAACACAGAAGAAAAGCAACTGTTTGAACACATGGGTTGATGCGTACATGGTTGGGGATATAGACACTCAATGACCATATCAATGCAACTATCAATAATATGTAAATAAATCTTGACTGATCACACAAGTTAAAACCAGTGGAAATGCGCATTGGATATGGGGGAGGTGAAGGGGAGTGAAGAGGAAAGTAAAAACAATAATCATGCAACCATGGAAAATTTTTCTAAAGAAATAAAATATTAAAAGTTAAAAAAATATTATAGCTGAAAATCAGTCTTTAAAGACTAGAATTGCACCACACAGCTGTGTCTTAAATATATTTAAACACTCACATTCTCTGTCTCTTCCTCTCCCCCTTTACCCCTTTCTCTCAATTATGTCATCATTGAAGGATAGGGATGGGCTAGATAATTTTCCTAGTACAGGGAACTCCTATATTCAGGATAGCATTTTCTCTGCACCATGTAATCTTAGACTCTAAAATTCAGTGACTTATTTAAAGTCACACATGAATTAAGACTTAGGGGTAGAACATGATCCCACAACTTGCTGGCTTTGAGGCTCTTTATTTCCTATACTACACTGAATTAAATTAGGAAAGTAAGCTACATTTCATATTGTTACTGTCTGTGATTACATGAGTATATGATCAATTCTATCTTTAAAGCCTACAAACATTCCCAATAGTAGTATTTAAAAAAAACACTACAATAATTAAACATTTCCCTTTTTGAGGCACAGTTTCAAGATCCACTGATGTTCTGTATCTGATAGAGACAATACAAGGCACATAGATCATAGAATTATAAGATTTAAAAATAGATGAGAACTTTGGGTTCATTTGCTACAATCCACAAATTTTACTGTTGAGAAAAATGAAATGCAAAGAAATCCCTTCAGATCACACAGGTGTCTCATTGAAGCTGATTGACTAGTTTGTTAATTAAATGGATTCCCCCTGAGCATTTGTTCATTGTATTTTATGACATTCCAGTAACTGATTAAATACATAGATAACAAATCCTAAAATTATCTTTATTTCTTGAATTGAATGAGAAATTTTGTAATTGTATACTATCACTATATTTTGTGTATATATGCCCCATTCACAGATAATTGCATTCACTATTATATAATATATATCATATATATCCTTATATTTTTATACTTACATATTATATAATAGTGAATGTAAACTTCTATGAATGGGGCAGCCTGTTATAATGGATCAAGAGCTGATTTTAGAGTGAAATCAGTAAAACCAGGTTAGACATATCCTGATGGTGTAAGCAGGGGAAGCCACTGAACTCAGTATCCCCAGGTCAATTGTCTAAGTTCAGAATTTCAGAATAGAAGTTATTCTTTATCAGTAGAGAGAGGTTCCTTATGAAGATTTCTATAGACCAAGGTGCCAAACTCAAATAGAAATGGGGGCCACTAAACTGTACATAAAGATCCCAGGAAAACATGATGAATTACAAAACTACATACTAACATATGTTCTTCTATTGTACTATTAATTTTTATATAAAATCTCAATGGTCATTTAATAAATTTCCTTATGATAATCACAACATTGAAAAGAAAGAAATCTACTCCAAAAATTAAAATAAAAAATGACAGTCTTATTTTCTCCCTAGTTCTTTTCTGATCCATCAATCCTATGAGAAAGCAGCTTATTTGTGACAAATCTCCACCATGCTCCCACGCTTGAGACTTGTGCTCACTAAATCAGAGGCCATCAAAGTGTGTCACTACACCATGAGCATATTATGGAATTCCTTCTTAGTGATATTATAAAGTATATGACTTAAACACAACCAATATAATGAGTGAGCATTTATGACTATACTTATGGACACCAAAAAATCTATAGCTAGAATTTGATAGCAGATTCTGCATATATTTACATAACATAATGTCTCTTTCTCTTTAGGAATTCAACAGAGATGTCTAATCCCAAGATTCTATTTAGTTTCCTTACTTTTTAAATTTTTTGCATATTCTATATTTAATAAGTACTATCAAATAGAAATATTTCCGTCCATAAAGAAGAGGGGGGGGGAAAGGTAGCATATGAAATCACAATTCTCCTTATGCATTATTTAAAAATTATGTGTTTGGGGGTAGTCAGGTGGTTCAGTGGATTGAAAGCACCAGGCCTAGAGACAGGAGTTCCTGGGTTCAAATCTGCCTCGGTAACTTAACCACAAGTCACTTAACCACCACTACCTAGCTGTTACCATTCTTCTGCTTTGGAACCAATGCACGATTTTGATTCTAAGACAGAAGGTAAATGTATAAAAAAAAATTATACCATTCACTCTAAGTTGTAGTTCTAAAATTGCCCCTTTTGTTTCTTTCCTTCTTATCCTTTTGCTCTGTTTTGTACTTTAAAAAAAGTACTTATATCAGGAACCAACATGGAGAAGGTACACAGACTCATTTGACCTCTACCAAATTACCCTCAGGAGAACTATGAGATAGCACCTCAAAATGAATTCTGATGCTGCATAAACCACAAAAAGATGGGTGAAATAATTTTTAGCTCAAAACAACTTAGAAGGGTGTCAGTAAAGATCTAGGGTAGTGGAGTAGAAGTAGAAAGCAAATCATCACAAGACAAGCCTCATTAAACAACAAACATTGGGAGCAGCTGAGTCATCAGAAAGGGTTCCAGAACACTCAGACACAGAAAGTAAGGGGAAGTTGGACAACTAACTAACTGCTCAGGAGTAGATTACAGGAATCCCCTTGCTGACTCTGGGTGAAAGGATCTTCTTACATTATACATATTCAGATCCAGGTAGCAGTCTGGGGCCAGTCTCACGGTGAGGAAGAGCACTAGCACACACCAGGACTTGGGGCCACAGGAAAGCAGGGGCCCCTGTTCATATTTCCAAGGGGAAAGAAGTGTTTGTGGCAACTCACAGACAAGAGTACAAACCAGCAAAGTATTAAACATACCTCTCCTTACATCATACCAGTTGGAAGAAGTGAAATCAGATAGATTCCCAAAAGTAGCTCTGAAGACAGCAGCACAAAGAACCTATTGCTTGAAACAGTGCTCTCTTTACCTCAGTTACAGAGAAACTTTACAAGTTTAACAGGCTTTTTTAATTAAAAGAAAAGGAAAAAAGAGTGGAAAATAAATGAATAACAACCACATATAAAGAAAGTCAAGGTATTTTGGTGATGGGGAGACCAAAATTCAACCTCAGAAGACAACAATATCAAAATTGCTACATCCAAAGCCTCCAAGAAAATATATGATTTGCTTTCAAGGCAAGAAAGAATTGATGGAGTTTTTCCTATAAACCAGAATCCTACTATATGTTGTTTTTAAGAAACACATTTGAGAGAGGGTGGCACACAGTTTCAAGGTAAAAGTCTGGAGCAGAATTTATTATGCATCATCTAAAGTTAAAAAAGCGTGAGTAGCAATCATGATATCAGACAAAACTAAAGTAGAAATTGATCTGATTAAAAGAGATAAAGAAGGAAATTACATCCTGTTAAAAGGCACTATAAACAATGAAGTAATATCAATACTAAACATTTAAGCACCACATCGCATAGCATCTAGATTTCTAAAGGAAAAATTAAAGGAGTTCAAGGAGGAAATAGGTAGTAAGAACATATTAGTAGAGATCTCAACTTTCCCCTTTCAGAACTAGATAAATTGAAATGAAAAATAAGTAAGAATAAAAGCAAGGAAAGTGAATGAAATGCTAGAAAAATTAGAGTTAATATATATCTGGAGAAAACTGAATAAGAATAAAAAGGAATATACCTTCTTTTCAGTAGTATATGGTACATATACAAAAATCAGCCACTTACAAGGGGATAGAAATATTGCAAACAAATGCAGAAAAATAAATAATTAATGCAATTTTTTCAGATCAAAATGCAGTGAAAATTATACTTAATAAAGGTCCATGGAAAGGTAAATTTAAAATTAATTGGAAACTAAACAATCTAATTCTTCAAAACTGGTAAGTCAAAAAAGAAATCATAGAAACAATTACAGACTTTATTAAAGAGAATGACAATGAGGAGACATCATATCTCTATGGTATACAGCCAAAGCAGTTCTCAGGGGAAAAATTATATCTCTTAGTGCCTATAACAACAAAATCCAGAGAGAGAATACCAATGAATTGAGCTTGCAACTTTAAAAAGTAGGGAAAAACAAATTAAAAAGTCCGAGATAAAAATTAAATTGGAAATCCTAAAAATTAAAGGAGAAATTATAACATTGAAAGTAAAAGAACTTTTGAACTAATAAGTAAGACTAGGAGCAGGTACTTTGAAAGAACAAATACAATAGATAAAGTGCTGGCTAATCTAATAAAAAAAGAAAGAAGAGAATCAAATTAACAATATCAAAGATGAAAGGGTGAGCTTACCTCCAATAAAGAGGAAATTAAGGTAATTATTAAGAAATATTTTGCCCAATTATATGGCAAAAATATGAAAATCTAGGTGAAATGGGTGAATATTTACAAAAATATAAACTGTCTAGATTAATAAAAGAGTAAATAGAATACTTAAATAATCTGATCTCAGAAAAAGAAATTGGATAAGCCATCAAGGAACTTCCTAAGAAAAAATCCCCAGGTCTAGATGGATTCACAGGTGAATTCTATCAAAAGTTTAAACAACAAGTAATACTAATACTACACAAATTATTTGACAAAATAAGCAAAGATGGAATCTTATCAAATTCTTTTTATGAAACAAATATGGTATTGATTTCAAAGCCAGGCAGACCAAAAACAGAGAAAGAAAACTACAGACCAATCTCCTTAATGAACATAGATGTAAGAATCTTAAATAAAATACTAGCCAAAAGACTACAGCAAGTTATCACAAGGATTAGCCACTATGTCTAGTTGGGATTTATACCAGGAATGCAAGGATGATTTAATATTAGGAAAATCATCCATATAATTGACCATATAAATAATCAAACCAACAGAGATCACATAATTATCTCAATAAATGCAGAAAAAAACCTTTGACAAAATACAACCCCCGTTCCTATTTGCAAACAATAGAAATTATAGGAATAGAAGGGTCATTCCTCAAAATAATAAAGAGTATTTATTTAAGATGATCAGTATGTATCATCTGCAATGGGAACAAGTTATAAGCCTTCCCAATAATATCAAGAGTGAAGCAAGGATGTCCATTATCACTTCTATTATTTAAAATTGTACTAGAAACACTAGCAGTAGCGATTAGAGAAGAAAAGGAAATTGAAGGGATTAAAGTAGGTAATGAGGAAACCAAATTACTACTCTTTGCAGATAATATGATGGTCTACATAAAGAATCCTAGAAAGTAAACTAAAGGACTAATGGAAATAACAACTATAGCAAAGTTACAGGGTACAAGATAAACTCACATAAATCAACAGCATTTCTATATATTTCCAACAAAACTCAGCATTAGGAATTAGAAAGAGAAACTCCATTTAAATAATTACTCTAAATAATATAAAATAGAAGATGGCAGCAGAGTAAAAAGCAGCTTCTTAACCTCTCCTAACCAAAACATATAGGACTCCTCAAGGGGACATAAAAACAAATCCAGATGAAAGAAGGGACCCACAACAGGCCGCAGCATTGGAGGTACGTGGGATTTGGGGCATTTCCATGCTATGAGAGGGTGAAATAGCTCTCACTAAAAGCTGAGCACCCCCTCCCAACACCACATACAGGGCCAAAGCCAACGCACAAGAGTTAGAACAAATTTGGGAGCACCAATTAAGTCCTTCGTAGCTACCTGGGGTCACCAGGATCTGTTCCTGAGAACAGCAAGACTTAAAACCCCAAGAGGCTAAAGAAAGGGCAGATTTTGAACACAGACCCTGAGCACAGGCATGGTCTCAGGTGAAGACATGGATTCTGAGTGCAGTTGTGGACTGTGGGTGGGGACCCAGTGCAGAGGGGTGTACAACTATGGAAGCAGCACCCTGAGACTGATAAAGGAGCTTTGGGCAAAGGAACAAGCAAGGGGACCAGCAGGTGGCTTGACCCTGAAAATAAGTAGACCTGAGACCTCAGGAGCCTAAAGAGTTCAAACAGACCCTCAGCATGAGGATAAAGCTGAGAGGGCACATGGCTCACAATGGCAAGCCAGAGACAAGAACCTCAGAAGAGAAAGATCAAGAAGAAATCTTTAACACTTGACAACTTTTATTTACACAGAAAAAATCCAGACAACAGAGCAAACAGCAGAGAAGAACAAACAAGTAATCATATCCAAACCTTCCCCCCAAAATGAAAATGGGCAAGAAAATAACAGTTTAAAATGCAGAATTTCTCAGTTAGAAAGTGAGGCTCAGAAATCAAATGAATTGATAAGCAAATTGAAGACCAGAAATGACCAGCTGGAAGCCTTGAAGAACCAAACAGAACAGATTCAAAAGGAAAACCAAAAGATTATAGCCTAAAACCAGTCTCTGAAGGCTAGAATTGGGCAATTAGAAAAAGATGCCCCCAAATCAAAAGAATTGATAAGCAAATTGGAGACCAAAATCAAATAGATGGAAAACAGGATAGACCAAATCGAAAAGGAAAATCAAAAGAATATAGCAGAAAACCAGTATCTAAAGACAAGAATTGGGCAAGTAGAAGCCAATGATCTCTCAAGACAAGAAGAATAAATAAAGCAAAGTCAAAAGTCTGATAAAATAGAAGGGAACATTAAATATCTCACTGAGAAATTGACAGATCAAGAAAACAGGTCTAGAAAAGATAATTTGAGAATCATTGGTCTTCCTGAAAAAGCAGAAATTAATAGAAATTTGGACTCCATAATAAAGGAAATTATTCAGCAAAATTGCCCTGAGGTTCTAAAAGAGGGCAATATAGACATTGAAAGGATCCATAGATCACCCTCTACACTAAACCCTGAAAAGACAAACCCCAGGAATATAATAGCCAAATTAAAGAGCTTCCAAGGAAGAGAAAAAAAATTTACAAGAAGGCAGAAAGAGATAATTCAGATATCGAGGAGCACCAATCAGGATCACACAGGATCTGGCAGCCTCCACACTACAAGACCACAAGGCTTGGAATATGATATTCAGAAAGGCAAGAGAACTGGGTCTACAACCAAGGATTACCTACCCATCAAAACTGACTATATACTTCCAGGAGAAAGTATGGGCATTCAACAAGATAGAAGATTTCCAAGTATTTGCACAGAAAAGACCAGAACTAAATGGAAAGTTAGATATCCAACCCCCAAAACCAAGAGAAACATGAAAAGGTAAATGAGAAACAGAAGGGAAAGAAAGAAAACTCTTATTTTTAAATTTTCCTCTTTAAGGGCTTCAATAAGATCTAATTATTTGTATTCCTATATTGAGAAATGTTATGTGTAATTCTCTGCAGTGAACTCTATTCACTATTATAGTATTCACCATTATAGTAATTAGAAGAATTATTCACAGGGAGAGGTTGGAGTACTAAATGGTCTAAGATGATAAGGCGGTGGGTGGGAAAGAGGGGGATGAATAGTAGAGGACACCAAGAGAAACTTGAATGAATAAGAAAAATAGGATATTCTCGTGCACACAAAGAAGGCATGGAAAGGGGAGGGGATGAATACTATTATAAGAAGGAGAGGAAGAGAGTATTAAGAGGGAATATTCAAACCTTACTCCCAGTGGAATTAACTCTGAGAGGGAAGAGTAGCTATATCCATTGAGACATAGAACTCTATGTAACCCTACTAAGAAAGTCAGAAGGGATAAACCAAGGGGAGCAGAGGAGTGGGGAGGTCAATAAAGGGAGGGGAAGAGAAGGGAGAGGGAATTGATTAGGCCTTAAAAATAAAAAGAGGGGAATAACAAGGAAGGGGTAAAAAAGGTAATAAATCAAGGGAGGGGACAAGGGTTACTGTTTTAAAACAAATCAATGGTTTAAAAGGAAATAGCCTAAGAAGAAGGGGTAGAACTAAGAGAAGAGAGGATATCAAAATGTTGGGGAATATACAACTGATAATTATAACTCAGAATGCGAATGGGATGATTGATCATACTAAATTTTAAAAAGAGTTTATACAAACAAAACAATGCAACCAAAATCAGAAGGGAAACAAGAGATTGGAAAAAAAATCTTTATAACAAAAAACTAACAGGGGTCTAATTACTCAAATATGCAAGGAGTTAAATCAATTGTATAAAAAAATCAAGCCATTCCCCAATTGATAAATGGGCAAGGGACATGAATAGGCAATTTTCAGGTAAAGAAATCAAAAGTATCAATAAGCACATGAGAAAGTGCTCTAAATCTCTAATAATTAGAGAAATGCAAATTAAAACAACACTGAGGTAAGCTCACACCTAGCAGATTGGCTAAATGATAGTAAGGGAGAGTAATGAATGTTGGAAGGTATGTGGCCAAATTGGGACATTAATGCATTGCTGGTGGAGTACTGAACTGATCCAACCATTCAGGATGGCAATTTGGAAGTACGCTCAAAGGGCTATAAAAGATTGCCTGCCCTTTGATCCAGCCATACCGTTGTTGGGTATGTACCCCAAAGAGATCATACATAAATAGACTTGTATGAAAATATTTATAGCCGTGATTTTTGTGGTGGCAAAAAACTGGAAAATGAGGGTATACTCTTCTATTGGGGAATGGCTGAACAAACTGTGGTATGTGCTGGTGATGGAATACTATTGTGATCAAAGGAATAATAAACTGGAGGAATTCCATGTGAACTGGAAAGACCTCTAGGAATTGATGCAGAATGAAAGGAGCTGAGCCAAAAGAACATTGTACACAGAGACCAATACACTGTGGTAAAATAGAATGTAATGGACTTCTGTACTAGAAGCAATGCAATGATCCATAACAATTCTGAGGGACTTATGGAAAAGAATGCTACCCACATTCAGAGGAAGAACTACAGGAGAGGAAACACAGAAGAAAAGCAACTGCTTGAACATATGGGTTAAGGTGGACATGATTGGAGATGTAGACCCAAAACTGCCACACCAATGCATCAACAATTTGGAAGTAAGTCTTTATTGATGAGACATGTTAAAACCAGGGGAAATATGGTGGGGGGAGGAGGTCAGGGGGTGAAGGGGAAAGTAAGAACATGAATCATGTAACCATAATAACTTTTCTAAAAAATAAAAATTATTAAAAAAATAAAATAAAAAATAAACAATATAAAATATTTAGGAATTTATCCATCTAGATAAATATAGGAATTATATGAATACAACTACCAAACACTTTTCACACAATTAAAACTAGATTTAAATAACTGGAAAAACATTAATTATTCATGGGTAAGATGAGCTAACATGATAAAAATGACAATCTTACCCAAATTAATCTACTTATTCAGTATCATACCCAGCAAATAAATAAACAAATAAATAAATGGGAAAACAAATAAATAACTAAATAAGTGAATAAATGAATAAATAAATAAATAAATGATTACTTTTATTTTATTGCTACATCACTGGCTTTATACCCTTCCTTTGCCCTCTTTCCCAAAACAGGCACTGTAATTAATAAACATAGTAAAAAATAAAATTTATACAATAATTAGCCTTTTTCAAAATGCATCTTCAATCAAATATTCAACTCCAACCTATCAGCTCTCTCCCAAAAGACAAGGAAGCATAGATAACAATTGATCTTCTAAATTTATGGCTGAACATTGCATTGATAAAAAATCTTATCTTTCAAAGTTGCTTTTATTTTTAAATGTTGAAGTCTTTTTATAAATTGGTTTCCTGGTTCTACTCACTTCACTCTCCATCAGTTCATGTATATATGCCCATAATTATCTATATATCTATATATATCTTTTTAGCTTTCTCTGAATTGTTTTCATTCTTTCTCATAGTAACATTACATTGTATTTATATAGCATAATTTGATCAGTCATCCTCTAGTTGATAGGTACTTACTTTGTTTTGGGGTCTTAGCTACAATAATAATTGAATAGTACTGTTCTGAATATTTTTGAAACTACAGGTCTCTTTTGTTCATTTCTTTAACACTTTAAGTATTAACCTAATAGTGAATTTTTCTCATTAGCATTCATTATTAATTTTGATTGATAACTCTAAATTTGGGAAGGTTTTCATCAGTTTTATCTGAAACCTTTCAGAGCATTTTGCAGAATAACCATATGCATGGAAACACTTGAATTTTAATAGACCTCTCTAAAGATTATCCAAAGATACTTAAGAAATACCAGGCACCAGAATAACAAGATATTGCTATTCACGCCCTGGAATTCCAGGCTACATACATATTGAAAAGGAATTAATATTTATGGTTAGGTCTGTAATTACTCTGAATCATGGAGAGAGATAGAAAGGCATTATCTGATTATTGACCTAACAAGACCCAACTCAAAAAACTAACTACTTCACCTATTTTAGAGGAATGATTTAATTTATGGAAGGGGTACAATTTAACATTTCTTCTGTTGTCTAGAACAACTCAGGCTAAATACTTTGCTTCAAAACATATGAATCTTTAAAATTGTGCTTACATTTTAGCCTCCAAATTTATTTCTTATCTTCCTCAGGCTGAAATCCTTATTGGGTTATCCTTTATTCATTCAAAAGAAATATATTTGACTGTCTCAGAAAATACATGCAGTGTTGAAAATTTAAGAGCAAGAATATAATTTTTCCTGTTGGAATGTCAGCTTACCCACACACTAGATTTGATTTGGAGAGTATTTGGTTTTGGTTTTCTTGCTAATGATAAAAGAAACATTGACTTAATGAGTCATAAGAGCCTATATTTAGACTAAAAAGGACCTTTGAGGTGATAAGTACAACTCCCTTATTTTAGAGATGAAAATATTTTAAATGATACATAGCTAGTAAGTGTCAGAGACAGAATTTGAACACAAATCTTCTGGAGGCTGGAACAATTCTCTTTTTAATAGGTCATTATGCACAAAAATATTACCTACCTCACAAGACTAAAATGAGGACTAGTCCTGTGGTTACACTGGTACAGGGAAATCCTCGGTAGGAAAATTATTTCTTTCAATGAAACATATAATCTTAGAGAATTATTCAGATCATTAAGAAGTTAGAAGATGGATCTAAGCTCACAAAGCTAGTAAATATCAGAAACAGAACTTGAATCCATGTCTTCTTGACCTGGAGACCAACAGCTATCCATTAAGCCATGAAGCCTTTCCTCATGATTCTTCCCAGAATTTGTTTCTGGAAAAGCAAAAAATCACCAGAAATAGTATTCTGGTTGTCTAGCTTCCTATAAGAAGGCTAAGAATTCCTTGGCTCACGATTTTACATTTTAGGATTTAGCCTTAAATCACTGACATTGAACTAATGAGTGGGATTAGAAATCATGTAGTCCAAACTTATAATTTCAGAAAGGAGGAAAAAAAAGACCCTTTATCATTCTGGTTGTTTTGGGGATACTCTTCAGTTTATAAAAACCATTTTTAAATCCTTGTGCCAAAAACACTACACAGATTTTTCTGATCAAGCAGAATAGAATGGAATCACTGCCTTTTTAATCCTGGGAGTCATGCCTTTCTTAAAATAAACTCTGATTGTACTAGCTTGTTTTGATAACTACGTTTTATTGCTAATGCATGTTGAGCTTGCGGTCTTCTAGTACTCCACTCCCATCAACACCATCCCCATCCCCAATTTTTTTCAGATAAAATGTTGTTTAACTATCCCCCTACCTTATGTGAATTAATCACTTGCTATTCAAACTTCTTGGGATGAATTTTATTTTGTAATTAACTGGTTTGGTCTGGGGATTACAGACTTATTTATAAGGGATATTGTATAATTATAATGAATTCTGGATACTAGATTCTAAATTTTGAAGAAGAGATGTTTATCTTTTTAATCCCTAACAAAGTCTAGCACAATGCTTTGTACCTTATATAAGGAGGACATTATAATTAAATGGATGAATACATTTTAAATTGACAATAGCTATCAGACATTTAAGGGACTTTCATATCCATATCTGCATAATTTATTTGAGGATCTGTTGCTATGGAATGATTAAGATGAAGAATTTTTTCATATATATATGTATGTGTGTAGATTCAGACATATTACCAAAGCTGTTTCAATAATTAATAAGTTCAATTCCCCAATCTCTAGTTCAGAGAGCTATCATATAAATCTGAAGTTAGTAGAAAGGTAGGTAAACTAATAAAATTTAAGAACTGGGAAAAATTATATATATATTTATATGTATATATATTTGTGCTATAATAAATTGTAAATATGACAAATACAGAGAAACATGGAAATATTTGTATTAATAGCTACAGATGGTTGTAAGCAGAACAAAAGAAACCAAACCTGATATACATGATGACTACAACAATGTGATCAGAAGACCCCCACCCTCCAAATAATCCAAAGTTAATGTTGTATAGAGTATAGAGAACAAGTATGGCACCTGAGAAAAATCTCCCTCCTTCCTTCAATCTTTTGTAAAGGTGAAAAGTCCATAGCATATACTACGTTGCATATATTGCAGACTTTTTTTGATATATTGATCAGTTATATATTTCTCCTTTTATTTTTCTTTTGCTTTGTCTTTAAAATACAATTTATTATATGAGATTGCTTTCTAGTAGGTGGGTAGTAGGAGTGACACTATAGCAAATATTGATATGAAAATGCATCTATGAAAAAAATTAAGACATAGTTGATACTATGTTGCTGAAGTTTCATAACTGGACATTTCTTTATCTAATCTGAAATAATGATAAATATTTACATAGCCCTTTAAGGTTGGCAAAACACATTACACTTTGTTATGTCATTTAGTCTTAAATTAGAGCTTAGAGGATCATATGTTGGGGAATTGTAGAAGGGATTCTTGGTCAAATTAAATAGATTTTATTACAGTGGAAATGTGACTATTACCTTTTGATTCAATAAATCAAGTAAACATTCTATATTATTTTTGGTGATTATGTGCTAAAGAACATATGCATCATTGTGAGGAATATTCTGAGCAATCAGATATTAAAAGAAGAGTGGAGTAAGTAAATAGAGATAATATAGGAAGCTGCAATAAGAGAGATAACATAGGAAGCTACAATAATTGTAATAAGAAAAAATAAAGAGGGACTAGTAAGGGAATCTGCAGTAATAACCCAAACCCAAGAGTCTTGGAAAAATTCTTTCAACCCTGGAATTGGAAAACTTCTTGTTAATGACTACATCAGTAGGTCACCAATGTGGCTAGCAAGAACAAATTCTGAGGAACTAGGAATGATTCACTCTTGCCACATTCTATGTGCCAGCTCTAGAGAAGTAAAATTTCTTGTTATTTTATGAGTTTTCTTGGAAGCTTATACCCATGTGAGCTCAGGGACCTGAGAACAATTTCACTGTTTGTTCCCATTCTAATTATTCTGATTCTGAAATAGCCTTATAATTTGTAGAAAACTCCTGATTATTGACCAAGATTCATTAACTTTTTAAAAACTCTTCCCGTACTACTCCATTTCCAAGGATTTTTCACTCTTAGTTCAAAGCCTATGATTGAGATAGATTGGTTGGGCATCTTACATAAGAGGAGTGTGATCACTTAACAGCCTTGATCAGGTTGCCATCAGTTCATATAATGTCATAATTTGGAAGAATTTTTATAATCATCTAGTGTAACCTGCTCATTTTATATCAGTGAAAACATGCAGCAAGATTCCATGTATTTTGTCCAAAGTCTATGTGGCTAGTGTCAGAACCAGGATTCAATCCCAGGTGCCCTAGATCCTTCTTAAGTGATATTTCCAAATGCTCTATTCAACTTTATTTCCTTGAATAATTGAAGGAATGGGGTGGGACAGTAACTTTCAGGGGAAAGGAGGAAAAAAAAAAAGAAAAGCCTTACATTGTAAGACTGTAAATATGGGAGAATGAGACAGACATTCTCTCATAGACAGAAAGTAATAATATTGAAGCAGAGTTCTGGATCATATTAGATTTAGCAGACTTGAAATTTTGCAAAAAGTTGAGCTATTGTTAAGTTCAACCATTCTCCTTTGACTTCTGACAGCCAAAGAAAATCCCTCATATGAATAAAATTTAAATTGAAAGAGAATAAGCACAATGTGAAGTGGCTATCTTCTGAAGTTTAAGAAAGTGATATAATTTAAATAGAATTTCTATAGGTAGGATTCAGGGAATGGAGGAGAAAACCATGGGATATAAAAATGACTACCTTTAAAAATACACTCACTAAAATAAGAATTAAAATTAAAGCTGGTTAAAAAAGAGCAAGATACATTTTTTTTTTCAAAATCATATTCTGCTCTTCATTCTCCCTTATCCCATCTATCTAATCAAGTGCTAAAGCTTGTCAGTTCTACCCTTGTCACATTTATTACCTCTCTCTATTTATCTGTGTGTCCAAGAACCACCAAAATCAGCCCTCCACGAACCTGAGCCATTGAAATAGTCTCCTACTTGGTCACCCTGCCACAAATCTCTCTTCTCGCTGATATAGCCTTCAAGTAGATGCCAATGTAATATTTCTAAATCATTTGTTTTATCATGTCATATTAGTAATAGAATAAAATGCTATCTCTTTTTGTCATTTGTTTCCCTTTCCAATCTAGCTTTATGATGATTACCCACTTCTCTCTGCTTTCCAAACAAATTGGCTCATTTACTGTTCCTTTAACAATATTGTAATGGAGTTTGGTATATATCAACATTACTTTAGATAGAGGCACTCACATAGTAGGGTACCAGCATTCTGTTTCCAGGAGAAGATATTCTGTGTTGGTCTACCATGTAGTTGGGTGCAGCCTGTTTCCATTGACTACTTAGACAGAACTTCTTTCATTTTTAAATCAATATGTATGAGAAACAGTCATGCTCTCATTCTGGTGGTGTCCAGGGGTGAAGAAGTTATTTCAATCACAGCAAAGGCACCATGCAAAAATCTAAGTAAGAAAGGGTCACCTTCTTCTTCTTCTCCCTAAACCTTATATTCCTAAGAAATGGCTTGAGCCCATGCTTGAAATTACGTGCTTAATAAAAGGTATTTTTTGAAGTTCCTTTCAGCTCTAAATCAATTGATCCTATGATCCTGTCATTCCCTTGACAAAAAGGAAAACATCGTTCAATGTTTCCTCAGTGCCAATTAAAAAATATTCAGAATCTTTAACCTGCCTTTAATGGTTTTCCTTTATTGCAATTCAACCTACTTTTCCAGTAATACCCCCGCCCATCCCATGATTTCACTCCAACCTATCTTTCCTACTTTTCATGACCTCATTTGTGTTTTTTTTTTCGTGGTAAAGATATTGGAGTGGGTTGCCATTTCCTTCTCCAGTTCATTTTACTGATGAGGAAACTGAGGCTGACAGAGTTAAATGACTTGCCCAGGGTCACACAGCTAGGAAATATCTGAGGCTGAATTTGACTCAGGTCTTCATGGCTCCCAGCCCAGCACTCTATCCACACTCTACCTCTCAGCTGGCCCCCTACATTTCTACAAATTGGACTACTACCAATTTACCAGTCATATTCATTCTGGTTTTCTTCCTCTATGTATGTTTACATTTACTCCATGTACCACCTCTACTTAGGGAATTCTATCCATTTTTAAAGACTCTCTTTAGCTGATTCTTCCTCCAGGAAGCCTTCTCTTATGCCCCAGTCAGGAGGGACACTTCCTTTATCTGAATCTTGTAACACTCTCTTGAAACACCCTTTTGTACTCGCTGGATATTTTTCGTCATCTCTTCTGCCAGATGGTAAGATCCTTGAGAGTGAATTCCTTATTTTATCCATACATGTCTCATCAATTAGTTCCCCAGCCTGTACACAGCATATACTCTAAAAACAAACAAACAAAAAAAACACAAATGTTTCTAGGACTGAAGAGTTGAATTACTCATTTGGTCAGACCATGATTCATATCTTGGATTTCAATGGTGAAATATTTCCAGGACTTGAAACAGCATGAGCCTTTGCAACCTGTGCCTTCTGTGGCACTGCTATCAGGAGCCATATCCTTTTAGTTTATTGAGGGAAGTAAATAGACAATGTTATTCGGATTGAAAATGGCAGTTTTCCAACTAAATTACCCTGTCAGAGAGTGGCTGGAGACCCCGCCTGTATTGACTCCGTGTGCTGCTACATAAGGTAATATAGTTATACACCAATAAAATGGCAGAATAACAGATGGAAAATCTATTAGTGAAAACATCAGAGACCCCAAACCAGTGCCAGTGGTACACAGGTGCCAATCCTGCAGTTAGATCAATGCTGGGGAAAATGTAACTTCAATCTTTTGTCTCAGCAGCAGCCTCCAAAGTCAAAACTAGTGGAATATTAATACTCCAAAGTGAGAGAAAGATCAAAGCATATTCCTGAAAATTACTTATCAGGAACTGGAGCCTGGTGGATTCCATCCCTGAAAGTTAATAACCACCGAGACATGGGAGATGTCTGGCCTGTCTCCTAGGGATACTGGCCTGCGTGTACAGTTCTCATGACAGTAACCCAAGCAAGAAGCTTACTTAAATTAGAGAGGAATGAAGCTTTTTGAGCAGCTGGGAACGGAATTCATAGCTTTGAGGAAAGCCTTTTCAGTCCAAGCCTCATCCTAAAAGTGACTTCTCAGATCATTTTCATCATCATTTCAAATTCAATTCATTTCTAACACATTTATTTAAGTGACTACTATTCATTAGGCACTGTACCAAATTCTATATTCTAGACATTTAGAGACAAAAATGAAACAGCTCCTGCTCTCAAAGATCTTACATTTTATTTCTGGGTGGGCAGGTATGGGAGAAGGGAGAGAATATAGGATCATAGAATTAGAGCTGAAAGAGATCTTAGAAGTCATCTATTTCAACTTTTTCATTTTATTGATGATGAAACTGAAGCCCAGAGAGGTTCAAGGTTAAAAGACTCATCCAGGGTTATATGTATAGAAATTGTCAGAGGTGGGATTTGAACCCAGGTTCTTTGACTCCTGAGTTAGTACTTTTCTGATAGCCATAAGTCAATAAATCAATGAATAATTTTATTTATGTATATATCATATAAACACATATATAATAGATATAATATATTTATATACATATATCTTTATGTATACATGTGCATATCTAAGTTTGAATATATACCTATATACATACATGTATATATTTTAATTAACAAGGGAGTAGTAAATGGAGAAATCACAAAATAACTTTTATAGGAATTGGCAAATAAAGAAAATTGAGAAGGGAGTTTAGGGTTGCAAAACATGGAAATGAGAAGAGAATGTATTCAAAGGATAAGATAGAACCTGTGAAATGGCAAAGAGAAAAGAAGTAGGGTGTCATTTATGATGACCATTAAATAGGTCAGTTTGGTTGGGATTTATCATACATGAGGGTAAATCATGTACCTATAACCTATGAAGATGGATTGGAATTATTTTGTTTTACTACAATGCTATCAGTAATAAACTGAAATGAAAGGACATGCTTCCATCAAAGTATGTTCATAAATTATTATTTATGTATAGGGGTGTAGGTAGACAAAGAAGCAAATCCGTGTGTATTAATAGAGATATTTCAGATATCTAGGCCACTCTCTTAGACTGTAAGTTGCAGAAAACCTTTGTACCTGCACTGATTAAAAAAAAAAAAGTTTCTCACGCAGTAGTTTTTTGTCAAAAAATATCAAGAACAATCCTTCATTTTTCCTTCATTTTTAAATGTATTTTTATTTTTTAAATATTTCACAATTATATGTAAAAATTTAACATTTATTTTTTAAAAATTTGGGCTCCAAATTGTCTTTCTCCCTCCCTTCTCTCCCCCACCTATTGAAAAGACAAAGTGATCTTGATTATAAATGTGAAATCATGAAAAAAAAAAACAATTCCACATTAGCAATATTGTAAAAGAATATCCACCCAAGAAAATAAAGTTGAAGGGTAGCATCAAACTGGCAAAGGAGAGGCAGAAACCCAGAATAACGTGCTTTTACTTAAAAAAATTACATTTCATCTTAGAATCAGTATTGGGTATTGGTTCTAAAACAGAAGAGTTTTAAGTATTAAGTAGTATGACTTGCTCAGGGTCACACAACTAGGCAGTGTCTGGGAACAGATTTGAACACAGGACCTCTCATTTCTAGTCCTGACTCTCTATCCACTAAGCCACCTAGCTGCTCCCTAGTTTAGCTTTCCCAAAATTCCTCTCCAAACAATTTAAAAATAATGTATCAAACCAAATTTTGGAGTGACAGAGTCAATAACAGCACAAGGATATTTTTTTTCACTCAAGGAAATTTAGGAAGTCTTCTAAGAAATTATAAAGAGCAAAATGGGCAGAACCAAGAGAGCATCATATGCAGGAACAGAAATATTGTTCAAAGAATAAGTTGAATAGTTTTAGAGGTTGGCAGCAGAACAACTATTGTAGTATAAGACAAGTCAGAGTTCTCACCGTGACAAGAGCCTTGGACCTTGGAGATGGCTTGGACTATGTCAGAAGCAACAGTTTGGGGAACTTTCATCCCAGAGACAGTAAAGGTATTGGATATCTGGTCAGAAAGATTACACAGGACCCACTGCTTGCACTAAATTCAGCCAATGCTAATTGGCACCTTTATTGCATACACACAATCTGGATCACAGTTCCATGGTGGAGAGGAGCCCATATGGTTGGTCACAATGGAGCAGAGACACTAATAACAGTTCCAGGGCAG
The DNA here is from genome assembly GCF_016433145.1 of Gracilinanus agilis. Taxonomy (NCBI): domain Eukaryota; kingdom Metazoa; phylum Chordata; class Mammalia; order Didelphimorphia; family Didelphidae; genus Gracilinanus; species Gracilinanus agilis. The sequence continues at coordinate 183,033,485 of NC_058133.1, forward strand.
AAAGGAGCACTAGCACTTACATCTGCAGGGGAGCAGAGGACCTGGTCACAGTTCCAGACCAGGGAGGAGTCCTTATGGTAACTCACAGAGCAGCAGAGATCTCAGTTGTAGTTTCAAGGCAGAAACACATCCTACCCCTTTTGGCTGCAGGAGAGCAGGAGACCTGGTCACAATCCCAGGATCAAGAAGAGTCCTAGTGCTGCAGGGAACCAGGGATCTGGACAGAGATCAGAGTGCAGACCAGGACATCAGTGATGAAACTTCTGCCAGGATCATGCCACCTTGGAAGCATCGAAAATTGCAAATCACTAGAACTATCTCTGAAAAAGAGCAGTACAAATAAATTAAGTCTAGCACAGCACCTCCCTACCCCAAAGTGAGCAGAGCACAAACTTAGCAAAGTTGAAAGTAAAGAAATAGCCTGGAAATTTTAGGAAATGACAAAGAAGTATGTGTGTGTGTGTGTGTGTGTGTGTGTGTGTGTGTGTGTGTGTGTGTGAGAGAGAGAGAGAGAGAGAGAGAGAGAGAGAGAGAGAGAGAGAGAGAGAGAGAGAGAGAGAGAAGATTGACCATAAAAATCTACAACTGGGGCAGGGGAGACAAAGATATAAACTCAGAAAAAAGACAAAAATTTGAAAATATGTTCCAGAAAGTATGGAAGAAAAATGATAATTGGACACAAATCCAACAAGAACAGTTGGAGGAGTTACAGAGTGGCAGAAGGAAAAATGAGAAAGGAAAAGAATACTGCAAAAAAATTGTCATTTTTTTTAATTTTTAGAAATAGATCCTTTCCCTTTCTCTTTGATTTTTTTGGGGGATCCAAACCTCAGAGTAGTTTTACTGGATCAAAAAGTATCAGCAATTTTATCACCCTATGAGTATAATTACATGTTATTCTCCAGAATGGTTAGATGAGTTCCTAACTCCAACAGTGCATTGATGCTCCAATTTTTCCATATTCCTTCCTACAGTTTATCATTTTACATTTCCATTGAATTAGCTAATCTGAGAGGTATGAGATGGTATCTCAGAGTTGTTTTAATTTGGCTTCTCTTTGAAGCATTTTTGGGTTTTTCATGGAAAAGATACTGGAATGGCTGTCATATCCTTCTCTGGTTCATATGACACAACAGGAACTAAATGTATGAGGCTGAGGTTGAATTAAATAAAGATAAGTCTTTCTGATTCTAAGTCCAGAGCTGAAGTTGCTAATTGGTTTTCTAGTTGATTCTCTAGAATTCTCTAAGTATTACATCATATTATATAGAGAATGATAGTTTTATTTAAGCATTGCCTGTTTTTTAATTTTTCGATTTCTTTTTCTTCTCTTATTGTTATAGCTAGCATTTCTAATATATTAAATGAGTGTAGTAATAATGAACATCCTTGCTTCAATCTTGATTTTATTGACATAGTTTCAAATTTATCTCAATTATAAGTAATGCTTATATATTATACTAGGTTGGTTATTATAGATAGATATATACCATTTATCATTTTAAGAAAGTTCCTTTGGGGGCAGTTAGGTAGTTCAGTGGATAGAGAGGTGAGATACTGGAGGTCCTAAATTCAAATCTGGCTTCAGACACTTCCTAGCTGTGCACTCCTGGGCAGGTCACTTAATTCCAATTGCCTAGATTGTACCACTTCTTTGCCTTAAAACTTATGCTTTTTATTTACTTTCAATTTTATTAATCACTTTTTTATTTTCCAGGATTTTAATTTTAGGTTTTTAGTTTGTTTTCCATGTAATTTTTTAAGTTATATGTCCAATTCACTACTCTGTTCTTTCTCCCTTTAAATGTGCATACATTTAGAGATATAAAATATCCCTTAAGCAATGATTTGGCTGCATCTCATGAATTTTGGTATGATGACTTATTGCTTTTGTTCTCTCTAATGAAATTGTTGATTGTTTCTCTAATTTGTTGTTTTATCCATTCATGCTCAGGATTAGATTATTTAGATTCCATTAATTTTTTTAAACCCTTACCTTCCATCTTGGAGTATTGGCTCCAAGGCAGAAGAGTGGTAAGGGTGGGCAATGGGGGTCAAGTGACTTGCCCAGGGTCACACAGCTGGGAAGTGTCTGAGGCCAGATTTGAACGTAGGACCTCCCATCTCTAGGCCTAGCTCTCAATGCACTGAGCTTCCCAGCTGCCCCCTCCATTAATTTTTATTCTATCTTTCTATACTACTTTAGGAAATGAAATTTTATTTCACTATCATCCAGAAAAGATGCAATTATTATTTCTGATATTTTTATTTGGTTGTGAGTTTTTTATGGCCTAATACATGATCAGTTTTGTGAATGTATTATGTATAGGTGAGGAAAATATATATTATTTTCTATTTCCATTCAATTTTCTCCAGATGTCTATTTTTTTCTAAGCTTTTAGTCACCTCTTTATCATCTTTCTTATTCATTTTATGGTTAGATTTATCTAGCTCTGAGATAAGAAAGTTAAAGTCCTCCACTAGTATAATTTTACTATTTTCTTTTATAATTCATTTAACTTTTCTTTTAAGATTATAGAGGCTATGCTCTTTGAAGTACAATGTTTTGTATTGATTTTAGCTCATTGTCTATGTTATCTTTTAAAAAGATGCAATTTCCAAGGTAATCTTTTAAAAATAAATCTGCTTTTGCTTTTTTTTTTAATTTTATGTTATTTCAAAATAATCAATCCCTCCCATGCATTCAAAATAGAATACTTCTAACTTGTAATGATAAAGTTCTTGGGAGTTACAAGTATTTTCTTTCCAGCATAGAAATGTAGAGTTTGACCTTACTGAGTCCCTTATGGTTTTTCTTGTTTGAAGTTATCATTGCAACTCCTTCCTTTTTCATTTCAATTGAAGCATAATGCATTTTGCTCCAGCCTGTTATTTTAACTCTCTCTGTGTTTCAGTGTTTCAGGTTTACTTCTGGTAAACAGTATATTATTGGATCCTGATTTATAACATTTTCTGCTATTCAGTTCCACTTGATTAAATAGATCCCATTCGATTCACCATTATGATTATTACTGCACATTTCTCTCTATCTTATTTTCTTCTGTTTTCCTTCTCTGTCTTTTCTGTCTGTCCTTTTACAGCTGTCTTGCTTCTGACCACTTTCTTCATTTTATCTAAAATCCCTTTTTATCAACCCTTTTTCTCCTATCTTCTTTTCTTTCTTCTTCCATGTTGAGTAAGATTGATTTATAGATTTCTAAACCCAACTAATTTTGTATGTAATCCCTCCTGTGTGAAACATCTTCCTTGTGCATATTTAGTATTTTGGATAATTTTTCATACTCTTCCCTTCCTTTCCCCTTCTCTCAGGGCATCCTTCTTTCTTTCTCATCCATTAATTTTATGTTATTTCAATATAATCAATTCTCTCCCATGCATTCAATATAGAATACTTCTAACTTGTAATAATGATAAAGTTCTTGGGAGTTACAAGTATTTTCTTCCCGGCATAGAAAGGCAGAGTTTAACCTTATTGAGTCCCTTATGGTTTTTCTTTCATGTCTATTTACCTTTTCATACTTCTCTTGAGTCTTTTATTTGGGAGTCAGATTTTCTATTTAGTGCTAGTCAGGAATGTTTCAGAGCCCTCTATTTCACCAAATATCCACTTCCTCCTTGAAGAATTATACTCAGTTTTGCTGTGCAAATTATTATTGCTTGTAATCCCAGATCTTTTGTCTTCTAGCCAAACCCGCCACTCCTTTAAGGTAGCAGCTGTTAAAACTTACGTGATGCTGACTATCTCCACAATAATTGAATTGTTTCTTCCTGGCTTTTTGAAACATTTTGTCTTTGATTTATGAATGCTGTAATTTCACTATTATGCACTGTGGGTTCTTTTAATTTCTATTTTATCCTCTGATTTTTAGGATATCAGGGAAATATAGTTTCTTGAAATATCATGTCTAAACTCTTTAATCTTGGTTTTCTGATAATCCAATAATACTTTAATTATAACACCTTGATTTATTTTCCAGATCATTTGCTTTTCTCATTAGATATTTCATGCTTTCTTTTATTTTCCCAGTCTTTTGTCCTTGTTTTATTTTATTGAATTATTTTCATCAGGGAAATTTTTCATACTTCTTTTTCTATTTGGCCAATTCTATTTTTAAGGCATTCTTTTCTTCAGTATTTATGTGTGTGTATGTGTGTGTGTGTATGTGTGTGTGTGTGCATGTTTATAATTGCCTTTTCATAATTTTCTTCCTCTTCTCTCATTTTGTTACCTAATTTTCTTCTACTATTCTAAATTTACTTTGAAAATACATTTTAGGGAGCAGGTAGATGGCTCAGTGGACTGAGAGCCATACTTAGAGATGGGAAGTTCTAGGTTCAAGTCTAGCCTCACATACTTCCTAAATGTGTGACCCTGGGCAAGTCACTTTATCCCCATTGCCTAGCCCTTATTGTTCTTATGTCTTAGAACCTATACATAAGATTCTAAGAGAGAAAGTAAGTGTTTAAAAATACATTTTAAGCAATTCTAGAAATTCTTGTTAGGCTTCTGTCAAATTATTATCTTATTTTTGAGGCTCAGCTTTTAGCTGTTTTGATTTCATTGACTTTTTCTAAGTTTGTGTCTTGATCTTCCCTGTCACATCCTGTTTTTTTATTTTAAAGTTTAATCAAAGTTGGCCTTTGTTCCAAGATTGGTCTAGGGAAGGTTATGCTTCCAAACCTTACTCTGCTGGAACCGAAGGTGATAACTACTCTGCAATCTTGCTCCCTTTTCTCTGAAAGTTCTCTTTGCCTTTGAACTCAGCTGCAGGAGTGGGTATAAGCAATGGAGTTGCCAAATATCTTACAGTCCTGTGTCCAGTGCCAGAACAGGGGTTGTTTGTTATCTCTTTCTGAGTATTGACCATGTCTCCTTACCACATCTGGCTTGAGAGCTCCTGAATATGGTTCTGATTCTGTCTCCACCATCCAGTTCCACCACCGGTTTTGCATTCATGTTGGCTTCAACTCTCATAATATGAATTTCTCCTTCTTACATCTTAAATTGTTTTGGGCCTGAAGAATGTCTCATCTTGACCTTTTGTTGACTCTACTAATACAGATTTAGATGTTATTTCAAATTCATTTGGAGAAAAATGATGGGAGAACTTTACTAACTGCTTCCTTTACTGTGCAATCTGACTCTGTCTCCCAGAAGTTTCCTTATATAATATTCAAAATTGCAAAATAGTTTATCTCCATTATCTTGTCTGATTGCAGTAATAGGCCTATGAGATATGTATTATGAGCATTATTATCTCCATTTTATAGTTTATGAATATGAGATTTAGTGATAAATTTTTATAATGTATATCTTCTCTATTATAACTGGAAACACATAGAAGTTATCTCCTTTCCCAAGTGCTCACTAATTGCATTTTCACTTAGGCATGCAGCTTTGAGGAATCTTTCTCTCCTCTATGATAAAAATCCTATGCAAATCCAACAGGTTTATAATCCAGGTTACAGTAGTTTTTTCAAAGTTACACCTAAAAAGTGGTACTACAAAATCCTGGCACCTCACTAGAATAGTCATACTTTTTCCAGTAAGTTACACTGAATCTTAAGTGTCCAAGAAAATCATGTCCAGATGTTGTGTGGACTAAGTGGAAAAAGGGAGAAAGGGACAAAAGAATGAAGCATACAAAATCCCATGGGACATTCACTTTGAGATAATAGATGAAAATTATAATTGCAGTGAACTGAACTTCCTTGATTTCTACTCTTTGGACCTCAAAGTTAAGTAGTAATCCAAATGACCTAACTGTGAAATTTTGAAAAATTTATTCAACATTTATTTATTCTTTTTGAGAATGCATATCCCCCTCTTAACCAGGCTGAAAATAAAGACAAACTTCATTGACCAAATCTCACTACTGATAGACACAGGCACTTAGTTTTTATGATTTGAATCAGTTCATGTCACCTTAGGTAGTCAATGCCCCCTTGCTCATTGAAGCTCTAAATATTGGTTCCTGACATTATGGATACTTCATTGGTTTAGCATACTGCAGTTCAGAACTCATGAGTTCAAGGAATATACAAGCTTCAACCTCCATTTTAAGTAGATTTTATTGATGTCTGCTATGATTAATGGCTGAAGTTTTAGAACTGAGTGAAATGATGCCTGAGAGTAGAGCCCAGATGGCAGAGAAGGTACACAGATCCATCTGATCTTTACCAAATTACCTTCCCAAAAGCTATAATATAAGATCTCAAATCAAAGTCTGAAGCAGCATAACCCACAAAAAGGTGGAGTGAAATAATTTTTTGAGTCTAAAATAACTTAGAATCTTGGCAAAAAAGATCTAGTGCATCAGAGTAATCAACAACTTTAGCAAAGTTGCAGGATACAAAATAAATGCACACAAATCATCAGCATTTCTATATTTTTCCAACACATTCGAGCAGCAAGAGGTAGAAAGAGAAACACCATTTAAAATCACCCTAGATAATATAAAATACTTAGGAATCTATCTACCAAAACAAACACAGCAATTATATGAAAACAACTACAAAACACTTTCCAAACAAATAAAACTGGATCTCAACAATTGGAAAGCCACTGATTGCTCATGGGTAGGATGAGCTATCATAATAAAAATGACAATTCTACCCAAATTAATTTACCTATTTAGCGCCATACCTATCAAACTACCAAAAAACTTCTTTACTGAATTAGGAAAAACTATAACAAATTTCATTTGGAATAAGAAAAGATCAAGAATATCAAGGGAAATAATGAAAAAAAATGTGAAGGAAGGGGGCCTAGCAGTACCAGATTTTAAACTATACTATAAAGTAGCAGTCATCAAAACAATAGGGTACTGGCTAAGAGACAGAAGGGAGGATCAGTGGAATAGATTTGGGGTAAATGACATCAGCAAGACAGTGTATGAAAGACCCAAAGAGCCCCACTTTTGGGACATGAATCCACTATTTGTCAAAAACTGCTAGAAAATTTGGAAAACAATATGGGAGAGATTAAGTTTAGATCAACATCTCATACCCTACCCCAAGATAAATTCAGAATGGGTGAATGACTTTAATATAAAGAGGGAAACTATAAATAGTTAAGTGAACACAAAGTAGCATACCTGTCAGATCTCTGGGAAAGGAAAGATTTTAAAACTAAGCAAGAGTTAGAGAAAATTACAAAATGTAAATTAAATGGTTTTGATTATATTAAACTAAAAAGCTTTTTTACAAACAAAAACAATGTAGTTAAAATCAGAAGGGAAACAACAAATTGGGAAAAAATCTTTATAACAAAAAACTCTGACAGGGGTCTAGTTACTCAAATAT
>NC_058133.1:183040896-183168552 GCF_016433145.1 Gracilinanus agilis
TGAATGCTGGAGGGGATGTGGCCAAATTGGGACATTAATGCATTGCTGGTGGAGTTGTGAACTGATCCAACCATTCTGGCTGGCAATTTGGAGCTATGCTCAAAGGGCTATAAAAGAATGCCTGCCCTTTGATCTAGCCATACCACTGTTGGGTTTGTACCTCAAAGAGTTCATAAATAAACAGACTTGTACGAAAATATTTATAGCTGCGCTTTTTGTGGTGGCAAAGAACTGGAAAATGAGGGTATGTCCTTCAATTGGGGAATGGCTGAACAAACTGTGGTATATGCTGGTGTTGGAATACTATTGTGCTCAAAGGAATAATAAACTGGAGGAATTCCATGTGAACTGGAAAGACCTCTAGGAATTGATGCAGAGTTAAAGGAGCTGAGCCAGAAGAACACTGTATACAGAGACTGATATACTATGGTAAAATCGATTGTAATGGACTTCTGTACCAGCAGCAATGCAATGACACAGGACAGTTTTGAGGGATTTATGGTAAAGAAAACTACCCACATTCAGAGGAAGGACTACAGGAGAAGAAACATATAAGAAAAATAACTGCTTGAACATGTGTGTTGAGGTGGACATGATTGGGGATGTAGACTCAAAACTACCACACCAATGCAACTAACAACAATTTGGTAACAGGTCTTGATCAATGACACATGTTAAAACCAGTGGAAATGTGCTTTGGCCATGAGTGGGGGGTGAAGACAAAAGTAGGAGCATGAATCATGTAACCATGTTAAAAATGAATATTAATAAATGTTAAAAAAACTCGATAAAAAAGTAAAAAAAAATAAAATCACTTAAAACAATTAAAAAAAGAATAAATGGAGGAATTAATAGATAAATATGAGAAATAGAAGAAAAATTAGAAAAATAAATGAGAGTGATATGGGGAAATCATGAAAAAAGAGTCAATAGCTTGGTAAAGGAGGCATAAAAATACTAAGGAAATTATATCTTAAAAAAAAACACAGAATAGTTCAATTGACAAAAAAGGAATAGAAATCCAATGAAGAGAACTCCTCAAAAGGCAGAATTGTTCAAATAGAAAAAGAGGTACAATTCACTGGGGAAAACGTCTTTAAAAATATGTGACCAGGGGCAGCTGGGTAGCTCAGTGGAGTGAGAGTCAGGCCTAGAGACAGGAGGTCCCAGGTTCAAACCCGGCCTCAGCCACTTCCCAGCTGTGTGACCCTGGGCAAGTCACTTGACCCCCATTGCCCATCCTTACCAATCTTCCATCTATAAGACAATATACCAAAGTACAAGGGTTTAAAAAAATATATGTGACCTAATAGAAAATTTAGTCAAGAAAATCATGTCTTAAAATTTAGAATTGGGCAAGTGGAAGCTAATTACAGCATGAGGCATCAATAAACAATTAAACAATGGCAAAAGAATGAAAATAATAGAAGAAAATATGAATATCTCATTGGAAAAACAACTGACATTTAAAGTAAATCCAAGAGAGATAATCTAAGGATTATTGAACTACCTGAAAGCCATGATCAAAGAAAGAACTTAAACATCATCTTTCATGAAATTGTCTAGGAAAATTATAATTATTCTGATATTTTAGAACAAGAAGGTAGAATAGAAATGGAAAGAATCCATTTATCACTTCCTGAAAGGGATCCCCAAAGGATAACTCCAAGAAATATTATAGCCAAATTACAAAATTCCCATATAAAGGAGAAAATATTGCAAGCAGCCAAAAAGAAGCATGTCAAATATCTTGGAGCCACAGTCAGAATAACACAAGACTTAATAGCTTCTACATTAAGGATTGGAGGGACCGGGATATGATATTCCAGGGGGCGAAGGAGCTAGGACTTCAACCAAGAATCACTTACTCAGCAAAACTGAATATAATCCTTCAGGGAAAAAATGGATATTCAGTGAAATAGAGGACTTTCAAATATTTTTGATGAAAAGACTAAATATGAGTGGAAAATTTCACTCTCAAATACAATACTTAAGGGTAGCATAAAACAGTAAATGGAAAAGATATAACAAAAGATATTCAATAAGGTTGAACTGTTTCTATACGTTCATGGGAAGATGATACTTTTAACTCCTAAGAACTTTTTTATTATTAAGACTGTTAGAAGGAGTATACATAAATGGAAGTTAAAGGTGTCAGTTGAACATGATGGGATGCTATCTAAAAAATAAAATAAAGGCATGAGAAAGAGGAATGCATTGGGAACAAAGAGATGGGAAAAATAGAGCAACAATTATGACACATAAAAGAGGCATGGAAGGATCTTTCACAGTGGAGGGGAAGATGGGAGAGGTGGGGAAGAGAGTACTTGAACCTTGTTCTCATCAGAACTGGCTCTAAGAGGCAAAAACATACATAATCAATAGTCTGTAGGTTATCTATTTTACCCTACAGGAGAGTAGGAGGGGAAGGGGATAAGAGAAAGAGGTGTGGAGATGATATAAAAAAAAGTGCAAAATGTGGGAGGTGGGAGTCAGAAACTAAAGAGGTAAATTGTATAGAGGGTAATAAACAGTAATTATAATGGTACAAATTTAAAAAAAAGAATTTCTATTAAAGTCTTCATTTTTCAAATACGTAAAGAAATTAGTTGAATATATAAGAATACAAATCATTCCTGAGTTGATAAATGGTTGAAAGATATGAACAGGCAATTCTCAAACCAAGTAATCAAAACTCTCTATAATCAGACAAAAATGCTCTAAATAAGTATGAGAGAAATGAAAATTAAAATAAGTCTGAGATGTCACCCTAAACTATCAGATTGGCTATTATGACAGAAAAGAAAAATGACAAAACTTGGAGGGGATGGGGGAAAATTGAAATACTGATTCACTGTTGAAGCAGTTGGAAACTGATTTAACCATTCTGAAAAGCAATCTGGACTAAGGTGCAAAGGGATATAACATTACTAGGTTTTTATCCCAAAGAGATAAAAAACAAAAAGAGGAAGGACCTATATGTACAAAAATATTTAAAACAGTTCTTGTGGTACAAAAAATGAAAAGTAAGGGCATGCCTATCAATTGGGGAATAACTGAATAATTTATAATGAATGACTGTAATGGAATACTATTGTATTATAAGAAATTGTTAGAAGGGGGAGCTCAGAAAAAATCTGGAAAATCTTACATAAAATGAAGCAGAGTGAAGTATGTAGAACCAAGAGAACATTGTACATGATGACAGGAATACTGTACAATGAATAAACGTGAATAACAGCTATTCTCAGCAATAAAATTTAAAACAATTCCAAAGAACTCATGATAAAAAATGCAATCTGCTTCTAGAGAATGAACTGATGAAGTCTGAATCCAGACCAAAGCAAAACTTTTCAGTTTCTTTCTCAAGCTTGTTTTTATTTTAATTCATTTCCACAAAAGGATTAATATGGGTAAATGTTTTATATGATTGTACATGTAAAATATATATCAGATTGCTTACCATCTAGGTGATGTGGTGGGAGGGAGAGAATTTGAGACTCAAAATTCTTCTTAAAACATTGGAAATATTTTTATATGTAATTGAGGAAAAAATAAAATATAAAAAATCTAAAGGCTGAGCAAAATGAAAAGGGAACTAAATTTTTAGTCAAAGTACCTTAGTTCAAATATGTTCCTTGACATTAATTACCTGTATGATGTCAGAAAATTTTCCCCTCCCTCCCATATCACTCCCTCACCCCCATTAGTTTGTTGTGAACATCAAATCAGTTAATAACTGTAAAGCATGTAGCACAGTACCTGGCACATAGCAAGCATTAACTATTAGCTCTCATTTTTATTCATGATGTGTTTTCTCATTTGTAAAGTGAAGAGGTTGGACCAGATGTCCTTTAAACTCTTTTCCACCTCTAAATAGATAATGCTATGATTTTCACCACATATTCACATTTTTTTTCTTCTGACAAATCTTTTTGCTTAGTTCTGTATTTGACTTAAAAATAGTCCCAATCTCCTATCTCATTCACAGTAGATAAACCCTTGTTGAACTAATTGACAGGGTTAAAGTGAAAATGCTCATAACCTCTCACAAACACTTCCCTCAAATCCAACTACCTATTCTGTTTGGTATGTAAACATTTTCCTGTAGCCCCAGAGACAACCCATCAACAAATTTATTAAACTTGTCTTACACAGGATGTTAATGTTTCTGTAAATCTTCTACCATCTGTTGCACCATCTAATTGCAAATGTGGTGATAACATAATTCACCATTGTATCATAATAAAGTTAGATAAGTGATTTAAATATACTTTAATATTCTTTATTCAAAACAGTGTAATTCTGTTAGCCTTCTTGCCCTCCTGAACCCTTGGCTATGAAAGTTGTTCTTTCATAGTGTGGCAGATTCTGTGTCATAAAGGAATTAAAAAAAAATGATGTTCTATTTACTGAGTATGCTGGACCACCTCCATATAAACAACATTAAATGAGATGCTATTAGGTTAAACCTGAGCTGCCTCCAAAGAAATATGAATAATTCAAGATTTTCACATACATATTTATTTCTGCATCCACTATTGTCACTCACTGATCAATGGCTACTATCTGAACCTAGGTATAGATATTTCAAATGATCTACTTGCCCTCCACCTCTGGTCTTTTATCTCAATCTGGAAGGGGTTTTTCTCTGCCTAAATTTAGAAATATTCTCTTATCATTCTCCTCTAAAATACACATATCCCTTTGAGCCAGTCATCTACAAATTTTTATTATTCTGTTAGTCCATTTTGAATTTATATATTACAACATTTTTGGAAACTCTTCTGTCCTTACTCTGCAATAGAAGTTATTTAACAGGGTGTCATGACTGAACAAGAGGTTGTCTCAGTAAAAGTAAACCATTCTTCTAGGAGTACACATCCAAATGTTTCAGATCTCAAATGGAAAATACCATTGCAGCCAGACTAGGATCTTAAGCTCTTTTGGAATTCAGGGAAGAATTTCTCAGCCAGCTTTTGCCATTCCACTTGGCTTGAAGCAGAATTTTCCTGAGTGAACTGCAGAAAGTGGGTCATATAATTGCATCAAATTGAACTCCCATCATGGACAACACCCTCATAGCAATATTAATCCGTCTATCAATCAAAAAGCATATATTTAAATGCCTAAATAGTAGCAAAAACACATGAAAAAGTGTTGTAAATCCCTCCTGATTAGAGAAATGCAAATTAAAACAACTCTGAGGTACCACCTTACACCTATCAGACTGGCCAATATGGCAGCAAAGGAAAGCAATAAATTTTGGAGGGGTTGTGGCAAAATTGGGACACTAATGCATTGATGGTGGAGTTGTGAATTGGTCCAACCATTCTGGACAGCAATTTGGAGATATGCCCAAAGGGTTATAGAAGAATACCTGCCATTTGACCCAGCCATACAACTGCTGTGTTTATATACCCCAAAGAGATAATAAGGAAAAAGACTTTTACAAAAGTATTTATAGCCATGCTCTTTGTGGTGACAAAAAAATTGGAAAATGAGGGGATGTCCTTCAATTATGCAATCGCTGAACAAATTGTGGTATTTGATGGTGAAGGAATATTATTGTGCTGAAAGGAATAAATAAATTGAGGAATTCCATGTGAACTGGAATGACCTTCAGGAACGGATGAAGAGTGAAAGAAGCAGATCCAGGAGAACATTATACACAGAGACAGATACACTGTGGCACAACCGAATGTAATGGACTTTTCTACTAGCAGCAATGCAATGACCCAGGACAATCCAGAGGAACTTATGAGAAAGAATGCTAACCACATCCAGAGAAAGAACTGTGAGAACAGAAATGCAGAAGAAAAACATATGATTGATTACGTGGTTTTATAGAGATATGATTAGGGTTTTGATGTTAAAGAATCACTCTACTGCAAATATGAATTACACAGAAATAGGTTTTGAACAATGATACATGTATAACCCAGTGGAACTTCTTGTCAGCTCCAGGAGGTGGGAGAGAAGAAAGAAGGAAATCATGAGTCATGTAACCATGGAAAAATGTTCTAAAGAAAAAGATAAAAGTCAGGATGACTGGAGATGACCAGGATGCAATGGAGACTTTAATAATTTTATTTAGTATCTGACTAAAGTCTAAGTTCTCCACAGTGTCTGCTTCAGTGTCTCCATTGGGACTAATTGGTCTCATCTGTCCATTCCACCAGGGAAAAGTCTTCACATTCTTGATGTAGACATCCCCCTAACTCACTGATGGGCTTAAGGCCTGTCCTTTTCCCTCAACCTGGTTTAACATATCACCTAAGAGAGGCACTTGGGTGCTGCAGCTTCTTGGAGCCATAGGTGAGAGTTAGGTGAAAGGTAGACATTAAACATGGATAAGCAGCCCTGAAGAGGTCTTGGGAAGCCCCCACAACAGAAGTGTTAGTCCTTTCTGCACACTACATATCCTACTTGGTAACGTTTCTCAATAATTTTCACAATTAAGTCATGGGCACTTATTGTATTTTGGAAAGAAAGTACAGATTCATTTTTTCTATAGATTCTATGAATGAACTACCATGCTTACATACTTTTATGGGTAGAGGAACTGCTGATGAATTTCATTCAGACTTTTAATCAAAAATAGAAGACAAATAGAAGACATAATACATAGCATGAGAGCTTTAGATAATTATTTTGATAAAATCTACATACATGGCTACCTAAATTTCTTTCAAAGGCTGCTTTCTCTCTCTTTTCTCCATATGTCAAGCCCCTTATGTCTCATCCTTAGACTATGATGATAATGAGAACTGACCTATTTCTAGGCCTTCTCTGACAGAAGAACACTGAACACTAATTTACCACCTGGGAAGTTCCTGTGTACCCAGAAATTTACATTGGTCAGCCACATTTAGTGTTGGGAGTGCGAAATTGGGAAACTATCACTTGGCAAATTTCCTTTAATCCAAGAATGTAAGATTAAAAAAATGTTACTAATTATACTAATGTATAATATGTGATAATTAGATTAAATCTACGCTGCTCATCTTTAGATTTAGTCACCAAAGGTGAAAACATCTCCGTTTTTGGGTAGTCTGTAACCTACTTGTGCTAGAGTAACAAATCAGAAATTATGACTGCCTCCTGGGCAGTTCTAGGAGAAGAGTCTATTGTGATTGGACACGCAAACTAGGAGGAAGGCACAGGAAGTGAAGCATAAAAAAAGAGAGTTGAGTGAGTCAGTGGTCTTCTGGTTCTTCGAGGAGTGCTGGCTGGGACCCTGAGACCTTGGTGAGACTGTTCTTAAATCTTCCTTTGGAATTCCACGTGGTGAGTGTAAAGACTGAATCTTCCTAAACTTTTCTTAAGGAACTTTCCTTTTAATAGAGACTTTGTGACTGAAGCTTTTGCTTCATTTGCCTCTGGTACCTCCTGGCCCTCCAGGCTTCTGGCCCTCTGAGTTTCTGGCCTTGGGTTAATTTGATCTACCTGGATTAAACTAGCCCTCTGAGTCTCCAGTTTGGGGATCAAGGCCAGATTTTCCCACCTACTGAGTTAGGTTCTTATTTCCTTATTTCTTCTTCCCCTTCTCAGTTGTAAATAAATTTCCAAAAAAGTCATTTTAACTTGAGGTCACTCTTTATTTGAGGACTGATAATTGTTCAATACCCTGGTGACTTGCCTAAGGTCACATGGCTAGTGCCATTTATACTTCTGTTCTTACCTTATCTTTGAAGTAAAAATCCCTTTCCCAAGGCTAATCTGATATTAGGTGACCTAACCTTTTAAAATATTCAACCAAAACCCCTTTTTCCCCATTAAAAATATTATAAAATATATAATAATGCTTGTGTACATGTGGTTAATAGGGAGTGGGAAGACACAAATCAGATCTCCCTCTTATATTAACTGACTCTGAAATCCTCCTTTCACTAAAGTCCCTATGGATTCTCTAGCAACTACAATCAGATGTGAGGGCAGAGACCAAGGAAATATGAGTTCTTAACAGAAGTACACAGTCCATTGTAAGACTGAGATACTGATATGAGCCTTTGGGACCATAGGATGAAAGAACCACATACATTTATACATTTGCATGATTGTGAATAAAAAATTACCTATGTGACTTCAAGATAGCTGATGAGGAAGAGATAGTCAGTGAATTTAAAGTTTACTTCCACTACAAAGAAATAAGGAAATATACTTCCTTATGTCACTTTCTAGGAAAAACTTGTATATTATACTTCACAATATTTGATTGCAATTGCTTGGTTATTATTCTATTTAATTATCTTAGCACTTTTAGAAAATTAATAGAAAATATGTACAAGTGTCTCAGCCACCTCTCTGCTCTTTTCATCATAGAAGGCATCATCTGGAATTATATATATGATATACATATAAATATAATGTCTTTTATGTTATTCACTTCATCATCTGGAAGAGCTAACATCTACAATTTATTATTCAACTATTAAATTTGTAGCTGTGTATGATGTTCTCTTGGTTCTACTCATTCTGCCATTCATTATCCCATGTAGCTCTTTCAATTATTTTTAAGTAGACTGCTCATCATTTCCTATGGCACAGTAGTATTCCATCACAATCATATGCCACAATTTGCTCAGCTGTTCTCCATTTGATGAATATCCCTTCAATTTCTAGTTCTTTACCACCACTGAGAGCTGCTATAAATATTTTGGAACATAAAGATTTATTTCCTTTTTCCTTGATCTCCTTGGGAAATAGACTCAGAAATTATATGTAAAGGGTATACAGTTTTATATCTCTCAAGGTGTAATTCCAAATTGCTCTTCAAAATGTTTGGATCAGTTCACAAATCCACCAACAGTGTATTAGTGTTCTGATTTTCCCATATCTCATCCAACATTTGTCATTTTGCCCTTTTGCCATTTTAGCCAATCTGATGGATATGAGATGCTATCTCAGAATTACACTTTTCTAACAGTAGCAATTTAGAGAATTTATTCAAATACCTATAAATGCCTTTGATGTCTTTGTCTGAAAACTGTTCATATATTTTGTCTACTTATTATTGGAGGATTAGCCCTTTTTAAAATAATCTTATTCCTGTGCTTACTTAGATCTGTCTCAGATCATGTGTCTTCTTTAAGTTTCTCAATATTCATCACATTCTTGGTTCCTTGAAGAGAGCAATATTACGCTACATTTTTGTGCTGGCATATGCCATTTAATTTAGTCATTTCCAATCTCTTGAACCTCTATTGTATTTTTATTTCTTTGTTTTTACTTAAAATAATGCTACAAATATTTCAGGATATATGCGATTTTCTTTTAATAATTGACTTCCTTTAAGAGGAGATCTGGTAATATCAATACTCGAATTCAATTGCAAACAAATAAAGCAAAACAATCATTGTTCTCCTATTCTATATAGTCTGCCAAACACTGAACACAATAGAATAAAACTAATAGAATTATATCTCCCAAGAATATTTCTATACAAACGCCATAGAATATAAAGATTAGAAAAAGGAAATAGTAATCTATTAATAATAATCATAATAGCAATCATAATAGTTGCTTCCATTTATATAGTTTTGTAGTAGATAGGGACATGCCTTTGTAGTCATGAAGACTTCAGTTAAAATCCTACCTCTTGGGGGCAGCTGGGTAGCTCAGTGGATTGAGAGCCAGACCTAGAGACGGGAGGTCCTAGGTTCAAATCTGGTCTCAGACACTTCCCAGCTGTGTGACCTTGGGCAAGTCACTTGACCCCCATTGCCTACCCTTACCACTCTTCTGCCTTGGAGCCAATACACAGTATTGACTCCAAGATGGAAGGTAAGGGTTAAAAAAAATCCTACCTCTTGGGGGACAATTAAGTGACTCAGTGGATAGAGAACCAGGCTTGGGGCCAGAAGTCCTGCATTCAAATCTGGCCTCCAACACTTTCTAGTGTGTGACCTTTGTCAAGTTACGCAAGTTGCTTATTGCACTGACTATGTGACCCCAAGCTAGTTAATCTATCAACATGCTTGACCTGTGATAGGTATTTAAATGTATGTTCCCTTCCCCAGGACACTCTCTAAGACTTTTTAGTTACAGGAAATGACAGAGTTCTCACAGCTAGAACTCTCTCAAATTAATGAAATCAAAAGTCTAATCCCTATTGTTGTTCCTTTTAAACAAAATCTCCTTTTATTCTCATATTCTATGAATTGCACTTTAAGGATGAGGATACTGATGCTTGAAGTGATGACGGGACTTGACCTAGTTCTTACAGCTAATAAGTAGAACCAAGCCAAGATCCTTGGCCTCTTGCCTTTTGGAACCTGCTCTTCTGTTAAACATCACACCACTGCCTTCCCACAATGATGCCTATTCTTATTCTTACTAACACAGCTAAAATCCCTGACTCATTGTGCTATAAATTGGCTACCCCAAATTTTTTTATTAGTAAAAATGTGGTTGTTATTGTTGTTGCTGCTACTGTGTTTGCCCTGGTTCTGGCTCACATTATCTAGAAGAAACATCTTTTCTAGACTTTTCTAGATTTGTATTTTTCTCTATATCTCAAATAATGCAATGGGGGCACTGGGGTGGCTCAGTGGATTGAGAGTCATGCCCAGAGATGGGAGGTTCTGAGTTCCAATCTGACCTCAGACACTTCCTAGCTGTGTGACCCTGGGCAAGTCAATTAACCCCCATTGCCTAGCCCTTATCACTGTTCTGCCTTAGAGCCAATCCATAGTATTGATCCTAAAATGGAAGGTAAGGGTTTAAAACAAACAAACAAACAAACAAATAATGCTATGG
Organism: Gracilinanus agilis; assembly: GCF_016433145.1. Lineage (NCBI taxonomy): Eukaryota > Metazoa > Chordata > Mammalia > Didelphimorphia > Didelphidae > Gracilinanus > Gracilinanus agilis. Next base: position 183,051,658 of record NC_058133.1, read on the forward strand.
ATCACTCCCATTCCTTCTACTACTCTGTCTATCCCATGATTATAATTCTAGGTAAATATCATCATTCTTTCAATATAGTATTGGCTTAATTCTTCTGTGATCTTATTTGTCTCCCATATTTTTACTGCTATATGGATTCTGGGCAGAGAATTTGAAAAGTTGAGCTATCCCTCAAAGAGGAACATACAAAGTTTATATGTGTTCAGGACCCTGACAAGGCTATCCAATGCCTGAGCACTGGCTGAAATGGAATATATCTTATTGGGGAACAAAAGCTTTAATATATCCTTCTTGCTTCTGCTTGGGAATCCTTCTGAAGCATATAATTATTAGCTATTACTATTGAGTTTTACTGTGAAGAATTTAAAGAATCAATTAAAGCTTTCTCCTTATTAGAAGAGGAACATGCTAGAAGGAGCTGGAAGACTGTTTACCAACTACTTGGCTGTCCTTATAAATCCATCTTTCTAAGAGATGAGAAAATATGGTTCTACTTCATATTCAGGTGACCTTTGTGAAAAAGAGAGGAGCCTGTAAGAATATTTGTATGGTTAAAATAATATAGCATAAATACACATATACACATATGTTTGTATATAGATATAAGTATCTATATGTATGGATAAATAGTTATAACTGGTGTATGTCCACATCTGGACAAAGAACTGATAAATATAAATAAGCAAGACAGTTTTATATATACATATACCTTTTTGTCAAATGATACCTCCTCAAGTGTGGGAGAGAGAGGAAGATATCAGGGAATATTAATGTAACAAACAAATAAATTTAGAAACTTAAAAAATAATAGAGAACTCTACATGCACATAGCTATAAGCTTATGAGATGAAATAGGGTTATATATTAAAAATAACACAGAGGATCTGATGACCACAAAACTTGTATACTTCCTTGAACTATTGTCCTACCTAGGAACTAGTGCTTTGAAATAAAATGAACCCTATACATATTGTTAGAATGTCAGGACAACTACATTTTAGAGTGGAAACAACATTTCACTTTGCTTCTGTGCATTTTTAATGTTAGTTGAAAAACTAAAGTAACTAAAGTTATGATGGATTGAACTTGTATTTTTTTGCTAAAACATTCTATTTCTAGTTTCAACTTACACTTCCTTTAGCAAAATTCAATATATTTTGCAATAGAGTGACCAGGAATAGGAGTCAGGAGTGTCAGGACAAAGATAATCATTTAAATACTAGTATAAGTGGAACATCTAGGTTAAGATTACTGATAGACATTAGAACATGAAAAATTATGGATTCAGGAAAGAAAAATAAAGGCTTGAGATATAAATTTAGTCACCATCTACTTGCTAATGACAGTCAAAACTATAGGAATTCGATCAGGTGTCCCAGAAAGAAGAGACAAGAAGAGTGCTAATGATTGAATATCGGGTAATATCTTCATTAATGACAAACAAAGAGGATGAGGAGTAAATGAAGGACATAGAAGAGGAACAGTCAAAGGAATAGGAAATAAAGAGACCAGTTTCTTAGAAACCAAAGATGAAAATGAATCAGGAAGGGAAGAGTTAAGAGAGATATGTTCTTTATAGTGATCTAGGATTTGAAAAGAAGCATTTGGATTTTATAATTAAGAATTCACTGATAACCTTGTAGAGTGAATAATTTTTGTAGGACAGAAGAGAGACATGTCAGATACTAAGATATTGAAGACTGAATGAATGATGACAAAGCAGAGATACTGTGTATAGACTTATTTCAAAATGCTGGCATTAAAGGAAGAATGAAAATGAGATCTTAGATTTAAGTTAAAAAAGAAGAAAAACATCTTGAGGAGACAGGAGAGATGTGAACAGTAACATGGTAGTGAAGAAAGAATTTTGACATTGGAAATGGCAGTTACTTGGGCATAAAACCGTATTTGAATGCTAATCACCTGTGCAGTCTTGGGTAATCCCTTAATTTCTCTGCATTTGTTTCCTTATTTAGAAAATGAGAAGACCAGACAAAACTGAGATCCCTTCCAATTCTAGATATACTTTGTTTCTTTGTTTGCCATTGTTGCTGTTTGTTCAAGGGTCATCCACTGCATCCCTAGCCATTACCAGTCTTCTTGCCACTAGGTTTTGATGACTCTGGAAGAGAGAGTGAGACTGACAATCTTCTGCAATTCATTTAAATATATATCTGTAACAAAGGGAAAAGGACTAGGCAAGGAGGAGAGATTAAGCATGTGTAAGAGAGTTGATGACTACTGAAATCATGTTATAGAAATGTAGGAGCATGATGTATAGATCAAGGAAGCCAGCTTGTGAGAGACAACTACTAGAAATCTATAAACTCTACAAATTAGTGCTTAATTCATTTTATGCTGATTATACAGACAGGAAAGAGATGGAGGAAATGTCAAAGTGTTAGGGATGCATTTATTTTTTCCAGAGAGCCATATACTACATCAGTGTAGGAAGGCCCTTTTCATTCTACTCTTTTCTAACCTAGTCCTCTCAGGTACCATGATGGGTTGGGAGTGTCTCTTCTGTGCCATTTTCTCATCTTCCCAGTAATTGATTTTGTTCCATTGTAGGGGCCCAGTGACTAACTTCCCCATTCTAGTTAATCACCTAATATCAGATTAGCCTTGGGAAAGGGATTTTTACTTCAAAGATAAGGTAAGAACAGAAGTATAAATGGCACTAGCCATGTGACCTTAGGCAAGTCATGCATCCTCTGCCCCAATTTCTAATCTACAATAGGAGGATAACAAATAGCACCTAATAACCAGAGTTGTTGTGAGGTTAAACCAAGATAATAATTGTAAAATGCTTAGCACAGTTCATGGCAAATGGTGTTATATAAATGGCATTTATTATTGTGATGCTTGTTATTATTACTCTAAATTCCTTGGGGAAATAATACCACTCCCAATTATATTACTTTAGCCCCCTGGGAGGAAAGAGAGATCAGAATCACAATATAGTTTGGTTCTCTGTGGCTTTAGTCCAAATACAGATGAGCATTATTGCATCCTTGCTACTCAGATTGTCACCCTTATTAAGTGGTCTTGCTAGCTAAGACTGAAGTAATGCATCATTCTCAATTAGGAATGCAGGAAAAAGTTCTGACCATGTTCAGTCAGAAAGTTTTAAAGACAATGACAGTTCTATCTATACAGCTGAAGGAAAGAGGTGACACCCAACCGCATCATTGACCAGCTGCCAAAGGTCTGTATGTGTACCAGTCAATGAATCTCCCATAAAGAAGATCAGCTAATTTCTTCCAAAGAAGTGATTAACTTTTTAGGTGGCCTTAACAAGTACCAAACTCCCTTTGAACCTGAAATGTAAAGAGGCATCTAATGTAACTGGAAATGAAGTGACTTGTTCAAGGTCACACAAATAATGTATGTTAGAAGCCAAAACTGAACCAGTCTTTCTGCCTCCAAAGTGGGCACTCCATAGACTATGACATAACCTTTCCTCATCCCTTTTTTCTTTCATTCCATTTATCTACTTTATATCTATCTCTGTATCAATCTCTGTCTTTGCTTCTCTGTCTCTATGTCTTCTCTTTCTTTCCATTTCCTCAGTCTCTTTTCTCTACTTCTGTTTCTTTGTCTCTTATCTTGGTTTTTGACTTAACTGTCTCTATATCTCTGGGTTTATTTGTCTGTCTCTCCTCCCCACCTTACTATCTAGGTTAATTTGTTATTCTCTAACAAAGTTAGAATACCTTTAAGTGGAATAAAATAAACAATATACATATACTTACCCCAATACATACACATACATCTTATAAAAAGATGTCATGGATGAGGTGAAAACTAAAACTGTATGCCTACCTTAGAAAGGTTTTTGAGAGATGTGGTATCCTTAAGTGAAAATTGTATTTCAATCAAAGCAAGAAGGTAGAAGTAGTGCTTGAAGACACTTCAAGGAGAATTTGTTTAAAATTTCACAGAGGATACAAGGAGCACTGAAGAAGGAGCTAATAGTAGATAGCAGGGGTGGTGGGTAGGTAGGAATTTCAGGAGTTAAAAGAACCCGGAGAAGGACAGATTTGAATTAAAGAAGGAACAAAGAATGAAAGAAGATAATAAGAGGTGGGGTAAGGTTTGTGTCTAAGATGTTCACAGTGGCTAATTAACTTAGAGAAATAGACTAGGGAGAGCATATTATTGTTAAGGAAGGAGAGGTTCTAAATATACAGAATTCAGTAAAAGGAGGAAATAATCTCCTTTAAAGTATCAATGAGTGCAATGGTTCCTAAGCTTTTTGAGTTAAGACTGACCCAGTTTTAACTGGTCAGAATTTCATGAATCTGTGTAGAGGAGCTGAGTCACAGAATAAATTCTATTAATAACAATATTTTTAAAAAGAAAAAAAAGAGCCTGCTATGTGCCATGCATTGTGCCAAGTGTTAGGAATACAAAAAGAGTCAAAAGACTCTTCCAGACCTCAAGTTTACTGACTCATTGAAATATATCTACTTTTAATTCCACTCCACATCTATATTAATCCAGGGCAGAGATTTTTTTTATAAATTCTTAAGATTTGTATTTATTCCTCCAAATTCTCTCCCTTCCTCTATGCTTTGAGAAGGCAAGAAATACAATACCAATTATATATATGAAATGATACAAAACACATTTCCAGTTAAGTCATATATTGAAAAAAAAAGGCAAGAGAAATTGAATGAAAAAATATGATTCAATTTGCACTTAGATTTTATCAGTTCATTTGGTGGAGGTATAGAGTATTTTTCATGAGTCCTTTGGAATTGTCATGGATCATTGAATTGATCAGAGTAGCTATATTTTTACCTTGATCATTGTTACAATATTGCTATTACTGTGTGTGATGTTCTTCTGGTACTGTTCACTTTGTATTACTGGATATAATTTTTTTCAGTTTTTTGTGAAACCACCCCTTTCATCATTTCATATTGTGTTTCATCACAACCATATACTGTGACTTGTTTAGACATTCCCCAATTGATAAATATCACTTTAGTTTCTAATTTTTCATAGGACAGAAATTCTTAACCTGATGACCACAGACTCCATAGATAGATTTCAGAATCTCTGCCCTAGATCAATATAGAAGAAGTGGGAAGAATGAATTAAAAATGAGAGCTTAATGAATGATTATTGCCAGACCAATTGAATAATTAATTTCTTGTTCAGACCCTGTAATTGTTTTACCTTTAAGCGAGTTAATTATATTAAACTCACTTTAATTTGTTAAATTTTTATTACTAAAAAACTAGAAAAGCCATATTTCTAAATCATAATTTTTCTTATTTTTTGGTATTTAAATAATTATAATTGTTATAATAAACCATTATAAATAATTATTTAAAAATTATTTATGAAGCCCTCCTCCCAACACACAAACAAGATAAATAATTGTATTATTAGCATCCTTTAATGGAATAAAAACATGATGACATGAAGTTTGAATATAGATTTGAAGACCTTTGTTTCATTAAATATCCATCCCCTCATGCCCTTAAGAATTATACTCAGTTTTGCTGAGTTGGATATTTTTGGTTGTAATCCTAGCTCCTTTGCCTTCCTGAATATCATGATCCAAGTCCTCTGATTCTTTAACCAGGAAGACACAAAATCTTTTTGGTCACATTAACCAGTCTGATTAGTCTGAGGTGGTATCTCAGAAAAGTTTTAATTGGTATTTCTCTAATTAATAGTTTTTTGGAGCTTTTTTAAACATGTCTAAAGATAGTTTTAATGTCTTCATTGTACATAATCTGTCCATATCCTTTCACCACTTGAATAAGGGAATGCTTTATATTTTTGTAACTTTGACTCAGTTCTTTATATATTTGAGAAGGAATTTTCATTGGGGCATTTCATTCAGGAGGCAATAAGTGTATTCACTAAATTTCTATTTTACTCTTAGGATCTAAGATATTAGAGCAATTTTCCTTGAAACTTTCATGGAATATGATGTTTGCACTATTTTTTATAATGGCTTTTAAATTCTTAAGTGGTATCTACTCAATCTCTTTTGAAAGTCAGTTTTTCTGATATTCCACATTTCTTTTTTAAAAATTCTTTTGATTTTGTTTTGTTTCTTGATGTCCAGTGAAGTTATTAATTTCCTGCTGTCCAATTATTTTTTTAGAAATTGTTTTCTTCAATGAACCTTTATGACTCTTTTACCATTAGGCCAATTTTATTTTTTAATGTGTAATTTTCTTCTATATTTTTGTACCTCTTCTATCAACCTGTTGATTCTGTTTTCATAAATTTCTTGTACCTCTTCTATCAACCTGTTGATTCTGTTTTCATAAATTTCTTAAATTATTCTTATTAATTTTCCCAATATTTCATTTAGCACAAATCCCTTTAACTCTTCAATTCTTGTTGAGCTTGTGTCCCATTAGAAATTTTTCTTTGATTCTTTGATTGTAGGTATTTTCATATTATTATCCTCTTCTTAGTCCGTGAATTGTTTTCTTTGCCAATGTGCTTGCTTTTTTTGGCTAAGTTCTTTTTTGTTGTTGTTGTTTGTTTTTCAATGATTTTTTCTAGTCTATTTATTTATTTTTAATTTTATATTATATTTTTACTCTGCTCACTTAAGGATGGGACAGCGCTGTCCCAAGCTTAAGTTTTTTTCTTTCTGTTATTTTCAGAGCTAGTTTTGAAAGTCTACAAGTTTTCAGTGCTTCCAAGCTGATATGATTCAGGGAGAAGTGTCCTACTCTGTACTCTGGCCTTTCCTTAGGAAGGAACCCTGATCCCCTGTAACCAAAAGGACTAGCACTCTTCTTGGCCCCAGAACTCTGACCAGGGCCCTTGCTCCTTTGTGACTGACCACAAGTTTTCCTCTCTGCTCTGGAAATGTGACTTTGAGCTACCTATGGACAATAGATCAGCACTACTATTACTCAGTATTAACGATGGGTTGCCTCTACTCTCTTTCTGACCGGTTTTCTGATCTCTTATCATCTTTATGCTAAAATATTTCAAAGCTAAGTTTGCTTTTGCTGCTGTTGCTGAGGCCACAGTTACTTACTGTCACAGCATGTGTGTCTTCTGGACAGGCCTCCATTCCAGTGTCATAGATTTCCCCTGAGGACCTTCCAAATTTTCTAAGGCTGGAAAAATGTCTCATTGTCATCTTTGGTTGGTTTTGTCACTGCATAATTTGAATTGAGGAGTTATTTTAAAGTAGTTTGAAGATTGTTGAGAGTTCTGATGGGCTATCCCTTCTAATCTGCTATCTTGCCTCTCCCGTGTTTTCCCCCTTATTTTATAGATATGTAAACTGAAGAGCAGAGAAGTAAGAACAGTTGTCAAATTTCACTGAGATAAAAAGGGGAAGAACTACGGTATAAACACAGATCCTCTTTCTCCAAAACTGGGTGCCCTTTACATCACAGCACATTGCTTCATCAAATGATTCATTTCCATGGAATTGTATTGATTATCTATTTTATAATCTTGAACAATGAGCTTTGTGCTGTGAGTCACAGTATCTGATATCTAAATTATAACTATTTGTGAATTATTGCATGTTATAAAATTTCATCCACTGAAAAATTACATTGACTTATTGTTAAGTAAAATATTGCATTAAATCATGGTGATTTAAACAGTTTAATTGGAGTTACTTTACTAGTCACAAGCTTCCAGCTCTTTGGAGTAAAAGACAGGAACTGTCTGGTACCATATATCTGATTTTAAAATTGAAAAAAAAAATACGTTCAATCATCCACAGAGTGTCTAAAACAAACTCTAAACCATTTATTGGGAAATCATTTATACACACAGAATTTCACATTTTGAAGGAATACTTCCAATCTATACCTATGATATTATTTTAATTAGATTTTGTCAGAATTTTATTTCTGCTGGTACACAAGAATTCTCCAAATTTAGCCTACTGAGTCCTTAGAAGTCTTAGCCTCTCTTCTTCCCAGGGGAGAGGGAGAAGAAAAATGAACTAAAGGATACCTGGTAAGAAATGGACTTGAACCAATGGTAGGAACAAGATGGCTGGGGTAACAGACTCCCAAACAATGTTATTGATCTACTGTGGTGCCATAATGCTGTCAACCATAATAGACATTGAGCAGGGGAGACCTGAGTAAAAATGGGTTTGCTCTACATAAAAGTCGATGATAGTAGCTACTGTCATTGTGCTAGTAACTGATGAGCATGGGAGAAAAACCTAGGGAAGGTGTTCTGCCAAACAGCATAGAAAACCAGAACAGAAGCTATAGAGATGAACCATCTTAAAAAAAAATGCAGAGCTAAAATGAAGAGGATCTAGGAATTAGGGCATTAGACTCCCGATTTAGAGCTGTGATTGTGAAGATCATGTTTGTTCTGAACTTACCCAATGATAGAAAAAGTTTATGATTCCATTTCCTATCTACTTCTCTGGAGACTTTATATTTATTCCAATTCTTTTTACTCTTGTTTGGGAGGGTTTTTTAAAATACATTTTCTGTTTATTGCATCTTTTAATGATGGCTTTTTAAAAAGAATTTTAATTGCTAATCTATCAATATTATTACTCAATGTAGTTGAGGGGGACCATAGGCAGTTACACATTCAGGAGAGAGACATAGAGAAATTTTAAAAACATACATACATACACACATATGAGGGGGGGGTGAGAAAGACAGGGTTTCTCTCTGATCATTATTATATTCCCAGTTGGTGGTTAGAAATGAACAAAAAAACATTATCAATTCATAGTTTCACAGCCTTTCTAAAGCTGGGAATATGTGGATTGAGACACTTTAGGTAAAGGAGTTAGCAGCTGATGAGGAAAGGTTTATAAACTAAACCAGTTAATCCTTCTAAATTTCCCCAGGCACCATCTCTTTCCATTGTCTCCCAGGGGCAGAAAAAACCACTCCCTCAGGGGGAAGATCCAGGGACCTTCACTAGGGAGTTTTCTCATTTTCTCTCAGTCAGAGAGATTTTGGGAAAGAGTAGCATCATGTATAGAAAGGTTGAGGGCTAAGAGTACTAAGTACTCCTTACTAAGAGTATGTAATTAGTCCTCCTCAACACAATAACATTATTACCCCAAAACACTACTGGATGATGATAGTATGACTCCAGTCCTAGGATTATATCATCATATATTTTAATTAATAACTGAAAAAGAAGTTCTTTTAGAATATGTCCCACATTTGTCCAGTCTTTTCTTAATGACTTCTAATAGAAATCTACCACTATAAGAAGAAGCAATGTAGTCTCTTTTTGGATTGAACTTGGCAGTTCTCATCCATCCAGATGTTAGGTATTTATAGACTACAACGCCATAATTTTTTTTCTCTTTCTCTCACTACCAGAATTATATAATTATGAATATGTATATATTTACATATTATATCCATACTATATATGTAATATCATATATATGACATAAAAACACACACATATATGTATATGTATATATGTATATATATATATAACAGTTTCATTTCACTGGGTAAAATAATACTATCAACTAGAGGCTACAAATGAATTATAACCCTTGTTTTCTGGACTTCATAAGATGCTAAATTATTCAAAGTAGAGAGTGAGGAGGTAGTTAATCTCCCTCTCCCTGAATGTTCCTATTTGTCCTTCTTTCTGTCTTCACAATCATCCTGAAAAAGTATATCGATCCTGAACTTATTATTAACTTATTAACCTTAGTCTTCTTTCTATGGTTTGTCTACTGAATGTTTCTGAAAATAGAGGTCATTGCACAGGGTTCTAATAAATCAAACAGGCTTTCAATTAGTCATTACAAATAAGTGAGTGGGGTGGTATGGAAAGAAGACTTTTCAAACATCCTAAGTAGGGGATGATTCTAAATTAAATGAGCTTCAGCAAGTCATTTTCAAAGGCTATTCCAGTGTTAGTTCAGAGTCCATTCATTATATTTGGTAACAAAGAATAGTCTAGGTATGCCCCACTTTTCAAGGTAATATAGATAACCCTGAGAAGTTGGGTACCGAGTGAATTATTATAAACCAAATCCTATTTTCTATTGATCTTGGAATTAGTTATGCTATAATGTCGAAGCTTCATTTTCCCCCCAAAAATTGATCTTTCCCAGGCAGAGGTTCATAACACTTTAATTCAGACACTGAGCAGACAGCCACTTTTCAGCAGAAGTTTCTGCTGGTATACTTAACATAACTTGTTAAACAGTCCATGATTTTCCATGTAGGAAGGATAATAATAATAATAATAACAACCAGAATTTATAGTGCTTTAATTTTTCCAAAGTAGTTTACCAATATTATTTCTTGTTATCCTTATGACAACCACATGTGGTAGATGGAATCACTTAATAAGTGAGGAAACTGAGGCTCACAGAGGTTAGCAACTTGTCTAAGATCACACACAACCGGTAAATGTCTGAGACTGATTAGAATTCTGGTCTTCCAGAATTCAAGACTCTATTCTCTATGACACCTAGCTGGCTCTAGAACATTTTGATTTTTTATTTCTTTTGAGACTTGCTCCCCCTATCACACTCAGACTAGAAGCTCAGTGACCACTAATGAAATTAATTCCTCTATCTACCATCATATGAATCTTGATTTGCTCCATCTCTGACCTGAATTATATCTCCCTTTCATAAGCAGCCTCATTGCCTCTGTTGTAGGGGGTGAGAGTGGAGGCTCACTACTTAGTTATGAGACTTGGTGAGGATATTGCATCTGTCTTAGCCTGACAGAATTTAAGCGATGCATCATCCTCTCCCTCCCTGGCAACATAAATTACAAGCATATGCCACCATGCCTGGCACTCTATGTATTTGGCTTATGTTTAAATCTCCCTGTAAGGCTCAGTTCACTTTCCACCCCTGCCCTAGGCTTTTCCTGATAGTCCCCTGCTGCTGATGCTCTGTACCACAAAATACTTTATATTTGCATATATATGCTATTTTCCCCAGGAGAATGTATGTTTTGGATTGCAGGTATTATTTTGTTACTGTCTTTGTATCTCTAGCATATAGTGAAATGTCTGTCATATAAGCAGGTGCTTATCAAATGCTTATTGCTCAGTTCAGTTACAGGATACATATCTATAATATAATAGGAATGGGAATATAGAGGATAACATGACCTCCAAGAATCAAAGGGTTTCATGAATACAGTGCTTGACAAGACTATGATTAATTCCACCATCCATTACAAAATAAATACAATGTTCGAGTTCCCTTAAAAGATAACATAATACTTTCAGTTTCATAAATGATATCAAAGCTATTGACAGATAGCAATTATTACCTGAGCTTAGGAAAATTATATTGGCAAGTTAGAAACAGTTTAGAATTGATTTAAATTTTATCCATAAAAGCTAATTACTTCTAAATGAAGCAATCTAATTCTTGAAATGTATCTGCTATTAATTTTTCTTTTGCAAAGTCTTTTGCATAATAAGGACGTTAAGGTTTGCAAAGTACTATATATATATATATATATACACATATTAGTATATCATTCTCAAAACAACCCTGGAGGTGTTATTATATCCATTTTACAAATGAGCAAAAGAAAGCCAAGAGACTTTTTTTCCTTTTTTATTATTTTTAAAATTGTTTTCAATTACATGTAGAAATAATTGTTGACAACTGTTTTCTGAAATTTCTTAATTCAGGTTTTCTCTCTTCCTTTCTTGCCCCTCAATTCCCTAGGCAGTAAATAGTCTGGTAAAGGTTATACCAATATTTTCATATTGCTCATGTTGTGATAGAAGACACGTATCACACATATAATAAAAATCTCATGAAGGAAATAAAGTAGAAGATGGCATGCTTTGATCTGAACTCAGACTCTAAGAGTTCCTTTTTTGGCCATGGATAACATTTTCATTATGAGCCCTTTGGTTATCTTGGAGATTTGCATTGCTGATAATGTATTTATCCTTCACAGTTGATCACTGTGTAATGTTTGTTACTATATACACTATTTTATGGGTTTCTATTCACTTCACTTTAGATCGTTTCCTAGAAGTCTTTCCAGTTTTTTCTGAATTCCATATCAACCAAATATCACAATTTGCTCAGTCATTCCCCAAGTGACAGACAACTCTTCATTTTCTACTTCTTTGCCTCCACAAAAACAGCTACTAAAAATGTTTTGGAAAAGGTAGGTCCTTCTTCCTTATCTCTAATCTCTCTGGGATTCAGATATAATAATGGTATTTCTGGGTCAAAGGGTGTGCATAGTTTTATGGCCCTTTGAGTCCAGTTCTATATTGTTCTCCAGAAAGATAGTATCAGTTCATAGTTGCACCAACAGTGTATTACAATCCCTGTTTTCCCATAATCCCTCCAAACGTTTGTTATTTTCCTTTTTGGTCATATTAGCCAATCTACTAGGAGTGAGTTGGTATCTCAAAGTTGTTTTAATTTGCATTTCTCTAATCAGTAGTGATTTGGAGCATTTTTTCATACGACTTTTAATTTGTTCCTCTGAGAACTACCTGTTCAGATCCATTGACCATTTTTTTCTTCCATATTAGAATCAATAGTATGTATTGGTTCCAAGGTAGAAGAGCAGTAGGGCTAGGCAATGGGAGTTAAGTGACTTGCCCAGGGTCACACAGCTAGGAAGTGTCTGAGGCCAGAAATGAACCCAAGACCTCCCATCTCTAGGCCTGGCTCTCAATTCACTGAATCATCTAGCTGCCCAACTTTGACCATTTTTCAATTGAGGAATGCTTTGTATTTTGTAAATTTGACTCAATTCTGTATATATTTGAGAAATTAGTTTTTGTCAGAAATATTTGCTATATTTTTTTTTCTAAATTTTTTTGTTTCCCTTCTAATCTCAGCTACCTTGGTTTTATTTGTACAAAACTATCCATTTCATTTTTCATCACTCCCTAATCTATTTTCCAGGAGATGTTTTTTTTTTCCAATTAGGTAATTCACATTTACTTCTATTTTTTCATTCTTTTTATTTTGTTTTCTTGTTTCCTTATATCTGATGGAGTTATTAGCTTCCCATTGCCATATTTTGTTTTATTTAAAATTATTTTCTTCATTGAACTTTTGTACTTCTTATTCCAAATAGCCAATTGAACCTTTTAAGAATTTCTTCTCCTCAATATATTTTTTTGCTTCTTTTACCAGATAATTAGGCCAATTATGTCTTCCCTTTTCTATGGTGTTATTTTCTTGAGTATTTTTATGTCTCTCTTACCATGCTCTTTAATATGCTTTAATAATTTTCTTGCATTACTCTCAATTATTTTTCCTCTACCTCTCTTATCTGATTTTTATAATCCCTTTTGAGTTCTTCCAGGAATGCTTTTCGGGCTTCTATGCAATTAGCATTTTTCATTGAGTCTTTGGTTGTAACAGTGTTGAAATTATTGTCATCTTCTGAATTTGTGTCTTGATCTTCTCTGTTACCATAGTGGATTTTTAGAGTGAAGTTCTTTTTTGTTGTTTTATTTTTCTAGACTATTTCTAGACTTTTAAGTTTATTTAATGTTGGATTCCTGTGTTGCAGTTAGATTTTTTATTTAGCTCTTTTTCAGAGATGGGTCTGGTGGTCTGTAAGTTTTTGGTGTTTATAAGGTTGTGTGATCTAAGGAGAGATGCAGTTATTGTTCTCCTGCCTGTGCTCTTGTCTTTACTCAGAAAGGGACCTTGTTCTCCCGAGGTAATAAATACTTAGCCCTTCTCTTGGCCCTAGAACTTTGACCAGATCTCCTTATTTCCTTCAGCAAAAAAAAAAAAAAAAAAAAAAAAAAAAATGCGTATGTTCTTTTATGTCTCAGAACCGAGGCCAGGGATCCTATTGCCTTCTGAGGGATCACAAGCACTCTTCTCTGTCCTGAAACTGTGACCAGGACATTACCCTGTGGTCACAAAGATTAATGCTGTCCTCATTTCTGGAGCTTCAACTTCTAATTGTATATGGAAAATTGACACCTGAACCTAGTTCCAGCAAAGGGTCCCCTTGTAACCTCTTTTTGACTAGTTGTCTATCCTCCTAAATGTCTGTGAGCTCAGAGCTCTTAAAATTGCTACTACTACTATTGCAATCACCTCCAAAGCCTACTCTGGCTGACCACTCCCCAAGTGTGACAGACATTTATTTGCCAACCTTTTAAGTTATCCTGGGATGGAAACTTGTCTCTCCCAAACCTTTTGTTGCCTCTACCAGATTGTTGGGAGTGTTCAAGTGTGTTCCTGCCTTTATTCTCTTAGTTCTCCTTCATTCTCTTTCCTTTGCCATACATTTCAAACAACAAAGATTTATTAATGACCTACTATGTATCAGGCAATGTGCTAAGGATACAAAGCTAACAGGGAAAAAAATTAGTCATACTGTTCAAGAAGCTTATTCCCTGATTTTTCTATCATTCTATCAGAAGCATGAAATATGATCACAGAGAAGTAGATACATAATATGTACAAAAAAGTTATACAGGCTTGCTTAGGTATAGAAGCACTAATAATACCTTCACAAAATTATGTCATCACAAAATATGAGTTAAAATGAAATTTCAACAATGATCTGGTCCATTTCATAGACAAATCCAATCTCCACAATAACATACTCAATGAGGTATCATCTCAGCATTTCTTCGAAGAACTCCAAGAAGTGGAAAACCATCATCTCTTCAAGCAATTTCCTCCACTTTTTGTTAGCATGTGACCTCCCCATCCCAACTTGCAGGGCAGATTTGACTCTTTGTACTTTTTTCTCATTGCTTCTGGTTAATGCCCCTTAAGCCAAATAGAATAAATAGAATTCACTTTTTCACCTTTCAGATACTTAGGGTAAGAGATAGGCTTCTTAAAAGAGGAGGTGGCATTTGAGGTGAAAAAATTAGTTACATTATTCAAGGAGCTTATTCTCTGATTAAGGAGTTAAATTCTGAGAACATATTTTGTCTTTTTCTAACAGGCCAATTTGATCATATTGTACCTCTTTTAAATTATGTACATTATTCTCCTTCCTTGCTTCTGCCTCTTGGATCTCCTATCAATTAATCAACATGCCAATAAACATGTATTAATTATCTACTATTTGTCAGGTACTCTGCTAGGCACTGGTGGTAAAGACGAAAAAGAAATAATTTTTGCCCTGAGGAAAATTATGTCCTAATGGTGGAGGGGGCAACAACGGCTTCATGTGGAAAATAATACTTGAGCTGAAATTTGACAGAAGCAAGGGATTCTATGGGGCACAAGTAAAGAAGGAGTATATTCTAGGCATGAGGGACAGGTAGTGCAAAAGAACAGACAAAAATGGTAGGTGGTATTTTGTGTAAGGGTATTATGTGTAAGGAACTGAGAAAACAAAAACAAAACCATTTGACTGGAGTAAAAAAAGAGTATTAGAAACAGGCTGAAAAATAAGACTAGAAATATAGATTGATGCCAGGTTGTGAAGAGGTTTCAATAAAGAGAAAAGGGAGCCATCAGGGGGGTTTATTGAGAAGAAGCATGATATCTAGATCTTTTCAAAGCTCATCTTAAATGCCACCTTCTCTTTTTAAGAAGTTTTTCTCTTACCCTAAGTATTTGAAAGGCTAAAATGTAGCAAGTGGATCAGATTTGTTCTATTTGGTTCAAGGACAATTAGCCAGAAGCAATGGGGAGAAATTACAGTCAAATCTGCCCTGGGTGTTGGGATGGGGAGGTCACATACTAACAAAAAGTGGAGGGGAATGTCTCAGGAGATGATGGTTTTCTATTTCTTGGATTTTTTTTTAAGAAAGACTGGGATGATCACTCATTGGGTATGTTATTGTGGAGATTCAAATTTATCTCTGAACTTGACTAAATCACTGATAAAATTCCATTCCAGCTCTCGATTCTATGATGCCATAATTTTGTTTATTATTTGTGCTCCTGAACCTAATCAATCCTGTGTATCTGTTTTGTATGTATCATGTATTAATTCTCTGGGAACATATTTCATGCTTCTGATAGAATGCAAGTTCCTTGAGGATAAGGATTGTCTCACTTTTATATTAATATCCCCAGCACCTAGTACCATAACAAAAATGTACTTAATATTTAAATAATTTTCCTTTTCCTGTTGTCTACTTAATAAATGCTTGCCAATCAACTGATTGATTGATGGCAATGATTCAGGCAGTTATATTGAACTTGTTGTATGACTATGGAAGTGGAAAATAATTGAGACACCTCGTGCTTCTTTGACAAATTAGCACTCTAGATTTTGAAGGTTGATTCTCATTGCTCAAGGGTAAGACAGAGGGAGAAAGACAGTGGCCTCCAAACCTATATCAACACTTTAGGAGTCATAACACTTTAGAGGGAGACTAACTGGCCATTCACAGTTCTGATCATATTTATTACATTTATGATAAAGGGACAGTATATCCCTGAGGTCTCCTCTGGGAGTGAAGAAAAATGCCATAAAATAACTTCTCTTTGGAAGCAATTTAAATAGTCGTCCAGCTTCTGTATCTGTCAGCAAATAACACTAATAGCATACTATTCACCTGGAGTCTATTTGGAGGATTAATGGAACTAGATATGGTATTTTATATCCTCAGACTGTTTACCAGCTTGAAATCAGTCAAAGTGAAAATGGTTCTTGAAAGAACAGAAACTCCATTATATATTTTACTGAGGATACATATTTTTTTTCATTGCATTTCTGCAACATTAGTAAGGTGCTGACATACTGTGCTATTTTTAGAGACACTCAAGGCCAAACAATGGTGAAATGAGCCCCAAGATAAAAAAAAATAGGACTCACTTCTGGAGAAATGTTACAGGAGCTCAGATACTGAATAGTGATATAGAAAGAGCCCTGGTCTGGGAGACAGGAGACAAAGGTCCTAGACCTGGCTTTGTCATCAATTTTCTGTGGGATTTTGGACAAGTCAAATCCATTTTTCACATTTGTGCTGTTTAAGTCTAATATTTCTATGATTTTTACTGTCTTTGATTTTTAATGGAAGAATTGAAGATGAACAGAAATGACCTAATCTGGAATAAGAATCATGAAACCATGGATATAACTACACATTTTGGTAATTGGTAATGGTTTTGTGAGTCAGTCAGTAAGCATATACCTGGTGTCTACCATGTGCCAGGCCTTGTGCTGTGTCGGGATGAAAAAAGAAGTAAAAGGCAGTCCATGTCCTCAAGGAATTCATAGTCTAATAGAGGAAGCAAGCAGACAGATTTGGAGGGGGGCACATAGGGAAACTGCAAGGCTGCTGCTAGGGAAGTTGCTACAGTTAATCATCCAGAAGCTTCCTAGTTTAATTAAGAATTATTGTTAATTGGGTTTTAAGCTTAATTATTTCTACACTGTCAAAGAAGGGCAAATCTTGTCAATGCCCTCTAAATTTCAACATCCTGGGGAAAAACCTTGTTTGTTTTGCCTTAGTTTAGTTACAGCTTTACATTGATCTCAAGCTCAATTTGATTTAATGAAAAAACATGGTTATACCACTTAGTGTTTCTCAGGGAAAGGCATGGTCTTATGTAATACTCCAACTTCAGTGCAGAATACCTGTCATTTGACAAGTTTGTTGAATGAATGATAACCTGGAATAAACAAAAACATTGATTTCAAATAGTTATAATTAGAAGTTTCTATCTCTGACAGATGCTAGTTTTGTGACGATGAACAATTCTCTTAACCTTTCAGTGTCCCCAGATAATTCTAAGAATGTAAGCCGCAGAAAAATTATCGATCTTCAATTAGCAAAAGGAGTTTCCTAATTCTCTAAATTCCCTAAAACCTTGAAATCACAAGTTTGAAATATATATATATATATATATATATGTATATATATATATATATATCATCAGTGCCTTAATATCTGACTAAAAAGTAAAAAAAAATGTAATCTTTCAATTAGTTGTTTCATATACATAATATCAACCAATTGTTACACACATTTTTTTTTATTTTTAACTTTTTGGTATATGTAATGAAATCTATGAAAAGTTTTGACATTGTGTGGACACAACCTCAGACATCATGTGCAATTTTTCAGCAGCAATCTATCTATAAATTAATATTTGATATTTTCAATAATACAAATGGAATTTCTGAAAGAGGTTTTAATTACATTGTTTCAATAAAATAAATGGAATAATTCTACATTAATAGAAAAACATAAATGTTTTATGTGACTGTTATTAAAAGCCCAGGACTGGGGAAAATAGGATGATGTAGTGGTTTCAGAATAGACAGATTGAAGAGTCCTCAATCACATACAGAGTCTATTAAGGAGATGATGCATTCTAAAGCACAGAGAAATCTCATAATGAATATTCTGTAAGAATATAAAGGCTTTCTAGGTGAAAGGTTGAAATATATGCATTCATTATCTTTTCTTTTCTGTTAGGGAATGCATAATGCCAACTGGCATCTGTTCCTCACTGACCTTCCTCCCTATAGTCATTTTCTCCTCTAGTCCATTTCAAAAACTGCCACTAAAATGATCTCTCTTAAATATCACTTTAGTCATATTTTCCCTATGCTCAAAATCATTTAATGGTTCCCAGTTGAGCCCCAAGGCCAACTTCCTTTTAGATTCCCACCACTGGTGATTTTTCCTCTGCCAAGCTTTTGCTTAAGCTATCTCATATGGTAGAAAACACATAACTTCTCCCGTCTTTATCAAGTGAAAAAGAATAAAGAATAACTTCTCCATTCATATGGAATACATTTTACAGACCCTAATGACTAGATGAATTGTAACTATTTTCAAGAAAGTTCCCCACTCCCTTTTGTCCAAAGCTCTCCTTTCTTTTATTCTTCTTTATTTATTTATTTGTTCATTTATTTTATAATGAAAGTTTAAGAATGGACTGTTATACAGGGACTGTTAGTTTATAGGGACATGCACTCTCTACTAGCCCTCAAAGCAATTTGGGACTATTTCAATATTTGACCAGAAGGCAGGTATAAGTAATATTCAGGAGTTATTAAAGGAATTTACCAGACAATAAGACACAGATTTAGAGGAAAGAGTAGAGACTTCAGGAAATGAATAGCAGCAGTGGAGATAACAGCATCATGAACCTACTTCATCCTGGATTTAATGGCCTGACCCAGAGCGAATCCCTGAATTGGTGGTACTAGTCTAAAGAAGAAAAACAAAGGAGAAGAGAGAGCTTGAGGGGGTCTGTTAAACCTTTACAGGTATCTACAAGCTGAAGACACAGGATGAACCTATTATTTCTTTAATAACTGAAAGATATTCTTAGAAAAAGGCTTGCTCCCTCAATTTCTCTCCAAGGCTAGTAATACCCACTTCAACATGTTTTATTCTGTATGCTTACATTTCAGTTAACCTAAATTTTTGATTGACAGGAGTAAATATTTAAAGGGATAAATAATTAGTTAGAGATACATAAATTTAAGTAATAGCAGATAGCTAAGTTTCTGTTAAGAGTTTTAGAGATTTTCATAACTGGGGGCTCTGATCTACTGTGTTTCTCCAGTCAATTTTCACATATTATAATGCCATACAACAGCAATGGAATAAACCATTGTCTCTTAGTGGCAATGTTACTGTTTAGTTCTTCAGTTATAGCTGACTCTTTGTGACCTCATTTGGAGTTTTCTTGACAAGGATATTGGAGGGGGTTCACTATTTCCTTCCCCAACTCATTTTACAGATGAGAAAACTGAATTAACAGGTTTAGGTGACTTACCCAAGGTCACATTGCTAATAGGTATCTGAGACCAAATTTGAACTCAGGGAGTCTTTAAGACTTGCTGTCTCTAAACTCAGATCACTATCTCATAAACCCCCCAGCTGCCCTGCAGTGGCTTTGTCTACTTGGGGGGAAATCATTTAACCTTTTAGTGCTCATAGGTAAGTTTCCAAGATAAAAAGTTGAAGTGCTGTTGTTCTCTCTATTAGCGAAATGAATTTCCTTCTCAGGAATTTCTTAACCCATTGAAATAGAGACTACAGAAGTATGGTATGTTCATTTTATAAATCAGTTGTCTAGATATTGAGTTTTTATAAGTCAATAGTATAACTAAGAAGTAAAATAGCAAAGAAACAAACAAAACAAAATGAAAGATTCATCTGAATTAAGAAGAGCATGTGTCTAGGTCACATTTCTTACATTTGTTCTCATCAGATCACATTTGTCATATTGTATTTAGTACTAGGCACCATACATTAGGAAGGATATTGATGAAATGGAAAGTACCAAGAGGAAAGTGACTTTGAAAATGAAGGGACTTGAGAATGTAGCATAGAGAGTAGAGACTGTAATTATAAATGTTTAGTCTAGAGCAGAGAGACTTTAAGGCCATGAAAACTGTTTTCAAATATATGAAAGGCTGCGACATAGAAAAAGGATTTACTTGCCGTGTTTGACTACAGAAGGAAGAACTAAACCAATAAATATGTTATAGAGGACCTTCCTAACAATTACATTGCCTCATATCGTGATAGATTTCTCCTAACTTGAAGTATTTTAGCAAGAGTTAGCTGGATCCTTGACAAGGATATAGAAAAGGGGATTCAAAGGCATGTGCTTAAATGCATAGCCTTGAGGTCCTTTCTAATACTGAAATTCTGTAATTTTCCATTAATTGTGAAAATGTGTCTGGAAACAAATGCAAGAATAAATTTTGATTACAAATTGAATTAAATTATGCAGGAAAAGCTTTCATTAAAAGAAAATTCAGGGGCAGAGTCAAGCCGGGAGAGTAAAATGTACATTTTTGCCCACCTCTCACAACATTATATACTGAACAAGTTTTTTTTAAGCATGCCAAATTATAAGCAGAACAATAAAAAAAAACACTACAGTGAGTTATTTTTCCAGCCAAAAAACGTTTGAGAAAACAGAAAGAAAGGTCCTTGAACCCTGGGAGTAGAAGCTAACTGAAAGCAAGATGCGGTAGAAGTGATACCAGTATAGATTTGGGAGGCTGTGCAGCTGGAGCAGCAGCAGCAGAAATAATACCAGGAACATTCAATGCCCTAAGATGATAGAGATCAAAAAAGTGATCAGAGATAATAAGGAACCTATATTAGTACTAGAAGCAGGAGAGGGAACCATTTACCAAATCAACTACCAGTTCCATTTCATATATCCAGGTTGGAAAGGAGCACTGGTAGTCACAAGGTTGCAGTTCCAAGATGCAGAATTGTGATTGAAAGTGAAGAAGAACCCTACCAGAGTAAGGACTAGAAAACCAGAAGGATAGTATTTAGAACTCTCCCTAGAAAATACCATCTAGGAAGCATTGAAAACATGTAGGCCACCAGATCTATCTATGAAAACAGCATAGTATAAAAGTTTAAATGTTGGGATAGTCACCCTGCAAAACAGAAGTAAGAAGAACATAACTTTAATGTGAAGGGCACAATCAAGATACAAGTTGAGAAAATGAGCAAACCATAATAACAACAAAAAGAACCAAAAAAACTGACCATAAAAATTTACCATGGTAAGAGGAAAGGTCAAGATGCAAACTCAGAAGATAATGAGTTGAAAACATCTACATTCAAAATCACAAAGAAAAATACAACTTGCACACAAGTACAACAGAAATTCCTAGAAAAGCTTTAAAAAGATATTTTAATGAATAAAAGGTATTTTAAAAATTATATTAAATTATTTGCATCCTGAGTGCTAAGATGGCATAGTAAAGAATGCTCCACTTTCCTGATCCAGATTGAGGGAGAGAGAGAGAGAGAGAGAGAGAGAGAGAGAGAGAGAGAGAGAGAGAATAAATCGCCTCAAAACAAAGGAGCATGTGTCACTGGGGTAAGAAGAGGGAATAACTGAGGCAGCAAAGCAAACTTTGAACATTGACCCAGAGCGCAGGCTCTGTGGTTGCAGCTGCAGACATGGATCCTGAGCTTGGACCTTGAGTGGGGCCACAGTGAAGAGGGGTGCAAACTATGAAAGCAGTGCTCTGAGACTGTTAAAGGAGCTTTGGGTAGAGGAACAAGCAAGGGGACCACCAGAAGGCTTGACCCTGAGAACAACTAGACCTGAGACCTCAGGAGCCCAAAAAGTGCAGACAGACCCTGGGCGTGAGGATAAAACTGAGAGGGCACTGGGCTAACAATGGCAAGCCATAGACAAAAACCCCAGAAGAGAAAGATCAAGAAGAAATCTTTAAAACTCAACAACTTTTATAAGGAAAAAATCCAAGCAACAGAGCAAACAGCAGAGGAGAACAAAAAGTAATCATATCCAAACTTTCCCCCAAAATGAAAACTGGTCATAAGCTATTGAAGAGTTCAAATCTGAGATTATGAGAAAGATGGTGGAGAAATGGCAAGAAAATAACAGTTTAAAAGGCAGAATTTTGCAATTAGGAAGTGAGGCTCAGAAATCAAATGAAATGATTAGTAAATTGAAGACCAGAAATGACCAGCTGGAAGCCTTGCAGAACCAAACAGACCAGATTCAAAAGGAAAAACAAAAACCAGTCTCTAAAGGCTAGAATTGGGCAATTAGAAAAATATTCCCCCAATTCAAAAGAATTAATAAGCAAATTGGAGACCAAAATCAAACAGCTGGAAAACAGGATAGACAAAATTGAAAAGGAAAATCAAAAGAATATAGCAGAAAACCAGTCTCTAAAGACAAGAATTGGGCAAGTAGAAGCCAATGATCTCTCAAGACAACAAGAATAAATAAAACAAAGTCAAAAGACTGATAAAATAGAAGGAAACATGAAATATCTTACTGAGAAGTTGACAGATCAAGAAAACAGATCTAGAAGAGATAATTTGAGAATCATTGGTCTTCCTGCAAAAGCAGAAATTAATAGAAATTTGGACTCCATATTAAAGGAAATTATTCAGTAAAATTGAGCTGAAGTTCTATAATAAGAGGGCAATATAGACATTGAAAGGATCCAAAGATCACCCTCTACACTGGACACAGAAAAGTCAACACCAAGGAATATAATAGCCAAGTTCAAGAGCTTCCAAGTAAAAGAAAATTTTTTACAAGAAGCCAGAAAGAGACAATTCAGATACTAAGGAGCACCAATCAGTATCACACAGGATCTAGCAGCCTCCACACTACAAGACCACAAGGCTTGGAATATGATATTCAGAAAAGCAAGAGAACTGGGTCTACAACCAAGGATCACCTACCCATCAATAATGGCAATATATATACTTCCAGGGGAAAGTATGGGCATTCAACAAGATAGAAGATATCCAAGTATTTGCACAGAAAAGACTAGGACTAAATGGAAAGTTCAATATCCAACCACAAAAACCAAGAGAAACGCGAAAAGGTAAATAAGAAACAGAGGGGAAAGAAAGAAAACTCTTATTTTTAAATTTGCCTTTTTAAGGGCTTCAATAAGATCTAATTATTTGTATTCCTATATGGAGAAATATTATGTGTAATTCTCTGTAGTGAACTCTATCACTCTTATAGTATCCACTATTATAGTAATTAGAAGAATTATTCACTGGGAGAGGTTGGAGTACTAAATGGTCTAAGATGATAAGGGGGTGGGTGGGAAATAAGGGGGTGAATAGTAGAGGACACCAAGAGAAACTTGAATGAATAAGAAAAATAGGATATTCTATTACACACAAAGAGGGCATGGGAAGGGGAGGAGATGAATACTATTATAAGGAGGAGAGAAAGAGAGTATTAAGAAGTAATATTTAAACCTTACTCTCAGTGTAATTAAGCCTGAGGGGGAAGAGTAGCTATATCCATTGAGATATAGAACTCTATCTAACCCTACTGAGAAAGTCAGAAGGGATAAACCAAGGGGAGGTCAAAAAAGGGAGGGGAGGAAAAGGGAGATGGAATTCATTAGGCCTTAAAAATAAAAAGGGGAATAACAAGGGAAGGGGTAGAAAGTGTAGTAAATCAAGGGAGGGGACAAGGGTTACTGGTTTAGAACAAATCACTGGTTTAAAAGAAAATAGACTAAGAAGAAGGGGTGGAACTAAGAGAGGATACCAAAATATTGGGGAATATACAACTGATAATTATAACTCTGAATGTGATTGGGATGATTGATTATACTAAATTAAAAAGCTTTTTGTACAAACAAAAACAATGCAACCAATATCAGAAGGGAAACAACAAATTGGGGAAAAATCTTTAAAACAAAAAATTCTGACAGGGGTCTTATTACTCAAATATACAAGGAGTTAAACCAACTGTATAAAAAATCAAGCCATTCCCCAATCAATAAATGGGCAAGGGACCTTTTCAGATAAAGAAATCAAAACTATCAATAGCCACATGAGAAAGTGTTCTAAATCTCTAATAATTAGAGAAATGCAAATCAAAACAACACTGAGGTATCACCTCACACCTAGGGGATTGGCTAATATGATAGTAGGGGAGAATAATGAATGTTCGAGGGGATGTGGCCAAATTGGGACATTAATTCATTGCTGGTGGAGTTGTGAACTGATCCAACCATTCTGGATGGCAATTTGGAAGTACGCTCAAAGGGCTATAAAAGATTGCCTGCCCTTTGATCCAGCCATACTATTTTTGGGTCTGTACCCCAAAGAGATCATAGATAAACACATTTGTACAAAAATATTTATAGCTGCACTTTTTGTGGTGGCAAAAACCTGGAAAATGAGGGTATGCCCTTCTATTGGGCAATGGCTGAACAAACTGTGGTACATGCTGGTGATGGAATATTATTGTGCTAAAAGGAATAATAAACTGGAGGAATTCCATGTGAACTGGAAAGACCTCTAGGAATTGATGCAGAATGAAAGGAGCTGAGCCAAAAGAACATTGTACACAGAGACCAATACTCTGTTGTAAAATAGAATGTAATGGACTTCTATACTAGCAGCAATGCAATGATCCATAACAATTCTGAGGGACTTATGGAAAAGAACCTAACCCACATTCAGAGGAAGAACTACAGGAGAGGAAACAGAAGAAAAGCAACTGCTTGAACACATGGGTTGGGGTGGACATGATTGGGGATGTAGACTCAAAACTACCACACCAAAGCAACTATCAACAATTTGGAAATAAGTCTTGATCAATGACACATATTAAAACTATGGGGGGCGGGAGGAGGTCGGGGGGTGAAGGGGAAAGTAAGAACATGAATCATGTAACCATGATAAGTTTTCTAAAAAGTAAAATTATTTTAAAAAAACAAAGTGTCAATGAAATATTTTATATAACTAAAAAAGAAACACAATTTAGCTGGAGGAGCAAGAGGTTAAGAATATCAAAGGAATCAATAAAAAAAAGTAAAAGATGGCAGTCTAATAGGACTAGGAATTTTAATGTATTACAAACTCATTATGATTTAGCTCTATCACATAATCATATAAAAAGCTAGTCATTTTGTCTGCGTTTAGAAAATCATAGATTCTGTGAATAAAGAAGTGATTTTTTTCCTCTATATTCTGTCCTCATCAGACCCTATGTGGAGTATTATGCTTATTTCTAAGCATCACAATTTCAGGAAGGCATTAATAAACTGAGATTGTCTAGTGGAGCACAAGTATGGTGGTGAAAAGGTTTTTAGTCCATATCTTATGAGAAATAGTTTATTGAACTTTAGCCTGTAGAAGAGAGGACTCAGAATGGAACATAAAAATTGTGAAGTATTTCATTCAATTAATCAATCAATCAATCTTTAAACTCAGGATACAAAAAGAGGCAAAAGAAAGTGCTTTTCTTCAGAGTTTATAATATAATAGATTTGAAGGACTTGAGTGTAGAAGGGATTAGACTTGTTTTGTTTTGTTCCAAAGGGTAAAACAAGGAACTACTAGTGGGAATTTGGAGACACATTTAAAATTGATCCTGTTGGAAACTTCCTAAATATTAGAACTGTGTGTGTATATAAAATACACACATACATATATATGTATATAATATATTCACAGCTTCAAAGTTTAGTGACTTCCTCTTCCTCAGAAATCTTCAACTAAAAATTAAATTCTATCTCCAGTGGAAATTTCTTTGGAACTATGGTTTGTACTAGATAGCTGCAACTTTCCTCGGAACCTTTCAATTCTGTGACTTATTATTTCTTCAAGTTGTTGTTGCTTGGTCATTTCCATCAGTTCTAAATGACCTTGTCTGGGTTTTCTTAACAAAAATACTATAGAGGTTTCCTATTTTTCTCCTCCAACTCATTTTACAGAAGAGAAACTCATAAAAACAGGGTTAAGTGACTTTACCCAGTTTCACATAGCAAGTAAATGCTAGATCTGAACTGGGGTCTTCCTGCTGGGCGCGTGATCTACTACCTTTTCTTGCTGCCTTAAGATGTCAGTTTTTGAAAGGGCTATGGGATGACAGTCCTTTGTTGTTGGCCAGTAATGCCTTAATCTTCATGACCTCATACAGAGATTATTTGGCAAAGATATTAGAGTGGTTTGTCATTTCCTTCTCCAGGAAATTAAACGGAGATTAAATTAAATTTATTAAAAGATTAAAACCCTTGGGGTAAATAGTTAATAAGTGTTTGTAATCAGATTTGAACTCAGGACCATATCTATCCACTGAACCATGTAGCTGCCTTCAATATTTTGTACCACTTCAGTCCTAGAGTATGGAAGAGAAAAAAAAATGACATGTGTGGGATGAAAGAGATAGTATGTGCCATAGAGCTATAGCCCTTTCTAGTAGGATACAAAAGCTCAGCCTCCCATAGCCTATACAAAGAAGATGACAGAGGGGAAATAAAAATATTATTTCCTAAGTAAAGAAATGGAAACAATGAAAGATGACAGGGTAAAGAATGAGATTGGATATATGTTTATCTGAGGAGATAAAGTGACACATTTCAGTTATAGAGAGAAAAACAGGCTGAGCAAATCAAAACAAGAAAACCTTATACAGCATGTACTGCTACAATAGACACACAGGGAATGACTACTTCTAACCACTCCATTTGTATTCCTATTATATCTTTGATACACCATGGACCTGAAAATGTCAGACACCTCAATTTTGTAATGATTTTTCTTTCTTTTTTCCCCCGCTTTTTTTTTCAGAGCTCCTAGTAAATACATTCAGGGGAGAATGCTCATTTCTCCCTACCCCTTGGTAATTGTACTGTTATAAGTCATCTTTTGACTTTTGGTTTCTTATTTTAGAGTTTTAACAGGATGTAACATGAATTTAGTGAAGAGTCAGAATCCTCACATTCTCCCAGGATAAAACCAGTCCGCAGTCCATCTGATTTACTGCTGTAAGACATGGGAACAGGAATTAATTAGAACAGACCAGGAGAAGCCACAATAAGCTAGGAGCCTGAGAAAGGCTAGCCACTTAAACTCTCCAAGTCTCTCTTTAATCATCTATAAAATTAGAGTGTTAGACTAAATAATTTCTGTGATCCTTCCTAGATCTATTCTTTTCATCATTATGTGTTCTGCAACCTAAATAAGAGAAGTCTGACAGATATTGTAAGGACAATGGATAGGTTGGAATCTGGGGTTTGATGAAAAAGAATAATCAATTGGGGAATAAAGGAAAAGCAGTCAGGAATCATGGATCCATGTAGATCAGTGGTTCCCAAACTTTTTTGGTCTACTGCCCCCTTTCCAGAATAAAAAATATTACTTAGCACCCCTGGAAATTAATTTTTAAAAATTTTAATAGTAATTAATAGGAAAGATAAATGCACCTGTGACAATCACAGCTCCCCTGGATCACTGTAGCACCCACCAGGGGGCAGTGGCACCCACTTTGGGAATCACTGATGTAGACAAATATTTAGGTGCATAGTGTACTTGGGGATAAGAAAACCTGAATGTAAATCCAGTCTAAGACATCAATTTACTTTGTGATCTTGGCTAACTTAACCAAGCCTCAATTTTTCATCTCTAAAATGGAGATAACAATAGCATCTTACTTCACAGACGTATTATAATGATCCAATGCAATAACACGTTATTGGGGACAAATAAAGAGTATAATGGATAGAATTTGAATCCAGGATAGTACCTGGATTTAAAAAGACTTAAGTTTGAACCCAATCTCAGTTGCTTATTAGCTATGTGATCCTAGCCAAGTCACTTAAGACCTGTTTGCCTCAGTTCCTTATTTGTAAAATAGGAATAATAATACCTACTTCCCAGAATTTTTTGTGAGGATCTAGTGAGGCAATAACCACAAAGTAGCAAAGTTCTTAACACAAAAGTTCATATAGAAGTCATTATTATTATTATTATTATTATCAAAACTTAAAAAGCCCAATCTAAATGCTATCATCCTTATGTAGGATGTGAGTTAAGGTAGATAGGAATAATAATAAAATATTTAAGCTTATATATTACTTTGAGCTTATTTACTACATGTTCTATTTATCATTTTGTTTTTCTATAGCATTTATGGAGAAAACAAAACAAAAACAAACAAACTAAAACTTACTCTGATAGGTTAACATCTTACTTTGAAGCTTAGGATATTTCAAAATTCATTTAACCACCCCAGTCCTCTATTTCCTCAGATGTAAAATGAGAGAGTAGATCTATATGGTCTCTGAGGTCCCTTCCAATTCTGATTGTATGATCTATGATTTCTCACTATAGGTCAAATCCTATATTATCACAAAGAAAAATATTTTTTTTAAAAAAACACCAGTACAATGACTTGATTTCATAGTGTAACAGCTATGGACCTTCCACCTCTACCATGGGGGCACCATTGTTAGTGTCTTCTCATATGTTTTTATTTGAATTTCATTATCTTTATAATTTTCTTACATTTACTTTAGATATTTAGATTTTTTTTACCATTTACATTGCTGTATTTACTGTGCTTATTGTTTTCTTGGCTCTGCTTACTTAACACTGCATCAGTTCATATAGTTCTTTCATCACACATCATTTAAAAATTTATTTTCCCTCATTATATGTAAAAACAATTTAATATTCTTGTTAATTATTTTGAGTTTCAAATTCTTTCCCTTCTTTCCATTTTCTTTACCTCCCTCCTATCCCTCATTCTGCCCTGAGATATTAAGCAATCTGATATAGATTTTACATGTGCAATCATATAAAATATTTTTCTATATTAGTCATTTTGACACACATCATTTCTTTCTATGCATTACTATTCTATTTCATTCATGTTCCATAATTTGTTTAATCATTCCCCAGTCAATGGCTGGTATGATATATTTTCATCAATTCCACATATATCTTGAATACAGGATTTTAAATTTTAATTTCATTATTTTATTCCAACTAAGCAATATTTAATTTCTCTAATGCTTAAAATAATTTTTAAAACTCTCAATAAATATGAAACAAAAATGTATACAATGTATTTTTCTGAAAGTACATATATATACACATATACATACATACATACATACATATATATGTATATATGTCATTCAGCTTTTAAAATCCATTACCTCTGGCAAGAGGAGAGACATGCTTTATTTTTCATTCTCTGAAATTATTGCTTGCCATTGCATTGATTAGAGTTCTAATTTTTTGGTAATCTGTTTCTTTCTATGTAATTTCATTATTATTGCTCCTCCTAATTATGCTCACTTCACTCTATATAACTTTATATAATTTTTCCCAGTTTCCTATGAGATTATCCATTTATCGTGATATCATATATTTGTCGGTGATATTTAAAGCTATGATTTTTTTCCACTTTAAAGTTTCTCTTTTTACCTTTTTAGTGATTTTATTCAGATATTTTTAAAAACATGTAATCAACATTATCTGGCCTTTTATAAACTCTGCACTTACTTATCTACGAATTTTCACTGTCCCCATCAAAATTGGGAACTATATCCCCTCATATTCTCTTTTATTGTTAAACATTCTTTGATTACATAAATAAATATGTACATAACATACTTAAAAATAACATGACATGTTATACCATCATATCATATCATGTAATAAATATAATTTTAAAATATCAATAAAACACATCATAAAGATAATAAAGTAAAACAGTATAATATAATTTCAGGTTACATATTCATTTTGAGTTTAATGCCATATTATAAATATGTGAGACTAAGTCTACCAAAATACTCTCTAGGCTTCCCAGAAAATTTGTAAATCAGGAATATCTTCCCTAAGTAATTTATGTTCTTTTATTAATCAAACACTGAATGACTTTTAAATATTTCTGTTTCCTATTTATCTAGTTTACAACAATCAACTTTTTCTGTTTTATAACTAGCCCTAGTTTAGATGAATATTACTTTATCATATAATTTAAAATGTTAGTGCTGTGCATCATTCATTTGTATTTTATCATTATTTCCCTTGAAGTTTCATACATTTAAATACTCAAAATGAATTTTGTTATTATTTTGTCTAGTTCTCTTCACTGTCACCTCAGTAATTAGACAAAGCATTAGGTCTATTTTTTAATCTTTATAGTATTATAGAATCTAGGTAGATCACAGGATCATCTTCACTTTCATTGAAGAGGCAAAACAAAGCTTGAGAACTGATCATCTTTATAATTGTTCACATTTTCCTTAATTTCTACTGACTCTATAATTGTATGTATATCAGTTGTGGGTTGATATGCAATTTAAGACAGCCTTCCATTTCTCTTAAATCTTATCCTATCTCTATCCTTTTCCCATTACAGTATAAAATCACATATTCACACATACAAAATTTTGTATATGTAGGTATATTCACACATTGTAAATGAAGTTTCTTTAATTAAATTTCCTTAATATTTTATTACCTTTCTATAGAAATGATGATTTTTCCTTGTTGATTGATTTTGTATTTTACTATATTACAGAAACTGCTACATATTTCATTTTATTTCTCTGCTAATTACCTGGTACAAGTAGGCTAAGAACATGAATATTCAAAGTATTTACATCTTCAGCTAAGGAATTTCCACCTGTACACTTTTTATATCATGTTATCACTAATACTTCTTTAAAAATATCAGATAATAGCATGGAGAAATAATATTCTTGTTTTCACTCTTATTTGTATTTTAGTCTTTCTCAATTACAAAAAGTTCTATTTTTCCCTAATGATTAATCATCTTTGGATTATTTTCATAAACCCAACTTGATCATAGTGAATAATTTTCTGCATGTATTGCTACAATCTCATGAAAAAGATTATTATTTTTAAAAATTTTAACAAATATATTAATAATAAAAACTGTTACAATACTCATCAGTGAAACCCATTTGTTTCATTTCTCTCTTCCTGATTTGGAAATTATAACTGTATTTGCCTCCATATAAAGAATTTGGTAAACTGCTTTCTATCTTTATTTTTTGAGAATTGTTTTGTAATATGGATATTAATTGTTCTTTTGTTCTTTATGTGTTTGAGGGATGCTAGGTGGCATAGTGGATAGAAAGTCAGACATGGAGTCAGTAAGACCTGATTTCAAATTCTTTCTTAGACATTTAATATGTTACCTTTAGGTTTGTCTTATTTCCTTATTTGTAAAATGAGGTGAGGAAGGAAATGGCAGACCATTCCAATGTCTTTGTCCAAGAAAACCCCAAATGTGGTCACAAAAAAGTCAAACATGACTGAAAACAATGAAAACAACAACAACAACAACAACAACAACAACAACAACAAAAACAACATGTTAGATAACAATCATTTGGCTGATTTTCAAATCACTTTGTGGCAATTCATTATGATTTTTCTATGTTTTTTATGATATTAGGGTGTTAATAGCAATATCACTTGCTTTGTTGATTGAATCAATTTGAATTTTTATACATGTTCAGTGTTAACAGAAACAAACAAAACTAAGAGCTTTATAAAGAAAAAAATAGATGTAGTCCTTGGGTAGAAGTAGCAAATCAGAAGGATAGAAAAGGAAGACAAACTTGAAGAAACGAGTAGAAATGGCAAAAGAAAAATGTCAAAATGGGGGAAAAATCATTACAAACAACAGTATTAACTTGATTAGAGAAGAATATTAAACAAATGTGAATCACTTTCTTTAGATATTTTATAATGTGCAAGGAGAGAACAGAGAAAGTGATGGGATGGACTTAAGGCTCAATGGTTTTAGGGAAAGAGATGAAGTATACTATAATCAAAAAATGAGATGATGAAAAATTGTAGGTATAATAAAAAGTTAACAGAAAATAAGAGAAAGGAACTTAGAATATCTCCAAGAGAAAATAGGAAATAGGAAAAAAAATCTAACGTATCATAGGAATTCTTAAGATATTATGGTGGTGAATAGAGTTAAGATGTGGGAAAAAGAGTACTAGAATTGGATTCAGAAGAAAAAATTTCAAGTTTTAGCTCTGCTGTTTGTTACATGTGTAACCTTGAGGCAAATACTTCTCTTTGAGACTCAGTTTTTTCCTCGATAACAGGGGTCGGCAACGTATGGTTCTTGAGCCTTATCTGGCTCTTTTGAGGGCCAGATATGGCTCTTTCTGCAGAAGCCTGCTCTATAAGATGATGAGGTTGAACTAGGTACTCTAAATGTTTCTCTAATCACTAAGGCCTATTATCCTATAAAGTTTTCCTTTTAGAGAGATTGCACTTGCCTAACAAAATGC
This sequence comes from Gracilinanus agilis, assembly GCF_016433145.1. Classification (NCBI taxonomy): domain Eukaryota; kingdom Metazoa; phylum Chordata; class Mammalia; order Didelphimorphia; family Didelphidae; genus Gracilinanus; species Gracilinanus agilis. Next base: position 183,084,117 of record NC_058133.1, read on the forward strand.
ATTAATTCAATGCTTATTATGTTAACAGAAACTGTGAAAAATTCTTGGGGGGAAAAGAAAAAGTAAAAAATAGACCCTACTTTCAAGTAGCTCATAATCCAATCAGGGAGACAGTATGGAAATAATTGTGTACATACAAAATAAATACGAAGTAAACTGGAGAAAATCTTAGAGAGAAATAAGTAACATTGAGGGTGGACCAGGAAAGACTTTTAACATAAAGTGGAATTTTAGTTGAGTCTTGTTTAGTTGAGACAAGAATCAGGACCAGTATCAATGGACTATAGAGTTTATAGAAGGTATTATAGTTTTGTGGACGGGATATAGGTTGTCAAAAGTTGTAAAAACTACAAGAAGAGATTTTATATTTGATCTTGAATGTAATGGGGAGATAATGGAGTTTATTGAAGAGAAAAGTAACATGATCACTTTGGTATATAAATGGAGGAAGGACTGCAGTGAAGAGAGACTTGAGGCAAAGAGATCAACCAGAAGACAATTTCAAATATTTAGTCATGAGGTGATAGGAACTTTTACCAGAATGATGGCAGTTTCATAGGAGTGAAGAAATCATATGAGAGATGTTGGGGGTGGGTAGAGTGCACAGAATTTGACAAATTGGATCTGGGTGATGAGAATGTGAAAAGTATAGAATGAAACTAGGTTGCAAGTCTGAGTTCATTGAAGGATGGTAATATCCTTAAAAGTAATATGAAGGCTTGAAAAATGGAGGGTTTGGAGGAAAAGATAATTAGATATGTTTTGGAAATATTGAGTTCCAAAAGAAGGGAGAAGGATGGATGGGAGAAAGGAAGGGAAAGGAAATAGGAGGAAGATAATAGGATAAGGAAGGGAAAGGAAGGAAAAGGAATAGGAAGGTAGGTATGGAAAGGAAGGTAGCCAATCCTACCAGCCCTGGTGAGAAATTGACCCGAACCCTTTGGAGCTCAAACAAAAATCAGACTACAACTTTAGGAATAGAATAGCTAGGTTTATTTAGATTAGGATAAGTTAGGAAAGGGAAGGTCTAGGGAATCTAGGAGGTAGATCTCCAGAGATCTAGACTCTTCCTCCAAAAAGGCACTTTGGGAGGAAAAGGCATGAAAAGCACCAGCACCTCTCTTATACTTTCTCAGACACCTCCCACAGAGAAAGTGGGAGGTGTCTGAGGATGTTGTGGTAGGGAGTCCTGGGACTCAGAGTCTCCCAGGACTTAGAACATTTTAAACTGCACATTTCCCCCTGTGATCCTTTGGGAGACCAGGCTCCCCAATGGATCATAAGAAACATAAATAAATTTACAATCACAATAAAATAAAGGTTATATACATCAATACAAGGGGGAAAATGACAACAATTTTTTCAACAAAAGAAAACCAAATACTTGGCTCTTTTTTACAAAAAAAATTAGGGGGCAATCTCCTCCTTTCACAAATATATATATATATATATATGTATATATATATATATAAATATACATATTAAACAAATGCATTTAAACAAAACAGATGAATTTAACAAAACAAATGAATTTTTAACAAGACAAATGAATTTTAAAACAAAATCCTCCAAAGTTCAAATTTTGCACATCCAGTTTTTCTATCGGGATCTTCTAGGTCAACATGCGGTCTCTACTCAGTCTCCATGGGCATCTTCTTCTGGATTCCGGGAGGCAGTAAACTTCTTTCACTAAAATAACTTAAAGTCTTTTCATATGAAATGAAAACACATGTCCCCATGAGGAGGATAGAAAGAAACACTGACATCACATAGGGATACANTATGTGTGTGTGTGTGTGTGTGTGTGTGTGTGTGTGTGTGTGTGTGTGTGTGTGTAACTCTCTCTATATATATATAGAAATAGAACTACCAGTTTTAGATGCCCAATAGAGAGTTGGAGATGTGAGTCTGAAGATTAGGAAAGAGGTTGGGGTGGATAATTAGATTTAAAAATTATCTCCATGGTAATAATTACTAAAACTAAGAGAGCTGATGTATGCACCAAGAGAAATAGCAGAGGAGAAGAAAAAAGAAGGCCCAAGAGAGAAAATTGGAGAACACTTAAGATACAATCATGAAAAAGATCCAGTGAAGGAGAATGAAGCGTAGTCTGACAGGTAGGAGAACCAGAAGAGAGCTGAATAATAAAAAAGAGAAGTATCAAGAAGAGTGACTGACAGTATGAAGGGCTACAGAAAATTCAAGAGATGAGGATTAATAAAAGGCCATTATTTTTGGTGATTAAGAAACCATTGGTAACTTTGAAATGAGAAATAAATTTGAGCTACATGATCAGATCAGAAGCCAAACTGTACAGATAAAGAACGAGAGAAAAGGAAATAGGAACATATAGTGTAGATGTATTTTTCAAGAAATTATTTTAGCCAAAAAAAGAAAGGAAAGATACAAGGTGATATCTAAAGGGGATTGACAGATATAGTGAGAAAATTTTAAGGATGGTAGAGACAAAGACATTTATAGGCTGCAAGGGAGGCTGTGAGAAGTTGGGGAGAGATTGACAATTAATGAGACAGTGAAAAGGTGTATATATATATATATAGAGAGAGAGAGAGAGAGAGAGATTTTCCTACTAAGGACCAAAGACTACCCATTTATGTGAGATAGAGGTGAAGAAGTTAGTGGGGCATCTGAGTGATGAGGGATAAGAAGGAAGAAAAAAATAGGGGACTTTTGGTGAATAGCCTCAATTTTTTTCACTGAATATAAGGAATGATTTCTCAGCTGAAAAAATTGGGGGAGGAGAAGGAACTATGGAAGATTTGAGGAGGAATGAAAATGTTTGCAAAAGTCATTGGGTTGAATGGGATAGATTGCAAGGTAGAGAAAGGAACACACTTTTTTTTTTAAACTAAGTTATAACTATGTGCCAAGAACTCTGTTTTAGCACTTTACAAATATTATCTCATCTGAACCTCCCAACAACTCTGTGAGGTAGGTAATGCTATGATTCTTATTTGACAAGTGAAGAAACTGAGGAAGAGAGATATGAAGTGACTTGCCCAGGGACAAATAATGTATGAAGTTGGATTTGAATATTCGTTTTCCTGATACCATGTCCCATCCCTGTCCCCTCCACTCCCATCTGCATTATTATTAATTAAAGAGATAAAAAGGATTGTCTCAGCATAATGAAGCCACAATTAAAATGATATAGCATAAATTGAAAGTGGAGCTATTCAGTATGAATTCTTTTTTTTCTTCAGCTCAGTTCAATAACCCCAAAACTGAGAAAGCAGCAATTAGTGAGATTAATCCAAGACTGGGGTTTGGTAACATAAGATTCACAATAGGAGAAGAAGGCGAGGGATTCCAGAGCGAAGAAACGAACTAGTTCACCAAGGAGTCAATATGGAAAAGAGAGGAAAGGGTAGCCGTTTTAGGAATTATGGCTTGGGAAGGAGCCACGGTGTGGGTGGACTAGAAGTGACAACAACAACGAAGAATAAAATTAGGGATTGGAAGGCAGGGGAAAAGGTGGATGTCAACAGACTAAGATAAAATAAAGGAGTTTAAGAGTTTCTGAACATGGAAGTGGAGTGTCTGTGGACAATAATAACATAACAAGAATATGGCCTTTTCTGTGTGTAGTAGACAGGTTACAGAAGCAGTTCATGATAAGGGAGTATGTTGAGGAACTGGGAAGCTGGGAGTTTGAGGGAGTAATCACATACATACACACATATCCACACATTTATGCACATCTATACATACATTTATGTGTGGTTATACATGTGCATGAACATACACATATTATGCATATGTCAATATATTTTGAAATCCCCTAGTATAAAGGCTTTAGTTGGGGAAGAGAAAAATATTAAATACCCTGAACAAAATGTTTGAAAATAACTACTCTTTAAGGGAAGCTATGTGGCTCAGTGGATGTAGATGCAGGCCTAGAAACAAGAGGCCCTGGGTCCAAATTTGGTCCAAGAAACTTCCTAGTTGTATGACACTGGACAAGTCACTCAACCCCCAAGGTCTAGTCCTTACTATTCTTCTGCCTTAGAACCAACCACCATACAGTATTAATTTTAAGACTGAAGATAAGAATTTAAAAATAAAAGAAAGGAAATAGCCACTCTTGGTGCCAAAGAAATGTTTGTGTGTATACATATAAGTGTATATATGTGTGTATTATATTTATATCTATATCCAAGTATTCCTTCCCCATTGTGATTTTCCACAATGAGGTTTTGATGTCTTGGGCCAGCACAAGAAATTAAATGGGAATTTTTGGAGAATTTTGCAGAAGCTATGGATGGAAGGTGAAGACCAACAGATGACACAGAAAAAGAAACTTAATAATTGTTTATCAACATATTTTATCTTTTAATAACATAAATATACATTTTAAGTTAAAATAAGTCAGATATTAAAGTTTGTGAAAAGAATGTGAAAGCCTGAAAGCCGGTAGTCAATACACAAAGGCTAGAAATGTAAAAATATCTTAAAATGAACCTACATATAACCTATGACCAAATATGTAACCCGACTTCTACAGTAAGATGCTGTAAATACTTCATAAAAGAAAAAAGAAAAAAAATTCAAGGGAAAGTAAAAAAAAAAAATAGCTGGATTTTCCAGATTTCAGGAATGCCTTGTCCCTTATCCCCAGGTATGAAAGCAATACTTATATGTTAGTATGTATGTATATATGTGCGTGCATGCATGCACATATGCTCACACACACATATATCTGCAAAGAAGTGTGAAAGATATCTAGAATATATATATATATATATATAAGCAAGGTTATCTGATGTTATATAATATTCTATATATCTATCTATATCTATATAGCTATATATATCTACATATATATTTACACAAATATATGTGTGTGTGTTTATATATATATATATATTCTAGATACCTTCCACCCTTCTCTGCTGATCAGGTTTGGAACACTGCATATGTCAGACTTTTTAAAAAGAGGTCATTTTTGCTGTTCTCTCTTCCTCTCTCTTCCCCTTCCTCCCTCTCTGTTTGTGAGTATGTCTCTGTCTCTCTGTCTCTGTCTCTATCTATCTATCTTTGTCATTCTCTTTTTCTCTATCTCTTTCTCTTGTTCTTTCCCCCACCTTTTTTATAAGAAATGGTTCTCCATAAAGTGGGGAGGGGCACATTGGGAAATATATCATATAAAATAAAATGTATTAATTAAAATAGATGAAAAACTCAAAATATTTCAGTACTTTTTTGCATTTTATTTCATTGCAAAAGTCAAGAAAACCCTGATGACACAATGGTGCTCATTGGAAAGGGAAATAGTCAGACCAATTGCTGGTTCTCTTGGGGTCTAGGATGTGAGATCTCTTGCTTGGAAAGCTTTCCACCATCACGGAACAACATGTCTCTTTAATAGCAGTGTTAAAATCCTTAATCTTTTCCAGCCATACCATTGCTGAGATTGTACACCAAAGAGATCATAGATAAACAGATTTCCACAAAAATATTTATAGCTGTGCTCTTTGTGGTGGCAAAAACCTGGAAAGCAAGGGTATGCCCTTCAATTGGGGAATGGCTAAACAAATTGTGGTATATGCTGGTGATGGAATACTATTGTACCCAAAGGAATAATAAACTGGAGGAATTCCATGTGAACTGGAAAGACCACCAGGAATTGATACAGAGTGAAAGGAGCAGAGCCAGAAGAACATTGTACACAGAGACCGATACACTGTGGTAAAATAGAATGTAACGAATGTCTGTACTAGCAGCAATGCAATGACCCAGGACAATTCTGAGGGATTTCTGGAAAGGAACACTACCCACATTCAGAGGAAGAACTACAGGAGTAGAAACACAGAAGAAAAACAACTGCTTGGACACTTGGGTTGATGAGGACATGATTGGGGATGTAGACCTGAAAAGACCACACCCATGTAACTATCAATAATGTGTAAATAAGTCTTGACTGACCACACATATTAAAACCAGTGGAAATGCAAATTAGCTACAGCAGAGGGGGGCTGGGATAGGGGGGTTGAGGGGGTGAAGGGGAAAGTAAAAACATAACTTATGTAACCATGGAAAATTTTTCTAAAAATAAAAAATTATTTTAAAAAAATCCTTAATCTTTGCCTCCTCAACCTCTCTTCCCCCATGCTAAGATTTATTGTGCTTCCTTTAAATAGTCAGATTCTTTAGTATATTTGTAATATGGTTTGTGACTTCTTTTATCTGAAGCAAGGATATCTCATAAAGATACATCTACACTTAAAGAATTCAAAAAATTAATTATAAGAAACTGAAAAGCATTTAAATGATTTGAAATCATGAAACTTTGAGAAATTGATTTGGTACCCTAAGTAGTCATTAAATTTCATAAAGCACTGTTTTGAAAACCCTCATTTGTGTCCTTTGAAATAAAGGGAAGAAGAGTTTTGTATATTCTTTGGCCAAGGGATCGGAGATCATCCAAATATATCCTAGTGGCAAGATATTGACTTATGGTAGCAGTAGAGAAGGCTCACTCCCTTCTTCTGACATATTGGTGAAGCAATTTTTAATGGAAGAGAAAGAAAAAGAAAAAAAAGTTACTATTTGACTATTTATGACCATTCAAAAAGATTGTATGGATTTCAAAATGGAGATAGTATTCTAAAACTTCAGATCACAGGTAGTGGGAACTCCAGGATCATGACTGGGTAATTAAAAAAAAAAGGTTTTGCATGCAAGCAAGGTTATCTGATAAATTCATCTGGAAATATAATTGAACATTATTTTAATTTTCAGCCTTGAGAAGTTGCTATAAGGATTTGCTGGTGATATACACTGGACTCAAGGGTGACCTTCTTACTTAATGAATTTAATTTTCTGGTACAAGTGAGTACCTGTGTCAGCTTCTTCCATCTGGGGATTGTGTCCTAATGATCTCTACTGAAGTGACAGGGAATTCTATCCGACAGAACTTGACAATAAAAGACTGAGTCATTTATATTTGTATTTACATTGGACCTTGAGGCCAAGCCCAAAAAGCTCAGTGACTTTAGGGAGTACATTGTTCTCACTTAAAAAAAAAGTATTTTGTCTATAACTGCTATTGTTTGCACTATTTTGTTATTTTACAGAATTTGGCAAGGATTCAGCAGAAAGAGGGGAAGAATGCTGTCTAAAATAATAACCATAAATAAAACATGAAATCTACAAAGTAGAGTGTTTGATGCTTATCTGACCTGAATAGTGCATCAACCTTGAGCAAAACAGCTGGAACATAAAGCAAGAAAGAGCTTTACAAAGGCAGTAGTCAACACATGCAACAGAGAGTAGAAAATTGGGGACAGATTATTGCTGTTCCAGGTCACAAATTTATCAGAGATAGTCCTGCTCCTGAGTCAGTTTAAGTTGCCCCAGGTCAGTTCATTTTAGGATTTGCTATCGGGAGCAAGAAAGAGAATATATCTGTTGCCACCATTAGAAGGAATAGAACTGATATCAGTTAAACTGTATGTTCTTTCCAAGGCAGGTAGTTGTCACTAACACGGTTGGTTCTCTCCCTCATGTAAGATAACCTGGGTTTTTGACATGCATTCCTATCAGAGGTTCTCAACCTTTTCATCTTTTCTTTGATTTTAGTTATTTATTTGGTCCCTTGCCTCAGGACCCCTTCTCAGATAATTTTTTTTAAATTGATAATTGAAGGAAAGACTAAATTTCACTTATAAGTTAGTAGAAGTAATGAGTATTTCTGCCTCTGCCTTTACATCTTGTTTCTCTGTCTCTCTCACACAGACACATGCACATGTATCATCTCACATCTAGGCCTGGAAAAAGATTTTCCTTCCATTTTTGGATTCTTTGGAATTAGAGGAGTTACCATGGGAAAGCCAAAGACCTTGACTTTGAATTCCTCCAAGATTCTGAGTGATTCTCACAGGGCAGGTCTGATGGGAAAAGTTTGGCTTTCTACAAACACACAAACTCTCTTTTTTGTTTATTTTGCTTTGGTAGAATCTAAGCCCCTAGGTTGGTATCATAAGGTTTGATGCCTTATGAAATTGCTACTGACTGGAACATCCAGGACTTGTCTTTATTGAAACCACAAGTTTATTTCCTTCTAACAGAGAAGAAGAATTTGAAACCTTCTAGATTCCTGAACACATTGTTTATGTGAATGTTAGATTCATGATATGTAGGAGTGTTATTGCTTTCCTAGAAATTCCAAATTAATTTCCTTTTTGAGGGGAGTCTAAATTACAATGTGGTACTATGAAGCTGGGGAATGCTATAGGGACCTGGTTGGAAAATGGAACCTTCCAGGAAACAATTATAAATATATTAATTAGTTACGATCTAGTGAGAGTATAATATTTCAGTATTTTCCATAAGGTGAAATGAAGCCCATGATGTACCTCATATAACATTTTACCTTTAGTGTTTTCATAGGCACTTGATATTCTTTTATTTACATCAATTAAAACCTATTTATTGACATATTTCAGATATATTATAAGATTTCTGAGAGGCAACTAAAAATAGGGACAAAATAAGTCAAGGATTTGGAAAATTCTCTAATAATTTAACATGGTTTGTATAAACTCAAAATTTAAGAATGTTAGGTCAAAACAAAGGTGGTAAATTAAATTGACCACTTCTCACCCCTGGGGATTAAACTAATTAAGACACAGAAAGATAAGTTCTACTAATATATAAACTAACTTTAGATGGCATAATCTGCTTTTGGTAGTTGCATGAACTCTTCTAAGCCAATAATATACCATGTGGACTAAATATCAAGCTAATTATATTTCCCACCAGACACACAATCTTTCCATACTAAAATCATGCAAATTAATTAGATTATATTTGCCTTAAAGAAGTAAAAATGTGATTGTAATTTTTGAGTATTCAAGTTTCCTAAATAGATGTATTAGTCAAAGTTAGTCTAATAAGATTCTGCCAATATCCCACTCAGAGATATTCTCCTGATGTGGAAGTAATCTTGGGTTCTTGAGAACTAGGCCAACAAAAACTGGGACATTAATATACTGTTGGTGGAGCTGATACAACCTTTCTAAAAGCAATCTGGAACTATGCTCAAAGGGCCACAATATTGTACATACTCTTCAATTCAGCAATACAACTACTGGGTCTGTCTCTCATAAAGATTAAAGATAAGAGGAAAGGATTATTTGTACAAAAATATTTATAGCAACTCTTCTTGTGGTAGCAAAAAAACTAGAAACTGAAGGGATGACCATCAATGGCAAATGGCTGAAGAGTTGAGTTACATGGTTATAATGGAATACTATTTTATCATAAGAAATAATGAACAAGGTGATCACAAAAAGCCTTGGAAAGACATATTACGTGATGCAAAGTGAAGTAAGCAGAATCAGGAGAATGCTGTACACAATAGCAACAATAATGTATAACGATCAACTATAATTTAACTTTTATCAACAAGGCAAGGATCCAGGACAACTCCAAGGGATTTGTGGCAAAAATAGAGATCCACTGCCAGAGAAGAAACAGAGAATGAAAGCAGATTGAAGCAAAGTATTATTCATTTTATTTCCTCTATTATATTTTTATAGCATAAGCAATATATGTCTTGTTTTGCAACATGGTGAACATGGAAATTTGTATTGTATGAGAAAATATGTATAACCTATATCATATTACCTGTCTCCTTGTGGAGAGGGAGGAAATAGGAGGGAGAAAACATGGAACTGCAATGTGTTAGAAAATGAGTATTAAAAATTGTATTCAAAGAAAGACATTTCCTTGATCACATGATTTGATGGAAATATGATTGGGGGTGTAGACTCTAAATGCAAATATTAATAATATAGAAATAAGTTTTGGTCAATGATATTTGTAAAACCTAATTGAATTGTGCATTGGCTATGGGACAGGGAGGGAAGAAGGGAGGGAAAGAACATGGATGATGTAACCATGGAAAAATCTTAAAAATTAATTAATTAAATTTAAAAGTCATATTCACGTGTAATCTGGAAAAAAGAGTTTGTTTTAATAAACAAAAGGGAAGAGGAAGATCATACCAGATACAAGAGACTGGCCATTTATAGAAAAAAAGCAAAAGATGGATTGGTATTTATTAATGAAAGCAAATAGTGCAGTTTGGCTATAGGGTAGTGTGTGAAGGATAGCAATGTAAAATGTCTAGAAAATAAGTTAGAACTAAGACTATGTTAAACAAAGGACTAAATCCAGACTCAGATCCTTTGATCTTATTTAGAAAAGGAAAAGAACCTAGTTGGCTCTTGAAGCTGTGTTAGTCAACTTTGGCTGGGTTTGGGATACCTTAGTTTGTAGGCATGCCTACCCTAACTAAGGGTGATGTCATGGTTTATATATAGGATTAGAATGAAGTAGACTCTCTCTTAATTAACAAAAAGAGGTAAATTTAACTATAGCATAGAAACAATATTGAGTATGGCTAGGTATTGACTCAGATGTCCATGGCTTCCTTGACTCCATATTGGACATACTTCTTCCTTGCTAGGGAAGAAACTTCTGACTCCTAATCAGATTTTTTTTTTACTTTGGTTCTAGAAAGTGACATCAATGACTAGTCTTAATCTCTTAGACCAATGGTTTCAAAAAGGCAAACCGTACATCATGACCCTGCAGGCCACTTATTGACTTAGCTTTAAAATATAATACTATTAATGTTTTATCATATTTCAAATTTGTATTTCATCAAATATTTCCCAATTGTATTTTATTCTGCTTTGGGCCATACTCAGGAGTGTTGTAGGTTATATATGGCCAATGAGTTACATATTTGATACCTCTGCCTTAGATTAATTCTTGAATACAGTTCCACTATATTTATAAGAGGGAAAACAAACACTCTAGCCTAGCCTACATTGTAGAGGCTTCAATATATACTACTTTTACTGTATCCTATTCTTTAGGCAAGATCCTAAAGACCTAGAGAGCCTTTGACCATTTAAATGGCTTTACAGTCAATACTGGACAATTCTGGCCTCAAAGATAGAGAAGTTAAACATGGGTAGAATTGAAGGTGGAAAAGAAAAAAGCAAAACAAAATATAACAAAAAAATGGCAAAAGATAAGAGAAATCTAATGCCATCCTAAAGGAATGAATAAATATAGTCAGAATGATCCTTTAGGACATTAGATAAGAGGAATTCTGGAAATTCTTTGATGATCAAGACCCTAAAGAGTCTATAACCAGAGGTCCCATTTGTAACTAGGGGGTGGGAGGTAGGTAGAGACAGTAATCCTACAAAGAGTTATAATACCTCCTTGTTGACCATTTAACCTGAGAGATTGGCCTAGTAATAAACAATATATATCAACAAGTTGAGAAAGGGCAAAAGAGCCACTCTGAAGAAAGTCATCTTTGGTGAGTGAGACGTTTTGGGGATGGAGGGAAGGAGAGCTTTAGTATTTTATTTTAGTATTTATATTATTTTTATTGATATATTTTATATATCATATATAAATATATGCACATATATTTATATTCTTTATATTATATTTATTTAGTATCATTACTCTCAAAGCCCAGAAGAATGTTATATATATACCTTAGAGAAACTTCATGAAAACTTAAGGAAAGTAGAAAAAGATTGCTCTCCAGAAACCAAGAACTATGATTTTCCCTTTGCCACACATGCTCTTGAAGTTTGCAAACTTTCCACTCTACTCTCTATGTATTAGTTGGAGAATATGTCCCAGACTTTGCAATATTCTTTGTACAAACTGTTCAATACCTTCTTAGAAAGTTCTCCCTTTAAAAAGCAAACTGGTTATTTCATACTAGGGAGAACACTGGACGGGAGCATTTGTGTACAGTACTAGAAAACTCCAACCTGTCACAACTATCCCTAGAATTCTGAAAATAAATAGACTCTCTGGGGATTATTTTAGTAATCCAATGGAGCCTGGGGAAGTGTCACTGGAGGGGGCATGAAATTAATTATGGGATGGGGGATGTATGTAGTTATTTAATGTCAACTTGATTTCCTCTCCTGTGACTCTTTATGTAATTTTTTGTATATCTTTTTAAAAATTTACATAATTTATTCTTAATAAAAATGCTTTCCAGTTCCCAATTGTTCCCGATTGTTAGCATTCAGATATATGAACTTGGGGTCCTGCCATTTCCTTTGCTGCCTTCTCAAGACTTCTATACCTCCCACAGAAAGCAGCTTTCCATGGTCGTCAATAAATCTGAATAAAGAAGAGGAACATACATTTTTCCAAGTAGATGGGCAGAGAAGACAGATGATTTCAGAGCAGAAAAGTTTCTGAATTACTGAGCAAAGTGCAGACCTCCTCTCTCCTGTTGAGACAGTCATATTGTTAAATTAATAGGGAGTACCCAGTATGGAACATAGAGAAATTGGCTGCTTCGTAGTGCATACATCACATCTCTTCCATTATCAGTTAACAACACTCAGGGGAGAGACACAAAAGGGGCTTCCTAAAATTAGCAGTCATGTCAACCAGCACTCATCACATATTCCAGGCTCACAGGAAGATGTTCCCAGCTGCTTAGATGGAGCCCTGCTCAAAGACTGGCAGCAGTCACCAACAAGTGGCAAGAGCAGCCTGGGGATGCACTGGCAAAATATTGTTTACAACCTTTTTGGTTAAAATGAATGGAGATCACAGACTGTTTCTTCCAATCATATGCCCAATGTCCTATTTATTATCCTTTATCTACTCCCCAACATCCCACTGCTCATTTTTATCATTGTCATTGTGAAGTCTTTGTTCACCTATGTGGGAAAAATGGCATTGATATTTTGTTCAATTTATGATGTCTGATATTATATTTGTTGGTTATGAGACATCAGCGGTTGCTCGAGTAAATGATTTGTCTGTCAGCTTCCAGGGGAACTCAGTCCTGTTATGCAAAGCAACAGTCTGTAGACTGTTACAAATAACATAGCTATGTTTTAGATAGAGATAGGTTTGGATCAGAAAGACATGGATTCAGATCCTTCCAATGAGATTTACTATTTGACCATGTGTAGGTCATCTGTGCTTCAGGTTCTTCATCTGTGCATAAGAATAGCAATTGTAATAGTAGAAACATCTGTATATTGTGAAATTTTGCAAAGTGTTTTTCATATGTTCTATCATCTATTCCTCAACAAGGATGAGATAGGTAAGATTGTTATTTCCTTTTTTTTACAGATGGGGAAACTGAGTTAGACAATGATGAAATGATGTACTGGGTCACACAAATAGTAAGTTTCTGGGGCAGAATTTCACCTCAGCTCTTTTTAATTCCAAAGCCACCAATCTCCCCCGTGGCACCTGGCTGCCTCGGTAGCATTAATGCCTGTTGGTTTCACCAAGTTGTTTTGAAGCTCACATAAAATAATGTGTTACTGCTACTACCACCGCCATCATTATTATTACTATTACCACTACTGCTATTGCTACAACTACTATCACTACTATTATTGCTACTACTATAACTACTACCACTACTGCCACCATTACACCACCACTACCACCACCACTACTACTACTACCACTACTACCACTATGACCACTACTACTACCACTACCACTACCACTACTCTTACTACTACTACTACTACTACTACTACTACTACTACTACTACTACTACTACTACTACTACTACTACTAGTACTACTACTACTACTACTACTGAAGCCTATCATAAGTAGAAAATTTCCAGGGGCAGCTTGGGTGGCTCAGTGAATTGAAAGCCAGGTCCTGAGATGGGAGGTCCTGGGTTAAAATTTGGTCTCAGACACTTCCTAGTTCTGTGACCCTGGGCAAGTCACTTAACCCCCATTGCCTAGCCCTTACCATTCTTCTGCCTTAGAACCAATACCCAATATTGATTCTAAGATGGAAGGTAAAGGTTTAAAAAAAAAAAGAAAATTTCCTTGTGGCCAGATCAACATCTATCCAGGATAAGAAGTTGCCCTGACTAGATCAAATAATGTCTTGGGAAAAGCAAAAGAAAAGGAGTCAAAATTTACAGTGAATTTAGTGTTTCCACTGAGAATGAAAAGAATGAGAAGCCCCAAAGCTTGGAGTCTTGATGAGACTTTAGGAAATGTCTTCATTAGCATCCTTTCTTGTCTTTTTCTTTGTATTTGTCTTCTTTGCTTCCTTAAAAGGAAAACTTATGGTGGCAAGTCCAGCTTTTGGACTGATCCTTCCTTTTCATTCTGACCCAGTTGCTAGGTGAATGCCTCCAGCCCACTTTGAAGTCTAAAATATTTACCTGTAGCTCATGTCCTTGACCCTATTTCCTTTCTTGAGCCTTCTCCCTTTCATTCTTTTACCCTCAATTGGAGAATGCTAGTTTAAAAGGTAATCACAGATCATGATAATTCCCTAGGGAATTGAATAAGAGGAATTTTAGGGGATTTTTGTGTGCTAAAGGACACATTATGTTATTTTCAAGTTACTCAAAATAAACATGCAAAAAACATGTCCTTCATTTTAAAGCTACTTTCCTCAGTTCCATTTCTGAGCTGAGTCATTTCCCCATTGGGAATTAACCTAAAACTTTCCTCCCAAAATGAATCAATAGTTTCAGAAGACCCAATCTGATATCTCATCACAATATGTGGAAAGAACTCTGCATTTTCAAGGAAATCTGAGCTTTGGTAGCTGCTACGAAACAGAAAAAAATCTTTAGCTGGTCCTTATGATCGTCTGCTGTCTGAGGCTCAGCTAGGTAAATATAGGGAGAAAACACTAGTAGCTAGATGTTTGTGATGAATTCTTTGAGAGAAGTGACTTCCGAAATCCTTCTTAGATACAGATGGTGGCACAGTGGACAAAACACTTGGTCCATAGTCAGAAAGATGAGGACAAACCTGTTCTGTTTGACCCTAGGCAAGTCCCTTAAGCTCTGTTTGCCTCAGGTTCCTTAAATGCAAAATGGGGATGATAATAATGTCTATGAAGGGTTGTTATGAGGATCAAATGAGATAATATTTGCAAAAATGATTAATATAGTCCTAACCTAACCCAAGTAGACACAAGGTAGGTTCTATATAAATGCTTACTCCTTTCTTTCTGCCCTAATTCCCTGACACTTCAAAGTAGTTTCTCTCACTCTATTTATTTCCATTTCATGACAGTGAATTGGGTATTAGTGATATATAAGATGTCCTCTTTATGTTTTCATTTTATTTCCTATATATTCACAGAAAGATTTATTGTTAAAATGTAATTTAGATGATTCTAGGGAACCTAGTAAGGCTGCAAATGTTCAAAGCTAATAATCTCTCTTTCTTAAAAGGACATAAAATGATTTTTAATATTAAAATTATTTTTCTATATGTTATTATGACAATGACAAACCTCAATAAGAATGAACATTTCCTTCTACATAAAAGGAGGAGAGACTTTGAGGCCCATATTGTCTCATCTCAGCCTAACAGTGATATATTCCCTATTTTGTAGACCATAGTATAAGGAATAATAATAGGTAACATTTATATATCCCTTTAAAATTTTTAAATTGTTCTAATAATGGGATTTATGAAGGATTTTAAGATTTGTAAAGCTATTTACAAATAATATTTCATTTGATTCTTAGAACAACCCTATAAGTTTAGTGCTATTATTATCACTATTTTTAGATGAGGAAGCCAAGACTAAGAAAGGTAAAAAGATTTGTCCAGGGGTCAAACAACTAGCAAGTGTCTGAGGCTAGATTTGAACTCAGTTCTTTCTGACTCCAAGGTCATTATTTATACATTGTGCCCCCTATTTAAAAAAAACATTTTTTTCATGAAATATAAATCAGCAATTGGTCTGCAATGTATAAACATAGAAAGTTGCCAGGGATAATGAGAAGTTTTTTGACTTTCCTCTGGGTCTCTGAGTCAAAATATGTTGAGGTTAAGATGTCCTTGACTCCAACCAAGGCCAACTCCTCAAACTGCCCTTTACCTTCTGAACAATCATGCATTAAAGTTCAATATTTACCACGTTAACTTCTCACTCTAAAATGAGAGTGCCTCGAAAGAAAGTCCTACATATTTCTGTGTATATATACACACATCACTTAAAAACCCAAGGCAAGGGTTTGGTTTCAGAGGAAACCTAACAAGTTCTGTTAAGGACATTTTAGGTTTGAGATGCTAATGAGTCATCTCACCGAAGATACCCAGCAGGTGATGTGAGATTGGAGGTCAGGAGTAAGATAAGAGCTGGATATGGATTTTGGAATCATCTTCACACAGAGATTATAATTGAACTCCTGGGATTTAAGCTTAGCAAAAGAAAGACTATAGAAAAGAGATTCTTCACTTGAATCCAGGAATAAATATCAGGGGTTCCATGAAGTTGGATGGGAAAAATTTTTATCTTTAATTCAGTGTAAGTGGTTTCTTTTGCAAGCTTTTATATTTTACTTTATGTATTTTTAGACCCTTTCTTGACAAAATGTACATAAGCATCACCAGACCGAGGAAGCAGCAATTGGGGCACACACACACACACACACACACACACACACACAAGAATTTGTACTATAGAGAAGAAGAGAGGTTATTAGGGCAGAAGTCTAGGACATATCTATTCATAAAGTTTAGAACATGGGTGATGATCCATCAAAGAAGTAGAAGAGAATAATCAAATATTATTTTGACATATTTTTTTATCAATCTGTCTTCCCCCTATTTCTTTGCTGAAAAAAAGCTAAATATAAGGCAGCAATGGGAGTGAAACTTTTATCTGAAAACATCCTTCCAAAACAATGGAAAAAAATCCTTTAGAAAAAGTGACAATAAAGCTATTTTGGAATCAAAGATTATTAGCTACACTGAAGTGACTTTTACTACCTGCCCCAAAGATTGGTTTCTGTCATGAAGGCCCAAGCCTTTTTATCAAGTGGTTCTATACTAATGATGGAAAAGTCAGTATCTTTAATTAAAAATGGAAAGTCAAGATAGGTGCCCTGACAGGTAATAATTATGTTTGGTGAGAAGTTCAACCTTGGAAAGCTACTCATATCGTCCCTTCAAGCTAATCCATCATTATTTTGGACTGTCAGAAGAAAATACTGAAACTCATTAATTAAACATTAACCTCATTCGTGGGTCAAGCTTTAAAAGAAAACTCAAATTTGTTCATTGGCAAAGTATTTTCTACCTAATAATTCAATAGGTTAATGATCAAAGTGTAGGCAAGAAATGATCAAAATAATAGACTCAATGCATTTATATCTACATCACATTATTATTTAGCTCTTCTCTTCATGATAGGAGAATATATATGTGTAATATCCCTACTACAATGATTCCCCATCTTGAAATTGCAATTTGGATTCTTGGGGTATGTCTATCACTCCCAAGTTCTGGGGAGGTACTCTGAGTCTCAGTTGATAAATCTATAGCATGAGGATAGCTCCCACCAATATACTTCTATTATTAGCCAGTACACATAAGCAGCTCAAAGTAATACAATTTATTAAAATGACAAATAAGAACAGTAATATAATATATAACTCCTCTTCCAAAGTCACCAGGTTAGGTATTCAAAAAATTAACTGCAAGCAAGTGGAGCTTTAGAAAATAACTCTGCAAGTATTACTTCACCTTTTTTCTGAACAGAAGCCACTGCCCCAGAGCCTTCTGACTGTTCAATGGACTACTCAGAACGTAAGAATACAATCACATTACTAAAAAAATAGTGCTCCCACCTCAGCTAAAGCAACTTTAAAACAAGAGAACATTTTTTATAAAATCCCAGAAATCTCTTGTTTATTGAACACACAGAGCCATCCTTATAAACTCTTTGCCAATAAGAGAATAAAAGGTGATCAGTTTTGGTGATGAAATTAACTCAAAATGCCATAAATTGAGTTTTTTCTTGCTACCTGGAATACAAGAGCCTTCAGTGGGTTGAGGCTGAGGGAGTTAACTCAAGTTTCCTTGGATCTTCATTTATTGTTGAAGTCAGGTTTCTAATCTGTTCTTCTACCCATTTCCATTTTATGAGTGTTTATTCCATTCACATTCACATTCACAGCTATAGTTACTAATTGCTAATAAGGTATTTCTCTCTATTTCATCATCATCATCATCATCATCATCATCATCATCATCATCATCATCATCATCATCTCCTCCTCCTCTCCTTCTTCTACTCTTCTACTCCTTCTCCTTCTCCACTCCTCCTCCTCTTTCTTTTTCTTCTTTCTTCTTTCTTCTTCTCCTCCTCTTCTCTTTCCTCTCTTCTCTCTTTCTCTCTCTCCCTCCTTCTCTCTCCTTTTTAACACTCATAATATACACACATACATATAGACACACAGGACACTGTGCATACATATATACATACTATATACATAATACATACATATATACACAAACACACACATACACAAAACTTTTATAGTCGAGGAGGAAACAGTTGAGAAATGGACAATGTATGAACTACATTCTCTTCTAAATAGGTTCATGAAGGGGATATAATATATGTGTGTTTATATACATTTACATATACATTACATATTTATATGCTATAATGTGTGTGGTTACATTTATACGTGTGTATATACATATACATATACATACATGTATTCCATCTACAAGCCTACTTAGATGAGAATGAGGTTCAAATATTGCCCCCTTCCCAACAATTTTTCCCTCCACTATAAAAGCTCTTCCTTGCCCACCTCTTGTACATGAAATACCTTCCCCGTTCTTCCTTTCACTTCCCCTTTTCCCCAGCTTATTCCTTTTTCTCCCCTATCCATTTTTTACATCATCCTAATTCTATCTTTTCACTTCTACACTCTCTTTTAATTGAAGTTGTATATATCCTCTTCCCACAATGAAATGTAAATAGTTTAAGGCGCTAATTATTTCTTTTTCATGTTTACCTTTTTATTAATCCCTTGAGTATTATATTTAAGAATGACATTTTTTATGCAGCTCTCTTCTTTTCATCATAAATGCTTGTAAGTCTTCTATTTCATTCAATGTTCTTTTCTTTTCCTTTGAAGAATTGCTCAGTTGTGGTAGGTAGGTTTTCTTGGTTGTAATCTTAACATTTTTACCATTATGAATATCATATTATAAGCCGTCCTCCTCTTTGACATGGTAGCTACTAAATCTTCTGTGTTACTGACTATGAGTTCATAATATTTGGGTGGTTTCTTTCTGACTATTTGAAGTATTTTCTCTTAGACCAGAATGCTCTGGAGTTTGACCTTAATAGTCTTTAGAGTTTTTATTTTGAGATAAATTTTATGCAGTGATTGGTGAATTTTAAAACTTCTATTCTACCATCTGACTTGAGGATATCAGGACAGTTTTCCTTGATAATTTCTTAAAATATGATGTCTAGACTCTTTCTTTGATCATGGCTTTCTGGTAGTACAGTAATTCTTAAGTTATTTCTCCTTGATATATTTTCCAGGGATATAGGTAGCAGAGTTGCCAAATAGCTTTCAGTCCTGCTTCCAATAAGAGCAGAGGGATCCCTCATAATCTCTTTCTGACCAGGTTCCAGGTCCCCTTACTCTGTCTGGATTGAGATCTCCCAATGCTGCTTCTGTTTCAGTCTCTACCAACTAGTTCCCCCCTCTGCTATTAAATCCACGTGGGCTCCAGCCCCAGCCCAGCCCCTATACTGTATTACTGATCTTTTTCCTATCTCTTAAATTGGCTTGGGCTAAAAGAATGTCTCATCTTGATTTCACTTATTTACTTACGCATTGGCTTTGCTACATTAAAATTTGATTTGAGGTGTTATTTTAAAGTTGTTTAGAGGGAAATTTTGGGAGAGTTTGACTTGTGCTCCCTCTCCTCCACTGTCTTGTCTCTCTCCTTCCTCCCACTCTGGAATTTGTATTCTTGTTCACTTCCTCACAATTGAAGAAACCCTGCCAAATTGTCCAAGAAGATGTCAAGTCAGGGTTTTATATAGTTTGGCATCCCATAGGGTCTGTTCCATTTAATCCATTGTATTACAGAATAGGTCAGCATTCAGCTCTTTGAATAATAAATGATGAAACTCAATACTTTTTTAAAAGGAGTCAATTTCAATGAAGGCCTGGCCTGAGCCTCAGTTTACTCAACCATAAAATGAGGATGATATTACCTATGGAGCACAAATATTATGAGAACCAAATAAAAATATTTACAATGAACTTTGTACTTTAACATCTTAAAGTATTATATATTTCTATTTATAATAATATCTGTATATATTTATTAGATTATGCATGTTATATATGAGTATATTTCATATAGATTATATATATATATTTAGAAAATTTGTGAATAGACACAAATATTAACTGTTTTAGTGATTTTAATACTGTAGAGAATCCTTGGTCCATTACTGAAATGCTTGACTCTAAGTAGAGAAACATTTTCTAAAAATAATCATTGTTGAGGAATCGCCTGGCCTGCATTAGAAGACTGGATTTTTTGTTGTTGTTTTTGTTGTTTCTGGGGGTATTTAAGAAAAGAATGGATGACTCTATATAGAGAATTCCCAACTTCATTCTGACTGATCTTGATTTCCTCTGAAGTCCTTTTCCAATTCTTAAATTCTAACATTCTGACTACTATTACACTCTTAAATATCCTGTGTGGCATTCAGTATTCATAATTACATAGAATTGTTGGGTATTTAAAAGGAGATGAGAAGCTTGGATTCAGAGGTGGGACTGGTTGAAAGTATAGAAAGGACTTAGCCAGGCTTTTCCTTATCAATTATAATATCTTTATTTTTAATGCATGGAATTCTTCCGGGCCCTCATGTATTCTAGCCCATTCTGGCAATGTTACAAATCTCTTACTGTAAGGGTTTTTAGACCCACTGGATTTGCTAACATTTTCATAAGCTTATCTTAATTTCATTTTATCCCCTTAGCTTCTGGGAATTTTCTTTTCTGGAAATTGGATCTACTTATGTAGTTTGATTTGATGAATGATCTGTAAAAGTATGTGAGATAAACCAATAAACCACATTCCATAGGATTTTCGGGAGAGAACCTTTGTGACAAATTTCAGAGACTGACCCAAAATGATTCCTTAGAGATTTGTGAGTTGATCAGATATCTAATTTACATTATTTAAAGACGGTTGAAAATATTAAGTAATTTTTAAATTGCCCTTGGTACTTTTAGTTCTGGACATTTGTCTTAGTAAATAGAAACAAGTATAATAAAAGTATTAGGAAAATATGTAAGCTAACTATTAATAACCCTATTTATAATATTGCAAATACACACATATATAATCCTATGTGAGAAGACTATGTAATAATGTTGATAGTCTTGGTAGAAATGCATGTACATGATTAGCATTTCAGGAAATAATATCTTTCCTAAATTCTTTTATCATGAGATGAATTTTGATTTTCTCTTTTCATATCTCACTTTCACAATTTCTTCATTGGTACACTCCAGTCAAATTATTATCAATATTTCATTCAAACTTCATTTTTTGACTCATTCTTACTTCATGACAATCCTGCCACCTTTTCTAGTCATATGTGATCCTGATAAAGTCTTTTCTACCATTTCTCATATATAAATCATTGTTTTAGTTTGCTTCTTCCTACTTGTATTTAATATTAATTTCCCCTTGTCCTTTGGCATATCAACATTTTTTTATTATAATGTTTTATGACTAATGAAAAAATCTAGTATGTAATTTTTTAAGATTTTCAAAATACTTCATCCAGAGATTTTTGTTTTTAAAGAGAAAAGTCATCACAGCAAATAGAAATTTGTCATTTTGGCCGCAAAAATTTTGATGAATATATAAAATGGTGTTTCTAATTTCTGGAACAACTGTAAAGAGAAATGAATTCTAATTCCAAATTTGCCACTTTTTAACTATATATTCCTGAGAAATTTATTCCTTCAATTGAGTGTCAGTTTCTTCAGAACAGTGGAAAATGAGATATGTTGAGAGTTGGAGTACCTACATGATAGAAGCTGGTTCTCTCCAGAAACCAGCTCTGGGGGAGAAGGAAGAAGAGAGAGAAAAATCCCCCATGAATGAGAAGTTGACAGGGTCATGGGGGCTATGAATGGGATCATGGATTCTATTTTATTAAGTAGACAAGGTCCAATATTTACGCAGTTTCTATACTCTATAATCAAAGGAAAATAATACATCAAGAGCATACAGCTTTGATGCCAATTAGAGTGTTCATCTACAATTAGGAGTACTCTTCACCCAATGGTAATCTTCAAAGCTTCATTTGGTATGTCATTGCTGATGTAAGGATTTCTTTAGAAATACAAAGGTACCAGGTTATGGCTGAACATATGCATAAAAGCCACTTGTCCTAGAGATATAGCTCAAGATTTTGTGATAGTAAGTTAACTGGTCAGGATGTTCTGAGCCAATTAAGAAAACCAGGTGTTCTTAGAAAGTGATTTGTAGACCTACAAGGTCAAGACCAGTGCTTACCAGGGTCTGAGGCAGATCTACAAATGTGTCCTTTCTGGGTGCTTTTGCCTCAATGGGTCCAGAATGTCCTTATGGACTTGTCACTTACATTTGAGTCTTGGCAATGCTACTTTCTACTTTGACCCTAAGAAAGTCAATAAAACCTGCAAGTTTTTTATTCCTTAAAACATGATACATTTTTGTGAGGGCTTCATGTATAGCTGAGAAATAATTATACTCCTTTCTGTTCCCATACAATATTCCTAAGAGGTCTGTCATATCTAATTTTTGAAAAAAATTGTATTATTCTCCTTAATCTGTATTTGGGACATGCACAGGGGAGATGGAATGAAAGGTTATAAGGAAGCAAAATTGTCAAGGTAAAAAGTAGGGAGAAAAATTCCAGTTGTGAGCCAAGTGAACATTGCTGGAATTCTTCCTAAAATAGTTTTCCCAAGTAGGAAATTACTTAAAAGGAGAGGAGGACTTCAGGGTACAAACAACACTGGACAGGTAAGACTTCAGGGTAGCACATGGAGAATGAGCCTGGAGTATGATTCTACTCATGAATGAGGTAAACAATGATTGAGGATCTTCTTAAAATACTGATCCAAGTAAGGAAGTTGATGAAGGACTTGAAGGAAGAGAATTATCCACACTGCTAATATGCAAATGAGAAGAAAGAAAGAAAATCCAGGAGGATTAATACTAGGTTTCTTTTATTTTTCCCTATAATATAGTCATATTAATCTTTGTTGGTTTAGGACCTAATTTAAATTAGGACCATTTAATGATGGGTTGATTTGAACAGATGCACTTTGATCATGGTTTCAATTATAGAATGTATACATATAAGATAAAAATAAAAGCATCATAATGTTGACTGTTCATTGGAAAGAGAAAAGGGAGAGCAGGGATGAAACATGCAATAATGAAGGAAGTGCGATTGTAAATAATAAAGGTTTAATTGTAATAGATGAATGGAAAGTGAAATATTTGGGTGAAAGGTGATTGGAGAGGTGATTAAGTGCAATGGAAGATTGCTATTATATGTGACAGATGAATTAGGAACAATGATTTCTTTTTGGAATCATTAAAAAAAATTTAAATATCTAGTGTGGTATTTTGCAATGGAGAGTCATACTATAAATATTTCTTTAATAAATGTATATTTTTAATCATCTAGCTTGTTATTTTGCTATAGAAGGACATAATTGTAAATGGAATTGATTATCATAGCATGACATAGTGGGTAGAGATATAGACTCAGAACCAAAAAGATCTTTGTTCAAGTCCTACCTCTAACATATGCTAGTTTTGGGATGCTAGGCAAGTCCAGTCCTTGTTGGATTTACTCTGAATCAATCATCTTGACAGCAAGTTTGAGAGCTAAATCTGGAGAAAAATGGCAATAAGTATGAGACCTTTGCAGAAATCCAAGAGTTGTGGAATATCCTCAGCTGATCAATTTCTTAAAATCCCCAGTACCTTTTCACTTCAGAGGCCTTCATTCCATACCCAAATCTTTATATAATGTCATTAACTTGTTTATTTGATGACTTTATTTTTTCTTATCAGGTAATTTAGGAAATGTTTAGATTTGTATAAGTATCTTCCTGGCTACAAACCTTACATAAGTATATACTAAATAACATACAATATTCAGGATGTTTTTATTTGTTTTTGTTTTTTAAATTTTATTTTTTGGAAAAAATTTTCCCATGGTTATATGATTCATGTTCTTACTCTCTCCTTCACCCCCCCGCACTCCCCCCACCATAGCCAATGCACATTTCCACTAGTTTTAACATGTGTCATTGATCAAGACCTAATTTCATATTATTGATAATTGCACTGGGGTGGTCGTTTAGAGTCTACATCCCAAATCATGTCCACATCAACCCATATGTTCAAGTAGTTGTTTTTCTTCTGTGTTTCCTCTCCTGCAGTTCTTCCTCTGAATGTGGGTAGTTTTCTTTTCCATAAGTCCCTCAGAATTGTCCTGGGTCATTGCATTGCTGCTAGTACAGAAGTCCATTACATTCGATTTTACCACAGTGTATTGGTCTCTGTGTACAATGTTCTCTGGGTTCTGCTCCTTTCACTCTGCATCAATTCCTGGAAGACAAAGTATTAGCAAATGGGGGTGTCATAAAAATTCTTCATATAGAAGGTGGTGCTTGAACTGAGCCTTGAAGAAAATTAGGGGATTCTGAGAGGAAGAGCTGAGAAAGGAATACTTTGTAGGCATAATGGACAGTGAAAATGCTGTAGAATTAATTGAAATAGTTTCTTTTGGCACAGAATCCATGGTGGCCTTGTATTCCTCTTCATAGTCACCACAACTCATTAGACTGACATCAGATTTTATCACGAAGAGGTATCATTTTGTCTTCTGAAATGAGCCTAACATTTCCCTAGTGACCAGAGAACAAGTTGTTTCCTCCATGAATTTTTCTCTAGGGTAAGCAATATTTATTTTATGTCACAACATCATGAACAGAGAAATACGTATTGTATGATAATATATGTACAGTTTATATTATTTTCCTTTATGGAAAGGAAAAGAGCTGGGATGAAGGTGAAAAGAGTGAGACTTAGATTTTGGATATAAATAATATAAGAATTTAGTTATCTTGGATCATATTTATTATAATTTATTACATACTTATAAGAAATTATTCATTTCTATTTTTGTTATGGTATATCTTATATTATGTTATATGTAAAATAATGGTAACCAAAATAAAAATTCCCATGTTAAAGCAAAATAGAACAGAAAGACTGAAAGGATCTGAAGAGTGATTTTGATAAAGTATATACAACAAAAACATAGTCTTAGATGTCAATAGATCTGGAATTGGTAAAGAGACAGCATGAAATATGTTTGTCCTCTTTTCCTCCCTCCCTCCTTTCTCTTCCAACTTTGATTCATTAATAAAATTGATCCAGAGATCCTACTTGTCCATATTATGTTCAGCCTCACAGCATTGACCATTAGTCTTGGGACAAGTGAAGCTGGTCCAAGGAAATTATAGACCACAGGACAGTCATTACATTTATAGACATAGTGAAAATGGATGTTTACCTTTCATGAAGATTAAGCTTGCTGGTACATTTACCATCAACTAAGTTGGCAAGGATAAGACAGAAGTATATTTAGAGTAACATGAAAATGTATGAATTAATAAAGATAATATTTACATTGCACTTTAAGTTTTAAAAATATTTTTAAAAGCATGATTATCTTATTTGATCCTTACAATGACCTAATGGTGAAATTATTATACTCATTCACAAATAAAGAAACTGAGACTGATACAGTTAAGTGGCTTACCTAGTGTCACAACACTAGTAAATGTATGAGATAAGACAAAAACTCAGATCTTCCTAATTTCAAGTCCAACTCTCTATCCACTGCACCACCTAACTGCCTCAATTATATTAGATTTAGGATTAAGTGTATTACAAATGGGATGAAACAATCCTTGGAATGACAGTATACAAAGGTTATCCTGTATTCTCCTTCATACAATCTGAGAAATCAAGAAATATCACAACTCTTGGTTTTTAGAATGGGTAATAATTTAATAAATTCCTGTTTTACCCATTCTTGATTGTTATATGTCAGTACTTTATGATGTGCTCACTCCATAAGTACAATAATAACTAAAATTTTTATAGCATCGGAAGATTTTCAGAACACTTTAGATATATTTTCTGAATTGAGCTTCATATTTCAGTGAAATAGAAACTAAGGGTACTTTAATCCCCATTTTACAGTTGAAGAAGCTGAGGCTCAGAGAGACTAGGTAGCAGCTTAGAAGTATCAGAAGTAGAACCCTCTCTTCTTGGTTCCAATTATGACATTCTGTCCATCACATTATGGATTTATTGAGGTAATTTCAAACAGGATTTGAAACCTCTGATGAAATCTCAGGGGATTTTGGAAGCTGGATGTTCCTTGGAATTCTCTCCAGAAATGATATAAGCCTGCCAGGTTTATGATTGTGCTAATGTGTGGGAGAAACTTCCAGCTCAAAAAAAAGAGGTTAATTAATTAAAGAAAATTGTGTTGGAAAAAATAATAAATGAATATGGGATTCTTTCTCACTTATGAAATGGTTAGGAACTTCTCCCCTTTTATGCTGAAATCTGCTTCTCTATATCTTCAATCCCTTGGTCCCAGAAAGAAAATTAAATGTATTCCTCTTGGAAACCCTATAAATATTTGAAGAAAATCACCATATCTCCCATTAGCTCTTTCCCATGCTAAAAGTTCTCACTTTTTTTCACTCCGTCTTTCTATGGAATAGTTTCTAGTACCTTCCTCTTCCTAATGTCCCTTCCTTCTATGGATCTGGAGTATCACACTGTATGAAAATAACAATTCCCCTTGCCTTCTAAAACATGTATGCCTTAGAATAGGGGATTTGGAAACTCATGACATAGATTCATTCTCAACAAAACCCTCCCATGTTATTTTTGCCCAAGACAATAGTTATGTGGTCAAAGAGTCACCAGGAACTGGATTATTAACATCTCACGACACAGTAGAACACAGTGTGGTATACTGAGAAGTGTGATGGTTTTGGAGTCACAGATCTTGGATTTGAATTCTGGCTCTGTTGCTTACTGCTTGTGTAGTTTGAAACAAGTCACTAGACTCATTTTCCTCAGCGACAAAAGGAAGAACTTGGACTCGCCACCCCCTAAAGTGCCTAGATCGAGCTTTAAATCTAAACCGAGAATTTCATGACATGCAGTGAAAGCCACCAAAGAGCAGACCCAGGCAGAGGTACTAGTATGTCATGAAAATGTATCAGCTGGCTCACTATTTCTCTCTCCTACATAGATAAGCAGTTCTGCCATCTGCAGAGGGTTTGGATCTCCTGGCTTTGATCATCTGCCTGCAGGAAGCTTGTGTGGGAGAAATTAATACAGTCCTCAGGGCTCTTGCCCACAACAACTCTGTCATCTCCACGGCTCAGGACCTCTGGCTTCCTTGGTGTAGCTAACCAAACAGCAAACCCATCTCTTTTGCTGCCTGTGCTGGTTTGTCTCCAATGTGTGTAATCAGTCATTGAAAATAACCACAACAACAAAAAAGTGAGATTAGAAATCAAACATATTACAAAAGTTTATTTTTAATCAATCATTAATTGCATCAAAATATTTCTAGTATCCAATTGGTTGATTATTGTTGGTTAAGGGTGTTAAATAATGTATTCTCATTTATATTATTATCCTTTTAAAGTATAACTAGATTTTTAATATTAGTATGTAAGTTCCTTGTAGACAGAGACTGTCTTGCTTGCTTGTACTTGTATCCCCACTGGTTAGTGATTTCTGAAACACAATAAATACTTAAAAAGTTATTTATCTATCTCTATTCATCTCTCACCTATATATCTAGCTATCATTTATTGATCATCTTATCTGAATTCACACAAAATGAATACAGATTGCATAGGTCCTTGAATAATTAGGCTAATAATTTTGTAATTTAAACTATAGGGAAACGGTTTAAATCTTTTGAAAGAGAGAGGGGAATAGAGGCATGACTGAGTAATTGGACAAGGACTATCTCAGAAATTCTTCAGTATAATAAATAAACATATATTCTGTATAAAGAATACGTGAAATTTTTATGCACATAAATTATGATTTATTAAGTGAATGTAGATGTTCTTTTACTTAATAATATGCAAATGTGTTTAGAAGCATTACTAATTGTATATATTTTCTCAGTCCATATGTATAAATAGTAAAGTTTCTATTTTTTTAGTGTCTGTAACTTTTGTAAGGTTAAAAACAATTTCAAAAAGTTTAAGAATCAGTGCTAAAAGTAATTGGACACAAATGATGCTTTTATTGGGAGTCAAGTTTGGACACAATTTGGCAGATATGTGAAGAATAGAGAAAAAAGAGAATTTAGTAAGGGAGATCAATTGAGAGATAATTGCAATAACCCAGATGTGAGGTGTTTGGACCCTTCATTCTTGGGGTATGCTTAGGAACCTCTAACATAATAATATGGAATGCTTTAATAAAGATTTTTCATAATAAATTTGGCCCAGTTTTCAGGCAATGTTTAATATTCTTATTATTTGGAATCCTACTTAATTATTGAAATGAATTCCTATTAAATATTATGGAGAGCAATTTTTTTAAAAAAGTAATTTGCTGACATGTCTATGAAAATGTAAGATTTTTGTCAAATTGTTTCCTTTTGTTTTCCATTGAATAGAACCTGTCGTCTTCAGAAGAGGCTATGCCCTAAAAGCTTCTATACATTTGTCCATTACACTTAACACTCCACGTCTTGACTACGCTTTTGCTTTGGCTAGAGCCCATGCCTGGAATGCTCTCTCTCCTTCTCTCTGACTTGATTTCCCTGACTTCCTTCAAGCCCTGGCTAAAGCTCTACCTTCTACCAGAAGACTTTGAGGATTATTCTCAACCACTTTATTCTATTCCCCAGTTCCTTTCCTTTGAGAATAACTTGCATCAACTGAATATATATCTCTTATTTGTAGATAGTTGTTTATATGTTGTTTCTTCCATTAAAATTCAAGCTCATTGAGGACAGCCACCATGATTTTGCTTTTCTTTTTTCAGCATTTAGTGCAGTGTGCAAGCCCTTAATGAATGTTTGTAGAAGTGTCTAATTAATTTTTAAATCTATGATTTAATGGCTAAGGTTATTCTTGAAAAAAAGTTGCAATGGAATTTCATCTGGCATGAGATATTTTCTGTGGAAAAGATCTAGCAATTTTAGAGGACTGGTCATATCTATTCAAATCCCAGTGGCTCTGAACTCTGGTACATCATCACGCAAACCCCATAATTCACACCCTATACCAAATTCTCCATTTGCATATTCCTCAATCTCCATTTCCAAAGTTTCATTCTAATTCCACTGAGTCATTCTACTATGCTTTCTGGAATGCCTGTTTCATCGACAACAAACTTTCCTTCATTTAAAATGTTTTCTTCTCCTCTCACTTAAAATAGCTTTTATTGAAACCTGACTTCTCCTTGATGATACAGTCTCCCTGGTCACTCTTTCAAGCCCCTGGATGTACCTCCAATCATTTTCTCTGGCTCATTAGTCAAAGCGAGGGAATTGGAATATTATTTGCTCCACATTGCCAATTCCAAGTTGTCTCCCTTCTGCCATAACTCAGTAACCTTTCTTCCTTTGGGATTTGTGCTATTCATATTTGCCACTAAATAAAAATCCTGGTAGCTTCTGCAGATCACCAGGTCATTTTCCCTTTTTCCTTTATGAGTCTGATACCTGGATTAAAATTTCACTCTCTTCCACAACTCTTATCCTTATAATAGGGGAATTCAATATATTTATTAGTTCTCCTCAAATATACTAGCCACTCAGTTCATCCATCTTTTCACCTCCCATCAGCTATTCCCCCATATTACCTCAGACACACACAAAATGGTCATATCTTTGATCTTACCATCACCCATCAATATCACTTCAATGTTCAAGTGTTCTGAAATTCCCTAATCTGACCATACTCTATTGATATCTTTTGACCCCTTCTTATACCTTCTGTTCCATAACCTTATTCTTCCTTCACTCTATGACCCTCAATTCCTTGACCCTCTGTTAATTCTCAGGCCATCTCCCCTGCACTAGGCAGTCTCTCCTCTATTCCTCACCTTGACTCTTCGGTGAACCAATTCAATGCTACACTGGCTTCTCTTAAGTGCCTAGCTTATATTGCCAATCACATCTATCCAACCTTCAGTCCTAGATCACTCCCACCAATTGTCACCTTCACAACTGTACATATGTTGTTAAACAAAGGTGAAGAAAAATCATACAATCATTCTGGTGTACTATACTAAAAATGTCGCATAACCCAACTGGGCTCTCACTGCTGCAAAACAATCCTATATACCCCTCTTATCAATTTACTATCCCACTCTTCACAGAAGCTTTTTGAAACTTTTTTCATCCCTTCTCATCTCTGATGATTCCTTCCTCCACTCTCTTAGATAAGAACCTTGCCTCATAATTTACTGAAAACAAAACTGAGATCCTTCACTGTGAATCTCTGCTTTCCTCATTCCTTATCCCTTAGGTGTCTTGTTTCATGCTCTCCTCATTCACCCCTACCTCACATGATGAAGAGGCCGTATTCCTTATAAAGAATAATCATTTTTGCTTTTTCAAGCAGTTTCATTCTATTTTATCTTCTCCAACAGACTGCTCCTCTGCCACTTCCAGTCTATTGCTTATTTTCTTTTTTAAACCCTTACCTTTTGTCTTTGAATTGATACTAAGAATCAGTTCCAAGGCAGAAGAGAGGTAAGGGCTAGGCAATTGGGGTTAAGTGCCTTGTGCAGGGCTACACAACTGGGAAGTATTTGAGGCCAAATTTGAATCCAGATTTTCTTGGTTTTTAAAAATCCTTTTCAATGGTCTTTTATTAGTTAAAGCTTTTCATTTTTATGTAGTATTCATTTATAAATATATTATCCCCCCACTCATTCTTCTTTTGTAATTGATTCTTCTTTTGTAACGAATTATAAAACAGAAAAAAGTAAATGTACTTCATCAAAATCAATTCTGACATTATATTGGATATTTTGCAATCAATAATACCCTAACTAGAATTCTGCTTTTGGAAGCTAAGGTGGAGGAGTAAGGAGGGAAAACTCTGAGCCAACCCAAACCCATCTCCAAATAACAGGTTGAAACAATTTCTATTCCAAAACAATGTAGAAGAACAGCAGGAAAGATCAGTATCTTGAGAGTAAAAGAGGAAAGCAATCCAGCTCAAATGGCACCCAGGGGAACAAGCAGTTCAATCCAGTTCAATCCAGAAAGTACTTGGCACCAGTGGGAGCTGGGAGTGGACGGGAGAGAGTCCATCTTACTTACTCCAGCAAGCACTCAACACCTATGGCAGCCAACGATGGTAGAAGCAGAGTCTAATTCAATCCAGCAAGTACTCTTGGGGGAGCTGATGGCTAAGAGAGTTCTATCCAACTAGGTAGAGAACAGGCAGTATCTAGACAAGGCAGTTGAGAGCCTCTTCACAATGAGCCAACCAGGATGCCTCCTTAAAGTGCAGGACCTAAAGACTGCAAGTCCACTCCCAAAGATTGGAATAAACCAGGACATAATCTTGAGACAGTATTCTTCTTATCCCAGGAATAAAGCTAAAATTAAATATACAAGCAAGATAATTTTTTTAAAAATAGTAGAAAAATGGGCAAAAGACAAAGAAAAAATGAATTAGAGAGCTATTTTAGCAACAGGAAAGTTGGAAATTCTCAGAAGAGAACAATGTCGAAATAAAAACATGTGAAGCCTCAAAGGAAAGTGTGAAAGGGTATTAGGCTCAAAAAAAAAACACAAAAACTCCCAGGATAGCTCACAAAGGTGTTAAAAAGTGCAATAATAAAAGAGGTAGAAGAGAAATTGGGAAAAGAAATGAAAGAGTAAACAACTGGAAAAAATAAACTGAAGAAAACTCCATTTAAGCTAGAATTGGCTAAATGGAAAAGGAGGGATGAACATCTCCTGAAGAAAACATATTCTTAAGAAATAGAATTGGTCAAATGAAAAAGTACAAGAACTCAAGGAAGAAAATAATTTCTTAAAGATTAGAATTAAACACATGAAAGCTGACTCAGAGACAACGGAAAACAAAACAAAATAAAAAGAATGAAAAAATAGAAACAAATCTGAAATATATCTTTGGAAAAACAATTGACCTGGAAAATGTATGTGGGAGAGATAATCTAAGAATTGCTGAAGTATTTGAAAGCTCTGGTAAAAAAAAATAGAGTTGGAAACCATATTTATAAGAAAGCATCAGGGAAAACTGACCTGACGTTTTCAAACAAGAGATGAAAATATAAATTGAAAGAATCTACCAATAACCTCTTAAAAGACATTCCAAAATAAAACCTCCTAGGGATATCATAACCAAATTCCCAAACTCCCAAGAAGAAAATACTGGAAAGAGCCCGAAAGAGACAACTCAAATATCATGGAACCACAGTGAGGATTGCAAAGGACCTAGTATCTTCTACATTAAAGGACTAGAAGGCTTAGAATATGGTGTTCCAGAAGTAAAAGGATCTGGGGTTATAACTAAGAATAATGCCCTAACTAATCTTTCCCTACCTCCATCTCTAATGAAAAGAGGGAGGTAGAACTCCTAATCCTCTCCATAGGATCAAGCATGGTTGTTACAATTTTAGGGTTCCATTTTGTTTAATGTTCTTTCTTCTTAAATTATTTATAATCATTCCATATGATGTTTTGTCTTGCTTTCTTAAATGTGATTAAGTTCAAATGTTTTCCTGTGTTTCTCTGAATATTTCCTATTTCATTTCCTATGGGAATATATTTAATTATATGTTAATATGCCATATTTCTCTTCCCAATTTCCCACTCTTTCCAATTCTTTGCTACAACAAAAACATTGATATTTTCCCATATTTTATTTCCTTATCTTCTTTTGATTGGCAAAGGAATCTCTGAATTAAAACATCTATAAATTAGAAGTAATTTTTTCAAACCATAATTCTAAAATACTTTCTATAACCTTTTCCATTTCTTTTGAGATAATTCCTATGTATGTATATTCACATATATAACATGGATATCTATACATAGAGATATATTTATGTCCATATTTGCATAAATATATACATATGTGTATATGCACACATATATGAAAATAAACAAATCGGTAAGATCAGAGTTATCTACCAGTTGATGTGTGGTCAGTGGCTATGAAGAAACTAAAAGTTTCAAAATTTCAAAGACTAAATATGTAGAATATCTTTCAGGTACAAAATATGAAACAGTATAAATGTAAACCATTAATCCTGGACATCTTAGCTCTTTGAGTTAAAATGACATGAAGGTCTTATTTTTTGAGAGAGAAATTAAGAGTAGTTATATAAATTTACCGGCTATTAATTTTGCTTTGTTTTGTTTTGTTTTGATATTCTTAGAGGTAGAAGAAAAACAATGTTAAGGAAAGGACTTTTTAACAAATATATTTTTCTTTTCTTTTAAATGTAATATTTTATTTTCCCAATTACATATAATAAAAATATTTTGCATATGCTTTCTGAAATCATAATATCCAAATTGTCTCTTCCCAGCACTCCCTCCATTCCTGTGATGGTGATCAATTTGATTTGTTACACATGAATGATCTTGCAAAACATATATTGATCTCTCCTCATATGTTTACTTCTAAGCACTGACTGCCCCAAATCACCCCATCCTACTTCCCTATAAGGTTAACTGGATTTCTATACTCAACTTAGTATGTATGTTGTTCCTTCTCTGAGCCATTTCTGATGAGAGTATGCTTTGTATGGCCCATAATCTCCCTTAACCTCTCCTTCTCTTTAATAGCTTTTATGTGCCTCTTCAGATAAGATTATTTACCAATCTCTTCCTTCCCTCTTCTCTCAATCTCCTTTTTGTACCTCGATTTTTGGGGGCATATCATGTCATCATACTCAAGTTATTCCTGCACTCTTTGTCTATGTGTACTCTTTCTAACTGCCCAAAAATGATAAAATTCTCAAGAATTTCAAGAATCATCTTCCCACATAACAATGTAAACAATTTGACTCCATTGAATCACTCGTTTTCTCTTTCTTGTTTACATTTTTATGCTTCTCTTGAGTCCTATATTTGAACATCAAATTTTCTTTTCAGGTCTATTTTTTTTATCAGGAATGCTTGGAAATCCTCTATTTCATTAAATGAACATTTTTTCTCCTTGTAAACAATTGCCAGTTTTGATGGGAAGAATCTTCTTGGTTGTAAAGCTAGCTCCTTTGTCTTCCATAATATTATATCCCAAACTGTATGATCCTTTAATAAAGAAGCTGCTAAGTTCTGGGTAATCTTGATATTCATAATATTTGAATTGATTCTTTCTGACTCCTTGCAGCATTTTCTTCTTGGACTGGGAGATCTAGAATTTGACTTTAATGTTCCTGGGAGTTTTTCTTTGGGGATAGCTTTCAGGAAATCATATATTGTGGGAACAGCATAAAAATATTAGGGGCTTCCATTCCATCAAGGCTGTGGAATGCCCAATGCACCCGAGTTTGCAAGGACTCTGGGAAATCACAGCTTAGAAATTATCAAGCACATAGTCTGCTCCCCAGCATGAGAAAACCAAACATTTCCCTCTCCCTATGTAATAGAAGCCCTGCCAAGAAATTCACTGAAGGAGAAGTTCTATAAAAAGAACACACAATATTGGGTCATACATTGATATGCTGACATGTGATTTATTATCCTATAGAAAATATTGCTTAGAGCCACTAAGGCAATCTACATCCATTGTTTTCATCTTGTAAATCATTACCAATCATTGTTCTTGCAAAAGGCTTACCTAATCTCTTAGCCTATGCCACTTTCCCTATAAATTGTAGACCACAAACCAATAAACTTTGCCACCACTCTAAGAAGCTGTTTGTATAGTTCTTAGTCAGCACAGGCCCTCCTGTAAGCCCAATACACATACTTCTTACCCTGGCTCAATGACCCATGAAGTTATTTCCAGAGTCAGGCTCTGTCAATAGATGTATTCTTTCAACTACTATTTTACCCTCTTGTTCAAGAATATCAGGGCAATTTTCTTTGATAATTTTGTGGAATGTGATTTCTAGCCTTCTTTTTAATCATGGTTTTTCTGGTGGTCTGGTAATTCTTAAATGACCTCTTCTAGGTCTATTTTTCAGGTCAGTCATTTTCCAATGTGATATTTCATATTTTCTTCTATTTTTTCATTCTTTTAAATGTATTTTGATACTTGATGTCTCATAAAGTCATTAGCTTCCACTTGTCCAATTCTAATTTTTAAGAAATTACTTTCTTCAGTGAGCTTTTGAAACTTCATTAGGCCAATTTTACTTTTGGGAAGATATTTTATTCATTGAATTTTTATGCCTCTTTTCCATTTGGCCAATTCTGCTTCTTAAAGATTTCTCCTCTTTGGTGAATTTTTGTGCTTCCTTTACTATTTAACCAATTCTGTTTATTAAAGTATTATTTTCTTCTTGCAATACTTTCATTTTTTCCCCATTTTTCCTGTATATCTTCTTATTTGAAATACCTTTAGAACTCTTCCAGAGCCTTAGACCGGTTCTCTCCCTCCTTTTTTTGAGGTTTTGCATGTAGCTGCTTTGATTTCATTTTTCCCTTCTGAATTCTCTTCTTGCTCTACCTTGTCTCCATAATCATTTTCTTTGGTTAGTTTTGTGTGTGTGTGTGTGTGTGTGTGTGTGTGTGTGTGTGTGTGTGCGTGTGTCTGTGTCTGTGTTTGTTCATTTCCAAAACCTTTTTCTTGACTTTTATTTTTATATTAAAGGTAGACACTGTTCTGTGATAGAGAGAGCACTCTCTTGAACTTCAGCATTTTCTTGTTGCTACCCTCAGATCTAGTTCAGAGTGTCTACATATTTCTATTCTTACATATGGCATGAGAACATGGGGGCTGAGAGCTCTGGAAGGTGTCTCCTACTGTTGATTCAATCAATTTAGGTCCTGGTATTGTTTTGCAAAGCCAGGCACACTTTTAGGACTCAACGTCTCACTTTAGGCTGACTCACCCCAGGCTCACACTGGCCAGACACACTGATGTCTTTCCTATGCCAGAGCTCAGGACCTCATTGGGGACTTGTACTGACACTTAGGGCCTCACCAATGGCCTCACCACAAATTTGCATTGGAGCATTGTTCTGGGGCTAAGGACTTCAAGTATGGGTATGAGGGTGCTCTACTATTGGCTTAGGAAAGACTCAGGGTCTTGCTGCTGGCCTGGGCTGGGTTTCAGGACACTGAGCAGTATGTATGGCAGTTTGCTATTTCCCTCAACCACTTGTGCAGCATTATTGTGGGCTCTGATCTCTTCCCATCCCAATGAAAAAGGCTTTTTCCCCCTAACTTCCAAGTTGTATACTACAGGAAATTTGCCTCTTACCATGCCTTTGTTGGCTTTTCTGGTCTAGTATTCATTTTGAAACCTTACTTTAAGGTTTATTAGAGGGAATTTTCAGAAAGATCCAGGCATTCCTGCTTCTATTTCACCATCTTGGCTCTGCATCTCTCCATACCTTTGTGTATGTGTGTGTGTGTGTGTGTGTGTGTGTGTAAAATGGTTAGAATGAGGTTGGGCTTTTGTTCTAGCAATGTGGGAAGAGTATGGGACTTGACATTTGTAAGATTCCTATTCAAATCCTGCCTCTGACACTAGTTCGTTGTTCATCAAAATATATTTGTTTTTACCAAATGAATTAAACTTCTATTTGATTTTAATTCTGTGTGTGAATATAAAACAGTTTATTTTATATTATGATGGTGTGGAAATGGAGAATGGAGAAATGGGGAGATGTTCCTTTCGACAAAAAGATTAAAAAAAATCCATATGAACTTAAAAAAATTTCTTACCTTCTGTCTTAGAATTGATACTATTTGTTCTAAAGCAGAAGAGCAGTAAAGACTAGGCAAATGGAGTTAAATGACTAGCCCATGATTACTAGGAAGTGTCAGAGGCTAATTTGAACCCAGGAACCCAGGTCCTCCTGGTTCTAAGCCTAATGCTCTGCTTGCTGTGGTACCTGCCTAGCTTCCCTGATCCATGTAAACTCATACCTAGAGAAACTAAGGGAGTTATTGAAGAAGGATAACTAGAAAACAACATCAAACTTGTACATATCTGACATTAATTCCATTTATCAGGAATGATTTGCAAATGAGGGTACCAATGCCCCCAAGGTAAGCCATGACTGTTTGACCTTCACATGAAACCAAGGGCATGCCAAATAGACACCTTGAGGGCAAATACCAGAGCAATTCAAAGAGATCTCAGAGGCTAAATGGTGCTAAGAAATCTGTTCCCAACACTGTAGCTGAAAAATCTCCAGAGATAAGTTTCAGATGCATGAGGTTTTGTTTATTTATTTTTGGAAACTCTGATGAGGTGACAGGCTTTGACCTAGACCTAGTATCAGGAGGAGACAAAGTAAAAGCTTCTAAACATGCAGACACAGAAGCTGTTGGCCCAGTGCCATTGTTAAGAATCTGAGGTCTATGATAACTAAAGAATTAAACAGAATGGTTCAGAAAATTGAATTTTCATATGAAATTGTTAAAATTAGGGACAATCCAGATAGAGTAGGAACTTGGTATGTACCTGAATGCCATATTTTTTCTATTATTTATTATTTGTTTTATTTAATATTTCTATTTCTCTGTATATGCAGATAAGTTTAATTTATTATATATGTTATTTTAATTAGAAAAGTGCTGTACATTTCTAAAAAATAATACCTTAGAGACCTCATATACCACATTTCTGAATGGGAAATAGTCCACATAGTTGGTTGATGAAGATAAAGTAGTATATAGTAGAGTACAAACTCTGAAGGTAGGGATTTATTTAGTTTTGTCATTGTATGTCCAGAAACTATAACAATAGAACAATATAGAAGAAACTATAAAATAGAACAATAGAACAATGTTCGTTTGATTTATTGAACAACTGATTGGTAGGTACCTGGAACTACTGATAAAAATAAAATACAAAGGAGTACAATCTTTTCAGAAGATCATGCATTAAAAATATTTTAATTTTGAAAATTACCTTAAGAATTATGTAGTCCATTCTCTTTATGTTCCATGTGAGGAAATAAAGAAAGATAGATATGGAAATTTATGGTTTTATATGCAGATTTACCTTCATATTAAATAATGACTAACAATGTGATATAATAGGAGTCCTGGTTTTGAAACCTCAATTCAAATCCCAACTTTACCACTTATATCACCTGTGTGACTTTTCAAGAATTGATAAACCTCTTCAGGCCTTAGATTTCTTTCTGTTTTTTTTTTTTTAAATTATGAGGGGATAGTCCAAGTGATCTCCAAAGACATTTCTAGCTCTAAATTCTCTGAGGATTATTATGCAAATACAATTCTCAATTTGAAAGAGAAAATCAAAGGAGTGACAGGATAAAAATAAGTTGTATTAGGAAGAAGAGTTGAGATAGAATGGAGAGAGGAGAGATTAGAATCAGAAAGAGTAGCCAAAAGAGTCTAGCCATAATGTTATAAGGGCCCACTACCATGAATAATACCAGAAAAGAGAGGAAAGAAATTGCTTCTGAATACTCATTGATTTTATTTGTTATGCGTATTTTAAACTATTTCCTATCTTAT
The DNA here is from genome assembly GCF_016433145.1 of Gracilinanus agilis. Taxonomy (NCBI): domain Eukaryota; kingdom Metazoa; phylum Chordata; class Mammalia; order Didelphimorphia; family Didelphidae; genus Gracilinanus; species Gracilinanus agilis. The sequence goes on from NC_058133.1 coordinate 183,122,755, forward strand.
TATGAACTTGACAAATATAAATAAGCCCAAATAGTTCAATCTAGAAAGTAAAATTTAAATGTATCCAAGAGATTGTGAAGGAAGAATTGAGAGACTGAATTTTGAAGAAAGAAAAATCAATAATTCTCAAGGAAATTGAGGAAATAGTGATGTTACTAATGGAAGTGGAGAAGTTGGACTAGACGGTTAACTTAGGAGGAAAGATTATGAACTCGGTATAGGTCAAGTTTAGTTCAAGTTTGCAGAAGGACATAAAGGTACTGATATCAAGATGGGAAGAGGAGATACAAGATTGTAAATGTGTTGAGAGGTCAAAGAGTAGAAGCCAGGTCCTGGTCACAATTTACTATCTAGTGGAAAGAATGTCTCAGAGTCTGAAGATCCAAATAATCAGTCATTATTTTCATTCACAGTAAATATATGTATATGCATATATGTATAAATGTAAATATATATATATGTGTGTGCGTGTGTGCACACACACACACTTTCACATGTAAGAGATCTTCCTAGAAAAGAAGTTCATGAAAGAAAAAAATATGTAAGTAAAAACCACCAGCAAATAAATTGGGGGAGAATTAAGAGGAAGGTAAAGAACATGGAGTACACAATTTCACAAAATGAATGTTAAAAAATGAATTAAATTAAAAATTGTATCAACATGTAATCTGGAAACAACAATAGAAAGGAAGGAGCTTTTTGGAGCCTTTGAAGATCCATAGAAAAGACCCAAAAAAAGTACTTTTATGGCTTTCTAGATTAAATATCTCAAGAATATGCCCAACGCTAATCTGCTTAGGGGTAAAGTTAATTAAAAGTACCCCAGGTCTAATTCACATCTTTATCACTTGCAATAATCCAAGTCATTATGAGAGTATGAGGAATTGATTCACATCTACCCAGTTCCATTTCACTTTTGGGAAAAAACATCAAGTTTCTTGCTTCTAAATAATCAGCAATTTTAATATTGTTACAATTTGCATCTTGTAAACTTTTTCCTTATTATGAACTTGAAAGACATAAATAAACCTAAGTATTTCAATCATGAAAATAAAATATAAGAGAAGATTGCATACAAAATTGATCTAGTACATAGTTTTAAAATGTTTTAAATTTAAGATGATAATGCAAACTATTTTACTTGTGTTAAAAACATTCTTCTTTCTCCTTTATTTTGGGAGGGTGATTTTATATTTTTATTTTTACTAACTGAAATTAAACATATCCTTTAAGTAATTAAAAACATTATTCTCTGAAGTAATCTAAAGGCTTTACCAGACTGCCTAAAGAATCCAAGAAAGAAAAAAAGGTTAAGAACTCCTTCCTTTATAGTAAGACTGGGCCTTTTTATTTTATAAATTACTCTGCTAACTACCTGCTTGTCTGGTTCCTGCTTCTCTCCTCAAGCAGTATTTTTATATAGAACATATTGTGATACATAAAATAGCAAAAATATGTGATTTGTTAGAAATACATAATAAATTATAATAAATATGCTCATCAAAGAGAAATAAATTCTCACATTATCTATGTCCAAAAGTCTGACTCATTTTTTCCCACTCCCTCTCACCCCTCTCCTGTCCTGTATTTTTTAATGTTCCATCTAACTACTTTCTTTTCTTCTGTATCTCCATTACTGACTCACCCTTCTCTATCTTCCTCTTTACTTCATAAATACTACTGTGAAGCAAATAAGAAGAGTCAAACAAAACAAATTCACATATTGTCCAGCTCTGAAAATCTATGTCTCTTTCTGTGCCTTAAGTCAATCGTCCCTCTGGTAAATGGGAAGCTTGATTCATCACCAGGCTTCTGAAGTCAGGATTGGTCATTATATTGATCAGAGTTCTTATGTCTTTCAGAATTCTTTTCCTTTCTATTTTTGAAGTCATTGTATGAATTGTTTTCCTGGTTCTGCTCTCTTATAAGACAATAATATTTGTTTACTTCTATATACCAAAAATTGTTCAACTATTTCACTGCTGATAGGCACTTACTTTGTTTCTAGCTTTTGAGTTGGGTATTTTTTTGCTACAACACAAAGTGCCACTATAAATAGGGGCATATATTTTATATTTTTCCTCTGTCTTTGATTTTTCATGACATAAACTTAGTAGTAATAGTATTGCTGGGTCTAAGAGTATGCACATTTCAGTGACATTTGAAGCATAGTTCCAAATTATTAACACAAATGGATACAAGCAGCAAGATGTATGCAAGAATAAATGTCCCTGCCTCCTACAATCCTTATACTAATTTTTCTTTTCTTTTCTTCATCTTTGTCAATTTATGATCGATGTAAAATGAAATCTCAGTGTTGTTTTTCTATGTTTCACTTATTATTAGTTATTTGGAATATGTTTCCATACGATTGTGGATACTTTGCCTTTTTTTGCAAGAAAACATTCATATTCATCAACCATTTGTTTTTTTGAAGAATATCTCTTCTTATGTCAATTTCCCATATATATCAGATATATTAGATATTGATTTTAGAAATTTGTTACATATATTTTCTTTCATTTTCCTTCTTATTCTAACTGCTTGATTATTTTGTTTTTAAAATATTTTTATTTTTTTGTAATCAGAATTATTCATTTACCCCTCCCCTCTGTCTTTCTTGCTTTTTGTCTATCTCTCTCATGAATTTTCTCCCTATCAGTAATTGTAAAATGTATTGTCTTTGTACCCTAATTTATTTGTAATTATGAAGCTTTATATTTCATTCATGTTTTCATTTGGTGCTTATTGTAGTATGTGGTTTGAGATTTTTTTTTAAAAGGAATTTGTCACATTGCATTTTTGTTCTCCCAGCACTTAAATCCAAATAGTAAGTCCTTGTTCCAGTAATTGGTCTATTTGTGTTAACTTGAAGAGTATGATACAATTGATTTTACCATCTAATCTGTTCTATTGATCAATTTTTAACCAAATAATTTTGATGAGTAGTCTTTAGTAGTACAGCTGCAGATCTGGTACTATTAGCTTTCCTCCTTCCCTTACTTCATTATTGCCCTTGATATTCTTAACATTTTTATTCCTAAAGACAAATTTAAGTTTATATCTGTTTCCATAAAACAAACTTTGGGAATATTGATTGTTATAGAACTCAATATATACATGAATTTAAATGACTTTTGGTTAAAGGATGATGCATGTATACCAATGGAACTCTTCTAGTACTGAGTTCATGCTAAGAAAGGATTGCCTATTAATGGAAAGATTCTTGCTTGTCAATGCATGGCTTCTTAAAAGAGAGCTTTAATCACTCAAAAGTATTTGATTTATCTGTCCACATAGAAAAGGATTAAGTAGATGAAAGATGTCTATTAACCAGAGTTCAATATGCCTTTGAATTGACACTGTAAAGAGCTTATTTTACAGTATGTAAACCTAGATCTGTGAATATAGGTGAATAGTACAGATTTAAGCCAAGATCTGAACATAAAGAGAAGGGTGTATTATTTTGAGAAAATCACAAAGATTTTCTACTGATTCCAAGTGCAATGAAAGCAAAGGTGCATCATTTCAATACCAAAATTTTTTCAATGTTGCTAATTGGTGGTGGGTTATGGAACACTGTTACTTTTGAAGAAATATAGATAAGTATCAGTAAGAAAATAATGGCCAATATTAGAAGATGATAGCATATAATTAATGAGAAATTTTGAATGGGATTAAGAGAAATGCTTGAAATAAGTGTGTGATAAGATGGCCTTCACATTGGTAAAACCAGGGAATGACAGTTATGTATTTGGAGTGCTCCAGTTCCACTAGTGCCTCACAGTAGTGAGATATGGGGAGAAAATGAGGAACATCTCTGCCACTTTGGGTAGACTTCTTGTGAGGAACATTTGGAAAAAGATGGATAAAAATCTCTTAGTTTTGGAAGGCATGATTGGGTTGTGAGTCATTGGAAGAAACTCCCAAATCAATTAGATTATATATTTATATGAATATTGACTTTTAAGAGTATAATGTCCTTATTATTATGTTAATATTGTCCAGCCATGACTGATTATAATATCTCCAATTATATCTTGATTTTTAATGAGTATTTTATAAATGTATGCAAATAATTACTGTATCTAAGTAGATGGACTACTAAATGTTTTATACATTATTTATTTGGAATGGAATTTATTTTTCTATCTCTTTTAGACAAAATATTTTGATAAAGAATAGAAAAGCTAAATATTTTGTCACTTTACTTTATTTCATGCTATTTTAATTAAATTGCTGATTATTTCAATTGAATCTTTTGTTTTTCTTAATTAACCAAATCACTGAACAACATTATAATTTTCTTTGCTCTCTTCCTATATATATTCCTTCAATTTCTTCATCTTTCTTATTGTTATAAGGAGCAGGTATATAACATATACATATGTATGTATATGTTTACATATATGTATGTATGTATACATATATAGACAGATAGACAAACTTGTATGACCATTGTCTTAATAGAAAAGTCTAACTTTTCTCTGCTACAAGTAATTCTAGCTCTTGGTTTAAATTAATTCTATTTACCACATAAAGGGAAAGTGTATTTGTTTTTATGGTTCTTAATTTTTAAAATAAATTAGTGTTGTGTCTTGGAAAATAATTTTCTGCACTTGTTGATATGTTCCTGTGATTTTTTTATTGTTATCAATATGGTCAATTATGTTTATTACTTTTCAAATATTGAACAAACCTTGAATTTGTATGTAAATCAATCCTGGCAATAGAATATACTATTTTAATAGGTTGTTCTGGCATTTTTGCTAATATTTTAGTCAATATTTTTGTATTGTGTGATAATTAGATTAAGTCTACCCTGCCCTTCTTTAGATTTAATCACCAAAGGTGAGAGCACAAACAATTCTAAGAGGTCTGCAACCCAGGTGTGCTATAGTGGGTGACGAATCAGAATCAACTGACTGCCCCCTAGGCAGTACTATGAGAAGCATCTATTGTGATTGGCAAATTAGGGAGGAAGCACAGGAAGTGATGCATAAGTGACCCCTTTAAAAGGAGAAGGGCTTCTGCTGGAGGGGGGCTTCTGGTGAAGAGGGAAGCTGGTGAAGGAGCTATTCTGGTGCATGGAAGATTGCTGGCTGGAACACTGGCTGGAACTTCTTTAGAAATCCACTTGGTGAGTTTAAAGACTGAATCTTCCTGAACTTCTCTGCCCCTCTGACTCTAGGCTGAGGGTTAATTAGATCTACCTGGATTAATTAGAGTATCATAGTAATTTACCTACTGTGTTAGATTCATATTTCCTTATTTCTTCTCTCTCTTCCCAATTGTAAATAAACTTCCATAAAAGTCAATTTTAAGTTGAGATTATTCTTAATTGAGGATTGATAATTGTTCAATCCTCTGGAGACCAATCTTAAATATATTCAACCAAAACAACCCCTTTCCCCACTTACATTTTCTATTTCTTAGATGTATTTTTTTTTATCCTGGGACTCCATTCTAGGAGCATAGGGCCACAACCAGTAGGCAATGGGACACACAGTCGCTCAGGGTCACCCAGCTGGGAAGTGTCTGAGCCCGGGTTTTGAACCTAGGACCTCTCGTCTCTAGGCCTGGTTCTCAATCCACTGAGCTGCCCCCACTTTAGGTTGCAGTTTCTTTAGCAGATGTAGTTTTTACAGGGTGGGGTTGCTAGCCCCACGCCCAACCCTCCTCCTTTTTCATCCGGGCTAGGGACTGTCCTTGGCCCAGGAGTGGTAAGGGTGGGCAATAGGGGTCAAGTGACTTGCCCAAGGTCACACAGCTGGAAGTGTCCGAGGCCGGACTTGAACCTAGGACCTCCAGTCTCTAGGCCTGGCTCTCAATCCACTGAGCCACCCAGCTGCCCCTCTTAGATGTATTAGACTCAAATTTTCTTTCTCTGTCTTCTTTGACTTTCTGTCTCTCTAAATCATTTGTGTCACAAAATGAGTTGGTCAGGTAATCTTTATCTTTTTTATATTTAAAATTTTTTTCCAGATTACATGTTAATACATTTTTAATAATCATTGCCTGATATTTTGCAATCCATATTCTCTCTATATATATCTTTTTCATCTCTTTTTTTGTCTTTTTTGGCATTGCCTGAGTTCTGGTCTTTAAGCCTAGAAGACCTTGGTTGATGATATATCACTCTAATTCTTATTAATTATGTGAAGATAGGAAAGACACTTATCCACTATGACCCCCCATTTTTCATACCCATAAAAATGACAATATTTAGATCATTTTTCTCATAGGATTATTAGGGACCTCAAAAAAAACATAGAATGAGAGAATTTAAAGAATAGAATGGAAATTCCATGACCCTCTAGAATAATTCATATACAAAAAGAATCCTAACTCTAACATATCTGATTAGTGATTATCCAGGGGAAAAAAGGTGTTTTACATTCAAGTGGTGGATGAAAAACATTTTACAAGCAGTACTGGGTACATATAAAATTGTTTTTGCCTTTATATTTTGACCAATCTTCCATCTATTTCCTTAGAAAACTTATGGTAATTCAGCTATTGTTTCTATTTAAACTAAAGGATGTTTATATCAAGAATCAAGTTCTTAAAACATTAAAACCAACAAACATCACTTTTGAAACCAAGGAATTTTTTCTTTCTTCTTATTGTTTTGCTGAATATCAACATAGTAATGATTATTGCAAAATTTTGCCAATTAACATGCATTTCTTTTTTTGGAATTAACACCATATATTATAGTTATTCCTGATGTTTTATCCTACATTTTATAAGTTTTGTAAGAAGATGGAAATAAATAATTAAATTCATATGGTTTCTTAAAAGAGACAGGCTATTTTTCTCTTCCCTTAGAGAATATATTTAATAGTTGATCACATTAAATTTATGAAAATTGAACAAACATGTGCCAAGCATGGATATCATCTTCATGGAACACAAGGATGGCGTTTCTCTGGAATCACTACTGAAAGTGCCCTAAAGGAATTCCTGAAAGTTTCAAGGAGAAGTCCAATATTGCCAGAAATACTTCCTTTTATTTCAAACTTACATAAAGGCTTTGAATAGAAAACTTTTATAATTTCTGATGCCATAAAGACAATGGGATTTTATTTTAACATTTACAGTCAATGCTACTTCTGTCCATCTAGAAAGTGCAGAGGAGATAGGAGAGTAGAAAGGGAGATTGTTTTAGTAGAGAGGGGCATACTTGCAGATCATGTTTGCCATGGGAATAACCATTTTCTTGCTCTGTAAAAGTAAGGGGTTTGAGATCACTATCTCTAAGAGATCTTCTAGTTATAGAACCTTAGATTATTATTGTCTTTGTCATTAGCCACTGATTTGACCCCAAATATAAGATGTAATTGTAAGATTTTATGTCTTTGTTTCATGTCTCTAGTTTCTGTTCCTGCCTCATGGATTAACTTTGTCAAATATCTTCACCTTTCAACTTGTTATCTTGCTTAAACTCCCCAGTGGAGCCCAGAGTTTGGATATAATGCATCCTGATGGAAGATCTCTGTCTCCACTGGCTTAGCATCCTCTCTGCACTACCCAAAGAGTAGTGGCAAATCCTTCTTGGGTTTTTCTAAAGGCACATAAAGCAAAATTTCAGGGGAAAATGAGAATTTTTTAATATGAGGGGAGTAGGATTGAGTTAAGTGTTGCAAAGTAATTTTCAGGTATATGTACATGAGAGTAAAAATGCCTGAGGGAATTATGATTAGCTTTATTTAACAAGAGGCATAATGTGAGCCTTGAAGTATAAGACACAACAGTGAGAAAGGAGAACATTTCAGACATAAGGAATAGCCTTCAAAGAATGAAAGAAAAGGTGCATGAAGGAATAAAAAACATTTTGTTGAAAAATTATTTATTAGTTATTTACCACATATATGTCAGACATTGTATTAAGAGCTAGGGATACAATAAAAAAATAAACAGTCTCTAGTTTGAAGGAACTTCCTTTCTAATTAGGTAAGACAACACACATAGAGAAGAGAAAGCTGCTTTATTATATTATGAAGAATAACAAGGAGCCTGATCATGAGTATAGTTATAGATGGCAGACAAAGAAGCATTTGACTACATTTTAGAATAAATGAAAATTGCACAATGTGTAATAAAGCTGGAAAGATAGGCTAGAGGCAAATAAGAAATTAGAGTATTACTGAGTTTAAAGCTATGTAGATTTTTTTAGAAATAATACAGTCCAATCTACTCATTTTACAGAGGAAGGAGCTGAGGTCTGGAAGCAGTAAATGACTTGCCCAAAATCACGAACAGAGTAACTAAAAGAGTCAAAATTCAAACTGATGTCTTCCGACTTTAATCTGTTATTTTTCCTTACCCTATTCTTTCTTTCCCTCTTTCCTTCCTCCCCTTTTCTACTTTTCCTTCATTTTCTTTCCTTCCTTTCTTTATATCTTCTTTCTCTCCTTTCCTTCTTGTTTCTCTTCTTCCCTTCTTCCTTTCCTCTACATTTCTGTCTTCCTTCCTTTCTTGCTTCCTTCCTCTCTCCCTCCCTCCTTCATGCCTCCCTCACTTCCTTTTTTCTTTCCTTCCTTTCTCCTTTCCTTCCTCCAGTCAAACCTTTCTTCCCTTTTAGCTTTATTTTTAAAATATTTTATTTTTCCTTAATTGCATGTAAAAACAATTTCTTAACATTCATTTTTTTAAAATGAGACCCAAATTCTCTTCCTCCATTCCATTCTCCTTCCCTGATTCCCTGGAACACCTCTACCCCTCCCTGAGCAGTAATCAATCTAATAAAGACTTTACATGGGCAATTATGTAAAATATTTTTCCATATTAGATATTAGAGGAAGAGATCTGAAACAACAAAAAAAGAAGAAAGAAAGAAATATAGTATGTTTTAGTCTTCATTCAGACTCCAACAGTTCTTTCTTGAAAGGCAGGTTTCATTTTTCACAATGAATCTCTGGGTTGTTTTATATCACAGCATTGCTGATAATAATTAGGTAATTTACAGTTAGACAAAAAGTATTGCTGTAACCAGTTACAATGTTCTTCTGGTTCTACTTGCTTTACTTTACCTCTGTTTATTTGTCTTTCTATATTTTTCTGAAATCTTCCTGCTCATCATTTCTTATCACACAATAGTATTTTATCATTATCATATACAACTTGTTCAGCCATTCCCCAACTTATGGATAACCCCACAATTTCCAATACTTTGCTACCATAAAAAGCTGCAATAAATATTTTTGTACAAATAGGTGCTTTTCTCTTTTATTTTTTATTTATTTGGGATATATATCTAGTAATCATATTAATGAGACAAAAAGTAGGTATAGTTTTAGAGTCTTTAAACATAGTTCCAAAGATCTTAACTCCACTTACATTGTATTAGTGTTCCAATTTTCCCACATCCTGACTTCAACATTTATCATTTTCATTTTCTGTCAAATTAGCCAATCTGATAGGTATGAGGTGGTACCTCATAGATGTTTTAATTTGCATTTCTCTAACCAAATGTGATTTATACCATTTTTTTCAAGTGACTATATAGAAAACTACCCATTTATGTAATTTAACTATCAATTGGAGAATGACTTTTATTCTGATTAATTTGACTTAGTTCTCAACATATTTGAGAAATCAGTCCTCTATCAGAGACACTTGCAAAAAAAATTCCAGCTTACTGCTTTCTTTCTAACCTTGGTTGCATTTGTTTTGTTTGTACAAAAACTTTTAAATTTAATATATTCAAAATTATCTATTTTATATTTTAAAATGCTTTCCCTTGCTTCATTCCAATTTTTCCCTTATCCATAGATCTGACAAACAGACTGTTCTATGCTCTTCTACTTTGTTTACATTGTTACCCTTTATTTTTAAATCATATATCCATATTAACCTAATCTTTATATATGTTATAAGATGTTGATCTATTTCCATTTTCTGCCATAACATTTTCCAATTTTCCCAACAATTTTTATAACACAATGTTATAATTTTATTAGTAATTATTTTTCCCCTAAAGAATTATGTTCCTTTTTGCTGGGTAGGTAATTCTTGGTCAACATACTACATTCTTTATGACTTCCCACACCTTCCAGAATATCATATTCCAGGTTTCCTGATCCTTAAAGGTAGAAGCAGCTAAATTATATATTATCTTTACTGTGCAGCTCCAGATATTAGAATTTCTTTCTAGAAGGTTGTAATATTTTCTCTTTAATATGGGAGCTCTGTATTTTGACTATAACATTCCTGGGGTTTTCATTTAAGGATCTCTTTTAGGATGTAATTTGTGAATTTGTTCAATTTCTATTTTACCTTTTGATTCTTGGATATCAGGGAATTTTTCTTTGGTAATTTCTTATTTTTCATTTCCCATAGCTTTCATGTAGTCCAATAGTTCTTAAATTAGCTCTACTTGATCTATTTTCCAGGTCAGTTGTCTCACATTTTCTTCTGTTTTTTTTTTTTTTCATTCTTTTGATTTTGTTTGATTGTTTCTTGATGTCTCATGGAGTCATTAATTTCTATTTGTTCTATTCTACATTTAAGGAATTATTTCCTTCAATCAGCTTCTATATGTCCTTTCTAATTTATAAGTTCTACTTTAAGTAGTTCTTCAGTGAATTTTTGTCTATTTTCCCCATTTTTGAGCTTCTTTTACCAAGCTGATAAATCTTATTTCATGCTTTTTTTTGCATTCCTCTCATTTCTTTTCCAAAATCTTTTTCTTTCTTATTGGTTTTTAACATCTTTTTTTAAAACCCCTTTCTGATATTATTTTGGGGCCTACATATTTTTCTTTTTGGTTTTACTTGTAGTCATTTTAACATTGTTCTCTTCTGAGTTTTTCCTATGTTCCTCCTGTTAATATAATACAGTCTATGTTTAGGTTCTGTTTTGTGTTTTTGGTCATTTTTCTTTTTACTATGTAACTTTTCAGTAAATATTAAAGTTTGGATTGATTCCTGTTTTGGAGAAGTCACTGTCTTAAGCTTTTTTTGTTTTTTGACTTTGCAGTTTTGCTTCTGGCTTGCTCGTAGGCTTGCTCAGTGAGGGATTTTGCTGCTTACTTACATAGTGGAGGAGCCTTGCTTTTTGCTTGTATATTTGGGGACCTCATTGCTGGCAAACTCCAGTTGGGAATTCTCACTTCTGGCTTGTAAAGTAAAGGGTCTCAGTGACTGGTTTGCCCAGTAGAGAATCTCACTGCATCCTTGAAAATTGAGAGGTCTTGCTTATGGACTGGAGGTACCCCCCCCAATAAATTGTTCAAGGTTAAGACCTTGCTGTAATGGGAGTAGAGCCTCATTATAGGTTTGCCCCAGAGGTGGTACCTCATTATTTACTTGCCTTGGGGGTAGAACTTCACTGCTGGTCTGCATAGTCAGGGCCTTGCTGGTGGTCTGTACTGAGGACAGGGTTCCAATCTAGCCTAATGTCCAGTTGAAGCCTCCCTGATAACCTCCATAAGGCCTGGACTGCTGCTGACTTGTCTTTGATTGAGGCCTCTCTGTTGAGGGCATGTGGTCTCCAATTTCCCCTTCTCTAGTACAGTCTGCCTGTGCTTAGTCTGCCTGATGTGCTCTCTTTCTCTCCCACCCCCAGGAGATAAATCATATCCAACTGATTCTCTGAGTTCTTCTGGGTAGGAGAACTATTTTATTGCTCAAAAATTCAGTAAGGTAATTTGTTTAAAAGTGGTAAAAAGGGGGAATTGGGGAAAGACCAGGAAATTCCCTCCTCATTCTACCATCTTGGTACTGGAAAGTTTCTTTCTTACTTTTAGAAGGTCAGCATGGCATGGTAGAAAGAATGATGCTCAGTTGGAATCTAGAAAAGAACTGCATTCAAATACTTTCCTTGACATCCACTTTGGGAAGATCATTGTGGATTAAGCAATCCTGTTTTAGACACTTAAATGATATATAACCTTTCTCAACATCAATTTCCTATAAAATGAGGAGAAAGGAATCACTGGCCTTTAAGATCTATTTTTGCTCTAATTCTAAGATCTGAGTTTAACTTCTCTAAAACTTGGTTTCTCAACTATAAAACAAAATTACCTGTGATATCTAGCCCATATGGTTACTTTTTATTCTAAAGAAATAATGTACACAAATTGCTTTGTAAACCTTGAAGCACTGTAGTAATTTCACTGAATATTAGGGATATACTTTATTGCCTTTGTGACAGATCTACATCAACTTCTATAATCCATACCTTTAAATGAAATTTGGCTTCATAAAAAATTCACTTCTAGATCCATAGAATCAGAATCAGAACCTCAGTTTTGGAAAAAATGCTGTCTAATAAACCTATAATTGAACAAGAATTCTTTCTACAACATACTCAGCAGGTGGTGATCTAGACTTTGCCTGTAGTCTTCCAGTAAGAGGTCTTGTGTTTTCCTTCTCTTGATGTGTGTGATTATGTTTAGAAAGAAACTCCACTTTAGTACAGATTGAGCAAGTCTTTGTATTTGGATCTTTTCACTTTCTAGTTCTTTTTGTAAGAACTTTCATTATATTTCTGTCATCTTCAGTATCCTTCTTAACAATGAAAAATGAGGATCCACGACACTGCAAACTCATATCTTAGAACTGTTCTATGCTCTATCTCTTTGAATGGAATAGTTCATTACTTTATATAAGAAACATATGCTAACAGTTACCTAATATCTATCAACTTAAATCATTAGCTTCATTTTTTACTTTATTCTTTTTCTCAGATTATTTGGATGTCACAAGACTGTTGCCTTTTAGTAGACCTTTCCAAACCATATCATATTTATAAACTCCATTAAACTTTTTACTGATTTATAGGAAAACATTGAGAAATGTGATTTTTAAATACCATAGCAAAAGGAACACACTATCTTCAAGGAAACTCACTCAACTTAGAGCTAACCCTAATTGTTAGAAATATTTTCCTTACCTCATGCTGAAATTTGCCTCTTAGTAACTTCCATTCGTTATTCCCACTTCTGTTCACTGAAGAAAAATAGAGTAAGTCAGATTTCTCTCTGAATGATAAATCTCAAGATATTTAAAAACAATTATATAGTTATGTATTCTTTGAAGTCATTCCTTCTTTCTGTTGCTAAACATTCCTTTTCCTGATGCTGATACTTACATTGCATGAATTTGAGGCTTTGAACATTCTCTTCAGTGCTTTTCTTATGAACACATTTCAGCATTCCAAGGTCTTTACTCAAAATATATTGCTTAGAAATTAGCATAATTCTCCAAATTTAGTTTTCACTAGGGAACAGCACAGTAGAAATATCCCTTCTCTAGATCTGATACAGTCTCTCAACACAGACTTATTGAATTAGCTTTTGTGATAGCCATATCATATTGTCAACTCATTTTGAGCTTAGAATTTTTAAAACTCCATCAGATTTTTTCCAGATGAATTGCTTTCTAGCCACACTACTGTCATCTTTATTTGTGAAGTTGATTTTTTAAAAAAATCTAAGTGTAAAATTTCACATTCATTCCTATTCAATTTCATCTTATTAGTTTTGACCCAGTAATTTAGCCTGTCAATGTCTTTCTTGAATGCTAATAATAACATTTAGTCTTAGTTTTGTGTCATCCTTACATATGGCAAGTATAGTCAAATTCCTACTAATAAGAAAAAAATAAATTAAAACATTACTGAAAGGATGACTCATCTGATAGAGAGACAGGCCTGGAGTTGGGAGGTCGTGGGTTCAAAACTGGCCTTAGCTACCTCCTAGCTGTGTGACTAGACAAGTGACTTATTGTAAAAAGTTATCATTCCCCATTTACCACTTTTCTACCTTAGAACCAATACATATTATTGATTCTAAGGTGGAAGATTTAAAAATGACACCGAGCTTCCACCTCGCACTCATCAGATTAACAATGATGACAAGAAAAGTAGCTAGAGAATGTATGATAGACTCTTTGATATACTGTAGAGTATATTGCATGAATCTGTATAATCTTCCTTCTAGTCTCTCAGATCTGTTTCTTAATCCATATTCAGACTGAAACAACTAATTTATTGCTTCCTCCTGATTTCTATGCTCTTTGATGAATCTTGTACAACACTGCTACATTAGTCTTCTAAAGCACCTCTCTGAGGTTACTTTTTCTCACGATCAGTGAATCCACGTTGCCTCCTGACAAAAGTTCTAATTGTTCAGCCTGACTTTCCAAACCTACCAATATATGAAACAATTCTGATTCTATATTATTTCCTACTATATCTTTTACTATGTCACCCCATACTATAGCCAAACTCAACAGTTATCAGTCTTTCCTCTGCTTTTCTACTAGATACCATTGGTGATGCCATGCCCATGAATACTGCTACAGCTTCCCTAGCTTTATACCTCCAGACTTTTCAAAATTCACAAGATTGCCTTAAGACAGTGATTCCCAAAGTGGGTGTCACACTGGTGGATGCTGCAGTGATCCAGGGAAGTAGTGATGGCCACAGGTGCATTTATCTTTCCTATTAATTTCTATTAAAACTGAAAAAAAATTCCTGGGGGCTAAGTAATATTTTTTTCTGGAGAGGGGGCAGTAGGCCAAAAAAGTTTGGGAACCACTGCCTTAACATATCCACACTGAGATAATTATTTCTTTCCATAAGATAGAATAATAACAATGTGAAGAGAACAAAGAACAATAACAAAGATACATATACTCTTTAAAAAAAAAACACTTAACTACTATCTTAGAATTGATACTTGAAATCAGTTCCAAGGCAGAAGAGCTGTATGGTCTAGGCAACTGAAGTTTATTGACTTGTCCAGTGTCACACAGATAAGAAATGACTAAAGTCAGGACCCATCATCTTCACGCCTGAGTCACAATCCACTGAGTCACTTAACTGCCTCAAGGCATATACTCTTGGCCACATAAGAGCCAGGTGGAAAACTTGGACCAATTATTCTTTCCTCATCAAGCTCTTAGAGGATGGTTCAAATTAGTCATCACACTTCAAAGTCAAAAGAATGAGAAAAAGATAGAACTCTTAGTCTCATTTTCTATATTTACTGAGCTCCAAATCAGGAGCCAACAAGAGAACTTTTCATCTTTCATTACAATCCCTTAACTCAGGAATTGTAGAAGTGGGGTCAACCAAAATTCTCACATGGTCATCAGGAATGGTGCCTGAACATTCTCCAAGGGTAGAGGGAAAGAGGGGGTGAATATGAGATAATTTTTAAGAGTGGTATAGAGCTAGAGAAAGGGGGAGACACTAACAACTGTAGTTGATCAAAAAAGAAGGTGGAGATTGAACTGAGCTTTGAAGGATGCCTAAGAGTCTAAATGCCAGAGCTGATGAATATATAAATAATAGAATAGTATGCATGATTAAGATGAGTGGTTAAAAAGAGCAAATTGGAGTCCTTTGAGAGACACAAGGAGGGCCTGAACTTGCATGATGTCCATGTGAATGACAAGAGGGGACAGATATTAAAGATATCTGGCGATTGCTGATTGCATATTGGTGACAAAGAAAGATTCTAGATTCTTCTATAACTCCTTACTCATGTTCTGCCCACACATTCAATCAGTTACCAAATCTCTTCATTTCTACTGTAATCATTTTTTTCACTGTTATCTCCACTAGTGTGATCACTAGGCTGGTTCAATCATTCATGTTTTCTCCTAAATTTTTGTGATAGCCTTCTAATTCAACTACCTGCCTCTGACCTCATCTCTACTCCACTTCATCCTCCATATAGCTACCGAAGTAATTTTACTAAAGTGCAGGTCTGACTGTATTATTCCCTAACAAATTTCAATTGGTCCCTACTGACTCTAAGAGCAAATATGATCTCCTCTGAATACTATTTAAAGCCTTTCACAATTTATTTTTCTAGCCTTATTATACATTACTTCCTTGAACAAACTCTATAGTCCAGTTAATCTGGCCTTCCTAAAATTCCTCATTAAAAAATCATTCCATTTGCTACCTCCTTGCTTTAGTGATAGCAATCTCCCATACTTGAAGGGCTCTCCTTCCTCATGTCAATCTATCAAGTGACATCTTCCAAGTGAAGCCTCTTCCCCAGTCTCCCTGAATATGCATATTTACAGATATACATGATTTCTACCCTGATAGAACTTAAACTCAAGTGCAGTGATGGAGGGACAGAGACAGAAAAAACAGACAGAAGAGGAGAGAAAGAGAGAGTTGAGAGAGAGAGAGAGAGAGAGAGAGAGAGAGAGAGAGAGAGAGAGAGAGAGATAAAGAGACAGAAAGAGAGACAGACAGGGACACAGAGAGAGAAAATATCTGCATAGATGTAGTTATATACAAATATATCAATATTGATATAAGTATAGATATCTTTGTATTACCAATTCCTTCCAAAACTCCTTGTAATAGTAGCATATAATAAATGCTTACTTCTTGATTGGTCAAGGCTGAATACGCAATTGCAAACCTGAGTGACTAGAAGGATCATGGTGTCCTCAATACAGGGCTATGCTGACACATGTTCAATAACTAATTATGAAAAGGAACAAATTTCACAAGACACACTTTTAAGTTTAATCTTCATTTACATTTTATCCAAGACTTTTCAAAGTCTTGATGATAAGCAAATAATCAACCACTGTTTTGTAGCATTTGACAGTTTCTGAGGCATAAATACTCACATTGAACATTTAATAATCTCTATCAAGCTGTTAAACTGGCCACAGCAAATCTCTGTCTATATAGAAATATAGATGTTAGGAAGAGGGATGGGTTGGAGAAGATAATAAGTTTTGTTTTGAACATGTTAGAAATGTCTAAACTTATATTTGTATTTCCACACATATATTTCTATATCTTTGTCCCTCTCCATATATATGTATGCATATATATATGAAATAAATTTTAAAATGAGTAGATTTTGGCTAAATGAATTCTAAGATTACTTCCAGCAATTTAGATCATGAATCACAGAATTTAGAGCTAGAAGTAACCAGTCATTCACCACTAGTCTTCATTGAAAATAAAAAAGACTCAGAGAGGTAGAGTGACTTTATAAAACTCATGTAAATATAAATAGGTATTCATATATCTAAATTTATAATATAAATATATGGGAACTTCTGGGCTAAGATGGCTACAGTGTAGAAAGAACTTAAAATTCTTCCTACTACCGAATACAATAAAGTGTTTCAAAAGGACAAAAATCAAAATCAGATGTAGAAAGGGGCTCCACTGTAGTGAGCAGCCTTGAGTAGGCAGGGTTGGGCATTTCCACACTATAAGGTGGTAGAGGACAAAATTTGCCTCTTAGTAACTTCCATTTGTTATTCCCACTCCTGTTCACTGAAGACAAATAGAGTAAGTTAAATTCCTCTCTAAATGATAAATCTCAAGATATTTAAAAACAATTATACAGTTATGTATTCTTTGAAGTCATTCCTTCTTTCTGTTGCTAAACATTCCTTTTCCTGATGTTGATAATTACATTGCATGAATTTGAGGCTTTGTATATTCTCTTCAGTGCCTTTCTTATGATACATTTCATGAAATCTTAAAAAAATTAGAGTTAATAGCTATATGGAGAAAAATAAATAGGAACAAAAAGCAAAGCATTTTCTTTTCAGCAGCACATGGTGCATTCACAAAAGATTGACCATGTACTAGAGTATAAAAACATGGTAAACAAATGCAAAAAATGAGAAATAATAAATGCAACTTTTTCAGATCATAATGCAATAAAAATAATAATTAGTATGAGTATATGGAGAGGCAAATAAAAATTAATTGAAAATTAAATAATATGATTATCCAAAATTGGTTGATTAAAGAACAAATCATAGAAATAATTAATAATTTCTTTGAAGAGAATGACAATGAGGAGACATCACATCAGTAGCTATGGGATTCATCCAAAGCAGTACTCAGGGGAAAATGTATATACCTGAGTGCATATATCAAAAAAACAGAAAGGGAAGAAGTCAATCAAGTTGGCATGTAAATTAAAAAACTAGAAAGAGAACAAAATAAAAATCCCCAGATAAAAACTAAATTGGGAATCTTAAAAATTAAAGGAGAAATTAATAAAAGTGAAAGTAAAAAGAACTATTGAATTAAAACATAAGAGTAGGAGCTGGTACTTTGAAAAAAAAAACAAATAAAATAGATAAAGTATTGGTTAGTCTAATAAAAATGGAAAGAAGAAAACCAAATTAACAGTATCAAAGATGAAAAAGGCAACCTCACCTCTAATGAAGAGGAAATTAAGGTTATTATTTAGAACTATTTTGCCGATTATACGGCAATAAATATAGAAATCTAGGTGATATGGACGAACATTTACAAAAATATAAACTGCCTAGGTTAACAGAAGAAAACATAGAATTACTTGAATAATCCCTTATCAGAAATAGAAACAGAACAATCCATTAAAGAACTCACTAAAAAAAATCCTCAGGGCCAGATGGATTCACAAGTGAATTCTATCAAACATTTAAAGAACAACTAATCCAAATATTATACAAACTATTTGACAAAATAAGAAAAGAAGGAGTTCTACCAAATTCCTTTTATGACACAAATATTATACTGATTCCAAAGCCAAGCAGATCAAAAACTAAAGACCTATCTCCTTAATGAACATATATGCAAAAATCTTAAATAGAATACTAGCAAAAAGATTCTAGCAAGTGATCACATGGATTATTCACTATGATCAAGTGGGATTTATACCAGGAATGCAATGATGGTTTAACATTAGGAATACCATCCACATAATTTACCAAATTAACAACCAAACAAATAGAAATCATGATTACCTCAATAAATACAGAAAATGCCCTTGACAAAATACAACACTCATTCTTATTAAAAAACATTAGAAAGTATAGGAATAGAAGGGCCTTTCCTAAAAATAATAAACTATATATATTTAAAACCATCAGCAAACATCATTGGCAATAGGGATAAATTAGAAGCCTTTCAAATAAGATTGGGAGTGAAACAAGGATGCCCATTATCACCTCTACTATTTAACATTGCATTAGAAACACTAGCAGTAGCAATTAGAGAAGAAAAAGAAACTGAAGGTATTAAAATAGGCAATGAGGAGACAAAGTTATCACTCTTTGAAGAATATATGATGATCTACTTAAAGAATCTTTAAAAGTCAACTAATAAGCTAGTGGAAATAATCAAGAACTTTATCAAAGCTGCAGGATACAAAATAAAACCACATATATCATCAACATTTTTTTTATTTCTAACACAACTCAGCAGCAAGAGTTAGAAAGAAAAATTCCATTTAAAATCATCCTTTTCAACATAAAATATTTAGGAATTTATTTACCAAGACAAACACAGGAATTATATGATCACAACTACAAAATACTTTCCACACAATTAAAACTAGATCTAAATAATTGTAGAAACATTAATTGCTCTTGGATAGGATAAGCTAACATAATAAAATGACAATCCTACACAAATTAATTTATTTATTCAGTGCCATACCTACCAAACTACCAAGAAACTTTTTTTTATCAAATTAGAAAAAAATAAGGAAGTTCATTTGGAAAAACAAAAGATCAAAAATATCAAGGGAACTAGTGAAAAAAAAGTGAAGAATGGGGGCCTAGCAGTACCAGATCTTAAATTCTACTATAAATCAATGATCATCAAAATGATATGGTACTGGCTAAGAGACAGAAGGGAGGATCATTGGAATAAACTTGGGGTAAATGACCTTAGCAAGAGAGTATGCAATAAAGCCAATGAACCTAGCTTTTTGCAAAAGAACCCACTGTTTGACCAAAAGTGTTGGGAAAATTCAAAAACAATATGGGAGAGATTAGGTTTAGATCACCATCTCATTCTTATATCAGTGATGGGCAGCCTTTTTAAAAAGGGGGCTAAAGGAAAGGAAATGCTCATCTGTCAGTCTGTTTCTAAGGCAACTCTTTCAAAGTTTCATTGTATTGTATCCTACTCATTGTATTCATCAGATTAGGAATAATATCATGCAGCAAGATAAAACATTTCAGGGGGCCACATCTGGCCTGTGGGCCAAGTGTGCCCATCACTGCCCAATACCAATATAAATTCAGAATGAGTAAATGACTTAAATATAAAGAGGGAAACTCTCTGGCCTCAGACACTTCCCAGCTGTGTGACTCTGGGCAAGTCACTTGACCCCCCCATTGCCCACCCTTGCTACTCTTCCACCAAGGTGCCAATGGATAGAAGTTAAGGGTTTTAAAAAAATAAAGAGGGAAACTCTAAGTAAATTAGGTAAACACAGAATAGTATACCTGTCAGATGTATGGGAAAGGAAAGAATTTACAACCAAGCAAGAGATAGAGAATACTACAATATATAAAGTGAGTAATTTTGATTATATTAAATTGAAATGCTTTTGTGTAAACAAAACCAAATACAACCAAAATTAGAAGGGAAGCAAAAATTTGGGGAAAAATCTTTATAGCAAAACCTCTGACAAAGGTCTACTTTCTTGAACTTATAAGGAGTTAAATCAATTGTACAAAAAAATCAAGCCATTTCCTAATTGATAAATGGGCAAGCAAGATTAATAGGCAATTTTCAGATAAAGAAATAAAACTATCAATAAACACATGAAAAAGTGTTCTAAATCTTTTATAATTAGATAAACGCAAATCAAAACAATTCTGAGATAACACCTCATAACTAGAAGATTGTCTAATATAACAGCAAAGGAAAGTAATAAATACTGGAGAGGATGTGGCAAATTTGGGACATTAATGCATTGCTGGTGGAGTTGTGATTTGATCCAACCATTCTGGAAGGCAATTTGAACTATGCCCAAAGGGCTTTAAAAGACTGCCTGCCCTTTGATCCAATCATATCACTGCTGGGTTTATATCCCAAAGAAATCATAGATAAAAAGACTTGTACAAAGATATTTATAGCCTCACTCTTTGTGGTGGCAAAGTATTGGATAATGAGGGGATGCCCCTTTCAATTGGGGAATGGCTGAACAAATTGTGGTATCTGTTGGTGATGAAATACTATTCTGCTGAAAGGAATAATGAACTAGAGGAATTCCATATGAACTGGAATGACCTCTAGGAATTGATGAAGAGTGAAAGGAATAGAATCAGGAGAACCTTATACACAGAGACTGATACATTATGGTACAATCAAATGAAATGGACTTCTGTACTAGGAGCAATGCAATGATCCAGGACAATTCTGAGGGACTTATTAGAAAGAACGCTATTCACCTCCAGAGAAAGAACCATGGGAGTAGAAACACAGAAGAAAAACAACTGCTTGATCACATGGGTAGATGAGGAAATGATTGGGAATGTAGACTCTAAGACAGGGGTCAGCAACCTTTTTGGCCATAAGAGCCATAAATGGGTGAGGAAGGAGGATGGAGGCAGAAGGAGCTGGAATCTGGGGCTGGGGCTGAAGGTCCCCCTGGGGCACATCCTGGGGTTCTGCCCAGACTGGCAGGTCAGGAGGTGGAGCCAGATATGGCTGAAGAGCCATACATTGCTGACCCCTGCTCTAAGAGTTCACCCTAAAGCAAATATTAATAATATGGAAATAGGTCTTGATTAATGACACATGTAAAACCTAGTGGAATTGTTCATTGGCTATGGGAGGGGAAGAGGGCAAGAGCATGAATCATGGAACCATGGAAAAATATTCTAAATTAATTAAGTAAATAAATTAACTTAATTTAAAACCATATATGTATATATGTATATATATACACACAGGTACATATATATATATGTATATATATATATTTCCTTCTTATCTCCATAAAGGATTTGAGTTGGCTTACAAAGGTAAAAAATCATATAAGGAAGGAAAATTAAACGTTTTTTTAAAAGCAATAATTATTTAAAGGAGTAGGGGAAAAGTTATATCATAAACCAAGTAGCAGTTAAACTTTGACTTTAGTACTGAGAAGCCTAGCATCAAAGACATTCCTGATTATAATTTCTCATTTAAAAAAAGGAAAATGATAAAATTTTTTGGAGAAATGTTCACTCATTGTTGAATGGAGGAAAGAATTCACTTTTGTAAGTGGCTTTGGATAACATGATGGAAAATATTTTCATATTTCCAGAGGTGGAGCCAAGATGTCAGAGTAATAGACATCAGCTCCCTGCCACCATGAGAATCCTCTCAAACCAAGATTAAAATATCTCCACAAAATGAATACAGGAGTGAAAGAACCAACAAGGAGACAGAGTGAAACAAGTTTCAAGAAAAAAAAAAGGAAGTCAAAGAACATCTGTGGCATGGGAGTGAGAGGAAAGCAGAGCCAGCAAGAAGCTATAGCAAGGAGAAAAGACCAAGCCAAAAGCAAACCATACACCCCTATACCTCACATCTGTTGACAGAGATTATGGAAACTATGTTCAGGCCAACATCCAGACCCTGGGATCCTGCCTGGGGAAATAATTGTACAAGCCAACCCATACCCCTTGAAATTTCAAACCTGTGGAGAAGTTCAGAGCCCCAGCCCAGGGATTTCTAGTCTGGACTTGAGACTTAGTTGACACTTTGGAGTGGTTGATAGTACTAAGTACTGATCTTTTTGCCTAAAGCCCAGGGCAGAGCTCCAAGACAGGACAAACAAGGGTATGCCTGATTGGATCAAGTACACAGACACTGACCTAATCAAGATCAGAGTGAGATCAAAAGCTTACACCTAAGCCTGAGACAAGTCTTTAAGCTCTCATCATCTCATGAATCAGCAGAGGGAGGTGACTCTCAGAGCTCTCAGCCCTCAGACCATCATATCATCCCCCCAAACTTATCTATAATTAAATAGGAAAAATGAGCAAACAACAAAAAAAGCATCTAACTCTAAATAATATTTATGAAGACACAGAGCAAGATACAGACACAGAAGGGGACAGTGAAAGCAAAGGAAACACATGTAAATTCCAAAAGGAAAATATGGATTCAATACAAATTCTGGAAGAACTCAAAAAGGATTTAAGAAAACAATTAAGAAAGGCAGAGGAAAAGTGGGAAAGAGAAATGCAAGTGATGCAAGAAGAAATGGGCCAATTGAAAAAGGAGAACCAAAAACTGTCAGAAGAAAATCAGGTCTTAAAAATTAGAATTGACCATCTAGAAACTAATGATTTCATGAGAAATCAAGAAACAATAAAGCGGAATCAAAGGAATGAAAAAACATAGGAAAATATGAAATATTTTATTGAAAAAATAACTGAAAATAGATCTAGGAGAGACAGTTTGAGAAAAGCCATGAAAGCCATGATCAAGAAAAAATCTTGAACATCATATAAAAAAATTATCAAAGAAAACTGCCCAGAGATCCTCAAACAAGAAAATAAAATTGAAATTGAAAGAATTCACAGTTCACTTCCAAAAAGAAATCCTCAAATGACAACTTCCAGGAATAAACAGCCAAATACAAAAGCCACCAAGCAAAGGAAAAAATATTTCAAACAGCCAGAAAGAAGACATTCAAATATCATGGAGGTACAATCATTATCACTCAGGACCTAGAGGTTTCTACATTAAAGGATCAAAAGCCATGGAATATGATGTACAGGAAGGCAAAAGATTTGGTTTTACAACCCAGTCACCTATCCAACAATGATTTCAACCAGTTTATAGTTGACAGAGAATCCTTTCTTTATATGAGTCATTAAAATAATAATAAACAAAAAGAACCTGTAGACTCAGCACTTATGGTGTAATTGTCTTTTTGCCAGTTTCCTGACTAGGTTATACTCCTTGAGAATCATTTTAGTATAAAACAGCCCATTGGGTTCCATAGAACTGTATATCCATTATGTATATGTTAAAGAAATTAATAGTGTCCACCTTTTTGCATTAATTTCTTCCCTTTTATACTAGCTTCCCCACTCACCCAGTACTATACTTGGAACATTTGAAATTACCACCA
This sequence comes from Gracilinanus agilis, assembly GCF_016433145.1. Lineage (NCBI taxonomy): Eukaryota > Metazoa > Chordata > Mammalia > Didelphimorphia > Didelphidae > Gracilinanus > Gracilinanus agilis. The sequence continues at coordinate 183,146,627 of NC_058133.1, forward strand.
ATTCCCTTGGAAATTTGAAATTTCCACCAATTGTTCCTGGGTTTTTTCAATGGAACAAATTAGAACAAGTTTAACACCTTTTGCCCCCATAGATCTTCACCTATTTGAAGACATTTATCATGTCCTCCTGGGTAATTCTTTTATCCAGGATAAATATACCTTCCTTCAACTAATTCTCCTGATTGCTTACCTTTCACCATCCTGATTGCCCTTCTCTGCATACTCTCAGCTTATAGGTATCTTTCCTAAAACATGAAACCAAACAAAGTTCTCCAGATAAGATCTAACAAAGGTAGAAAATAATGGGGCTGTCAGCTCTCCATTCCCCAAAGCTTTGTGTGTATATGAGTTCATTTTTTTTAATGAATTTGTGATTTCATCAGTGAAAGGAAATCCTACTGAGAAGCTCTATCAGCAAATGCAGAAGAATAATTATTCTGTAACTTATATTATTAAGGATTTACATGGGATGGTGAGAGATTAAATGAACAAGATTACACAGCCACTATGTCAAAATTCAAGTCTTTCTTGTCTCCAAGACAGGGTCTTTATCCACCACAGGGTAATGAGGATGTATACACATAGTATAGACATGCATACACACACACACACACACACACTCGAACACACATACACAAACACACACACCTATGAAAAGGAGGGGTCAGGCTATATAAGATAGTAGATGAAGAGCTCAGCTTCAAGTCAAAAGTATTGGGGATTCCACTCTTGGATTTGACATATTTGAAGAAAGAAACTTTGAGTGATCATGGACAAAATATTTAACTTCTCAGTACTAGAGCTAACTTAATCAGATTATAAATTCAGGAAGATTTGTTCATCTGCTTTGATGGAGGGAATTCCTATACTGGCAATTATTTATCCTGAAGATGAAATCATCATCCTACCTAGACACACACACACACATACATACATACATATATACTGTGGGTTTTGAAGTGTTGTGGCTGGGTGCCCCACAAGGACCCAGGGGTCCCTCCTCTATACTTCCAGGTGTGGGATTGCTCTTGAGTGAACCAATCCCATGATAAAGGAGGGACCACACCACCTATTTCCTGGCATGGGATTGGTCCTGATTTGGACCAATCTTGTGCAGGGTAGAGGCTAAACCCCCTACTTCCAGGCAAGGGATTGGTCTATATAAGGACCAATCCTGTGCCTATAAGAGGCCTTTTGATCTGAGAAGATTGGGGGGCATTCTAAATTTCAGCTGGGGAACTGGGGTGGTTTTGGTTTTCTTTTCTTTGAATAAAGTTTTAAAAAAAGATCAGTCAGATAGTTTTTTCTTTTATCTTTTGTTCCCCAAAATACAAAGATGTGTTTTATGTGTGTATATGCATGTATGTATGGGTATGTAGATACATGGTTTGAATTTTTTCATGGTTTGGTTAATTAAAGAGCATTTAAAGAAAAAAATCCAGATATTTATGTATGTATCACCTTCTTTTCCTTAGCTTGTCTTATTAAATGGCAGCATGACATGAAAATGAACAAGTTGGTTTACATATATTTAACTCTATACCCAGATATAAATGTATATATGTTAATTTAAATATGTGCTTATATAAAATATATGTATAATTGAATGTGCACATTATATATATATATATATACACATGTATACATTTTATACATATTTGACTTACTAAATGCTAATACCATGTTAATTTCTGAGAAATAAACTAAGCAAGTCATCCCCTCCTCTCAAGGACTCAGAATTAAAGAGGAAGAAAACAATGCATAAAGTGATGATAATGGGTGCGGTGTTTTGATTTGAAAAGTCATTAGGATTGTAAGTGGAGCTATAGAAGCTTAGATGAATAAACCACATCCCCCACTTTTTAGTAGAAATGATAGAACTGATTTGATTATATTTCCAGAATTTTAAAGGGGTGAAGAATGAAGCACATATAAAGCCAAAAAAAGAGTGAGGGTGAAACATGACTGGAGATGGTTAGATGTAATGAGGTACTCACTAGTCAGGAAAAGTGAAGACCCAGATAGGAATTTCAAAGCTGAAAAAGGGTGAAATATACTTAATGGCCTATTCTCCAATCAGAATATGATGGAAAGAGTTCTGGACTTGGAGTTAAGAGAAAGATGATATTTAATTATTCCTTTGACATTTGCTAGCTATGTGATTTGGGGGAAATTCTTTCACCTTTTGAAGCCTCTATTTCCTCGTCTATAAAATGGGAACAATTATTTTAGCATAACTACTTCACAGAGTAGTGAGAATAATAAAAATATTGCACATAAAATGTAAAACACTATACTGATGACACCTATTATTAAATTAGGTATCTATGATTACTGGTAAAATTTCCCAAATGATCATATTTACCAGTTATTGATTTCTAACCATGGAGAATAGGAAGCAATAGACATTGAAAGGCATTTTCTAAAAAAAAAAAAAAACAAAACAAAAAAAAAAACATTGATACTTTTGGGTTAAGATGGTGGCAGAGTAGAGGCAGGACAACTTTCTCTCTTTACCAATGGATATAGAGTACATCCAGAGGACAAGAAAGCAAAATCCTGATGAAAGAAGGGACCCCACAATAGGGCACAGAATCGAAGGTACGTGGGATTTGGGGACTTCCATGCTATAACGGGGGGAAATAGCTCCCATCAAAATGTGAGCAGAACAACCCTCCCCCACCCCACTCACAGTACCAGAGTCAGAGGCTGTGCTCCAGAGTTAGAGCAAGTGGGGGCACAAAATCTAGCCCCTAGGCAGTTAACTGGCACCAATAGGAGCTTGCCCCTGAGAGAAGTAAGATCTGAGATCCAAGGTGGCTGGAAAACTCAGACCTTGGACATGGGAGTGGGGCTTAGAGAGGCAGCAGCAGCTCCCAACACAATCAGACTCAGGGGAAAATCTCAGGTGGAAGAGCAAGCGTGGGCCAAGATCAGGGCTCTGGGCAGCTGGCTAGGACCACAGGGGATTGACCCTGAAAACAGCTAGACCAGGGACCCCAGGAGGGTCCCCAGAGAAGGCAAGAGACTCACAAAGTAACCTCAGGCAAAAAAACTGCTCCCTAACTCTATAGAAAGAGAATCAGATTGCCTTACTCAGCCTTCTGGCAGATAAAATATAATGATGCCAATCAAGGCCAATCAAGAAATAAAGAAGAAGACCAAGAAAAAAACTCAAACACTTGATAACTTCTGAACAGAAAAAAAAACAGAAAACAGAGGAGGTCAAACAATTAAAGACATCTAAACCTTCCCCCCAAAATGAAAATGGGTCACAAGATCTTGAAGAGTTCAAATCTGAGAATATGAGAAAAATGAAAGAGATCTTGCAAGAAAATAACAGTTTAAAAGGCAGAATTTCGCAATTGGAAAGTGAGGCTCAGAAATCAAATGAATTGATATGCAAATTGAAGATGAGAAATGAACAGCTGGAAGCCTTGAAGATTCAGATAGACCAGACTGAAAAGGAATACCAGTCTTTAAAGACTAGAATTGGGCAAGTAGAAGCCAATGATTTCTCAAAACAGCAAAAACAAATAAAGCAAAGTCAAAAGACTGATAAAATAGATGGAAACATGAAATATCTCACTGAAAAATTGACAGATCAAGAAAACAGGTCTAGAAGAGATCATTTGAGAATCATTGGTCTTCCTGAAAAAGCAGAAATTAATAGAAATTTGGACTTCATACTAAAAGAAATTATTCAGCAAAACTGCCCTGAATTTCTACAACAAGAGAGCAATATAGACATTGAAAGGATCCATAGATCTCTACAGTCTCTACACTAGACCCTGAAAAGACAACCCCCAGAAATATAATAGCCAAAATCAAGAGGTTGCAAGTAAAAGAAAAAATATTACAAGAAGCCAAAAAGAGACAATTCAGATAGAAAAGGTCACCAATCAGGATCACACAGGATCTGGCAGCCTCCACACTAAAAGACTGCAAGGCTTGGAATATGATATTCAGAAAGACAAGAGAACTGGGTCTACAACCAAGGATCACCTACCCATCAAAACTGACTATATACTTCCAGGGGAAAGTATGGGCATTCAACAAGATAGATTTCCAAGTATTTGCACAGAAAAGACCAGGACTAAATTGAAAGTTTGATATCCAACCACAAAACCCAAGAGAAACATGAAAAGGTAAATAAGAAACAGAGGGGAAAGAAAGAAAACTCTTATTTTTAAATTTGCCTCTTTAAGGGCTTAATAAGATCAAATTATTTGTATTCCTATATGGAGAAATGTTATGTGTAATTTTCAAAAACTGTATTCACTATTATAGTAATTAGAAGAATTATTCGTAGGGAGAGGTTGGAGCACTAAATGGTCTAAGATGGAATGGGGAGGGGAAAAAAAGAGGGAGGGTGAATAGTAGATGACATCAAGAGAAACTTGAATGAATAAGAAAAATAGGATATTCTATACCACACAAAGAGAGCATGGAAAGGAGAGGGGATCAATACTATTATAAAAAAGGAGAGGAAGAGAGCATTAAGAGGTAATATTTAAACTGTACTCTCAGAGGAATGAACCCTGAGAAGGAAGAGTAGCTATATCAATTGGGATATAGAATTCTATATAACCCTACTGGGAAAGTCAGAAGGGATACACCAAGGGGAGCAGGGGAGTGGGGAGGTCAAAAAAGGGAAGGGAGGAGAGGGGGGGAGGGAATTCATTAGGCCTTAAATAATAAAAAGAGGGGAATAATAAGGGAGGGGTTGGAAAGGGTAATAAATCAAGGGACGGTACAAGGGGGACTTGTCTAAAACAAAACTCTGGTTTAAAAGGAAATAGTGTAAGAAGGAGGGGTAGAACTAGAAGAGGATACCAAAATGTTCAGGAATACACAACTGATAATTATAACTCTGAATGTGAATGGGATGAACTCGCCCATAAAATGGAATCAAATAGCAGAGTGGATTAGAAACCAAAAACCTACCATATGTTGTCTACAAGAAACACATATGAGGAGGGTGGACATACACAGGTTTAAGGTCAAGGCCTAGAGCAAAATATTTTGGGCTTTAAATGAGAAAAAGAAGGCAGGAGTGGCAATATCTGACAGAGCCAAAGTAAAAATTGATTTGGTTAAAAGAGATAGGGAAGGTAATTACATCCTGATAAAAGGCAGTATAGACAATGAGGAAATAACAGTACTCAACATGTATGCACCAAATGGCATAGCATCCAAATTCCTAAAGGAGAAACTGGCAGAGCTCAAGAAAGAAATAGATAGTAAAACCATACTAGTGGGAGATCTAAATATTCCCCTTTCAGATTTAGATAAATAAAACCAAAAAATGAATAAGAAAGAGATAAGAGAGGTAAATGAAATCCTAGAAAAATTAGATTTAATGGAAGTGTGGTGAAAAATAAATAGGGACAAAAAACATTCTTTTCAGTTGCCCATGGTACATTCACAAAGATTGACCATGTAATAGGGCATAGAAACATTGCAAACAAATGCAAAAGAGCAAAAATAATAAATGTAACCTTCTCAGATCATAATGCAATAAAAATAATAATTAGCAAGGGCACCTGGACAGGCAATATGATCAATCAATAATATGATCCTCCAAAACCAGTTAGTTAAAGAAGAAATCATAGAAACAATCAATAATTTCATTGAAGAGAATGACAATGATGAGACATCCTACCAAACTCTATGGGATGCAGCTAAGGCAGTACTCAGGGGGAAATTTATATCCTTGAATGCATATATTAACAAATTAGAGAAGGCAAAGATCAATGAACTGGGCATGCAAATTAAAAAACTAGAAAGGGAACAAATTAAAAATCTCCATCTAAACACCAAATTGGAGATTATAAAAACTAAAAAAGAAATCAATAAACTTGAAAGCAAAAGAACTATTAAATTAATAAATGAGACTAGAAGCTTATACTTTGAAAAAACAGATAAAATAATCAAAGTACTAGTCAATCTAATTAAAAAAAGGAAAGAAGAAAACCAAATCATCAGTATCAAAGATGAAAAGGTAAACCTCACCTCTAATGAAGAGGAAATCAAGGCAATCATTAAAAATTATTTTGCTCAGTTATATGGCAATAAGTATAGCAATCTATGTGAGATGGATGTATATTTACAGAAATGTAAATTGCCTAGATTAACAGTAGAAGAAATAGAATACTTAAATAATCCCATATCAGTAAAAGAAATTGAACAAGGCATCAAAGAACTCCCTAAGAAACAATCCCCAGGACCAGAAGGATTCACAAGTGAATTCTATCAAACATTCAAAGAACAACTAATTCCAATACTATACAAACTATTTGACATAATAAGCAAAAAAGGAATTCTACCAAACTCCTTTTATGATACAAATATGGTACTTATCCCAAAACCAGGCGGATCAAAAACAGAGAAAGAAAACTAGAGCCCAATTTCCTTAATGAACATAGATGCAAAAATCTTAAACAAAATACTAGCAAAGAGACTCCAGCAAGTGATCACAAGGGTTTTTCATTATGATCAGGTGGGATTTATACCAGGAAAGCAAGGATGATTCAACATCAGGAAAACCATTCACATAATTGAAGATATCAACAAGCAAACCAACAAAAACCACATGATTATCTCAATAGATGTTGAAAAAGCCTTTGACAAAATACAACATCCATTCCTATTGAAAACACTAGAAAGTATAGGAATAAAAGGACCTTTTCTAAAAATAATAAACAGTATATATCTAAAACCATTAACAAACATCACATGCAAGGGGGATAAATTAGAAGCCTTCCCAATCAGATCAGGCATGAAACAAGGATGCCCACTATCATCTCTATTATTTAACATTGTACTAGAAACACTAGCAGTAGAAATAAGAGAAGAAAAAGAAATTGAAGGTATTAAAATAAGCAATGAGGAGACTAAGCTATCACTATTTGCAGATGATATGATGGTATACTTAAAGAATCCCAGAGAATCAACTAAAAAGCTAGTGGAAATAATCAACAACTTCAGCAAAGTTGCAGGATACAAAATAAATGCACGTAAATGGTCAGCATGTCTATATATCTCCAACACATCACAGCAACAAGAGTTAGAAAGAGAAACACCATTTAAAATCAACCTAGACAATATAAAATACATAGGAATCTATGTACCAAAACGAACACAGGAATTATACAAACACAACTACAAAACACTTTCCAAACTATTAAAACTAGATCTAAACAATTGGAAAAACATTGATTGCTTATGGGTAGGATGAGCTAACATATTAAAAATGGCCATTCTACCAAAATTAATTTAACTATTTAGTGCCATAGCTATCAATCTACCAAAAAACTTTTTTTACTGAATTAGAAAAAAAACTATAACAAAGTTCATTTGGAAGATCAAAAGATCAAGAATATCAAGGGAAATAATAAAAAAAATGTGAAGGAAGGGGGCCTAGCAGTACCAGATATTAAACTATACTATAAAGCCATGGTCATCAAAACGATATGGTACTGGCTAAGAGACAGAAGGGAGGAGCAGTGGAATAGACTTTGGGTAAGTGACATCAGCAAGACAGGTATGATAAACCCAAAGAGCCCAACTTTGGGGACAAAAATCCACTATTTGACAAAAACTGTTGGGAAAATTGGAAAACAATATGGGAGAGATAAGATTTAGATCAACATCTCACACCCTACATCAAGATAAATTCAGAATGGATGAATGACTTGAATATAAAGAAGGAAACTATAAGAAAATTAGGTGAACATGGAATAGTATACCTCTCAGATCTATGGGAAAGATTTTTAAAACCAAGCAAGAGTTAGAAAAAATTAGAAAATGTAAAATAAATAATTTTGATCATATTAAATTAAAAAGGTTTTGTACAAACAAAAACAGTGCAACCAAATCAAAAGGGAAACAACAAATTGGGAAAAAATCTTTATATCAAAAATCTCTCTCAGAGGTCTAATTACTCAAATATACAAAGAGCTAAAACAATTGTATAAAGAATCAAGCATTCCCCAAACAATAAATGGGCATGGGACATGAATAGGGAATTTTCAGATAAATAAATAAAAACTACCAATAAACACATTAGAAAGTATTCTAAATCTCTAATAATTAGAGAAATGCAAATCAAAAAAACTCTGAGGTATCACCTCACACCTATCACCTCACACCTAGGCTAAAATGATAGCAGGGGCAAGTAATGAATGTTGGAGGGGATGTGGCAAAATTGGGACATTAATGCATTGCTGGTGGACTTGTGAACTGATCCAGTCATTGTGGATGGCAATTTGGAACTATGCCCAAAGAGCTCTAAAAGACTGCCTGTCCTTTGATCTAGCCATAGCATTGCTGGATTTGTACCCCAAAGAGATCATAGATAAATAGACTTGAATGAAAATATTTATAGCTGCACTTTTTGTGGTGGCCAGAACCTGGAAAATGAAGGGATGCCCTTCCATTGGGGAATGGGTAAGCAAATTGTGGTATATGTTGGTGATGGAATACTATTGTGCTCAAAGGAATAATAAAATGGAGGAATTCCATGTAAACTGGAAAGACCTCCAGGAATTGATGCAAAGTGAAAGTAGCAGAGCCAGAAGAACATTGTACACAGAGACTGATACACTGTGGTAAAATCGAATGCAATGGACTTCTGTACTGGCAGCAATGCAATGACCCAGGAAAATTCTGAGGGATTTATGGAAAAGAATGCTACCCACATTCAGAGGAAGAAGTGCAGGAGTGGAAACACAGAAGAAAAACATCCACTTGAACACATGGGTTGATTTGGACATGGTTGGGGATGTAGACACTAAAGGACCACACCAATGCAATATTACAATAATATGTAAATAAGTCTTGATTGATCACACATGTTAAAACCAGTGGAAATGTGAGTTGGATATGGGGGGGCCAAAGGGGGGGTGAAGGGAAAAGTAAAAACAAGATTCATGTAACCATGGAAAATGTTTCTAAAAAAAATAAATACATAAATAAATAAAAATTTAAATTCTTAACTTTTTCCCCGAGTAACATCCTAAGCAACCAAATCTGATAATAACAGGGCAAGAGGATATATGGCAATCCTTGAATCAAAAAAGTAGCACGTGCCAGTCATATAAAGAATAAAGTATCCAAACAAGGGGAAAACATTTATCTCATTCAACTTGACCTTTTATTACAGTCAACAAACAGGCTGGCTGGAGTCATACAGATTGTTTTAAAGTTAGTGCTCTGACAGCTTCAGCTGATTGACAGGGCACCTAATGGATAATAAATTACTGTTTTGCCCTTTGTGTGGGGGCTGACCAGCTGTGGAGGATGCTGTTTTCTGGAATGCCCTTTTGGACTGCACAATGGTCATTGATTTAGAAGGGAAAACTATTTTTATTGAGCCATCCAGAATTTTGCACCTATTTTTCTGCCTAGTCCATGATACGATTAGAAGAAATGGTTCATTGTAACCAACACTTACTACAGCAAAATCTAGTTTAAATTTAATAAGAGATTATCAAACCATCTTGGGACAAAAATTTAGGGTCCCTTCCTTCCTTCCTTCCTTCCTTCCTTCCTTCCTTCCTTCCTTCCTTCTTTCATCCCTTCCTCCCTTCCTCTCTCCCTTCTTCACTGTCTTTCTTTTTCTTTCTTTCCTTCCTTCCTCCCTCCCTCCCTCCCTCCCTCCTTTCTTTTTTTCTTCTTTTCCTCCTTTTTCCCACCACCACAATTCAGCAAGCTTTACTGAGCATTTTTATGTACCTGAAAACATACAAGTAAATAACCTATACATAAATGAGTCAATTCAAATAATTTACAAATGAAGGTTGCATGCTGGGAGCTAATATGGTAGAGTAAAGGATGCTCCATTCCCCAGATCCTTACACACATGTACACACACACACACACACACACACACACACACATAAATGAAATCATCTCAAAACAAAGGAAAGCAAGAGGAACACATCTCACTTGGAAAAGAAGATAGAGTAGCCCAGGCAGCACAGCATCTATGGGAACTAGCAGAACTCAGCCCAGCCCAACATACTGCTACTTAGTCAGAGGCAATAAAGCTACAGAAGGAAATAAGCCTAGCTTGAGTCACTCAGATGCAGGTATAAAAGGCAGGGAAGGTAGAGTGGAGGAATGACCCATAGTCAGTGAAGTCAGAAAGAGAAGAAAACCTCCTGTGGCAGCAGAGTGGCCATGCTCAAGCCACTCCATAGGGGCAGCAATGGCAGAGGGCAGGAACCTATACCCTCCTATGTGGCAGCAGAACAACTGAGGCAGCAAAGGAGCAGAGTAGGGGATCACCCAGCCCAAGCCACTCAACAGGGGTAGCAAAGGCAGAAAGGGCAGGAAACCCATATCTTCTCATATGACTTCAGAGTACCTGAGGCAACAAAGCAACAGAGTCGGGGACTGCTCTAGCCTAAGTCACTCCACAAGTGAAGCAAAGGTAGAGATGCAGGAAACCTACTCACTCTCCTGTGGCAGCAGAACATCTGAAGCAGGGATGCAACACAGTGGCTGAAGCAGTATAGTCCAGAGTAGGGAACCTGCTTAGCACAAGCCAGTTGGCAGGAGCAGGGAAGCAGTGGAGCAGGGACCAGCCAGCCCACAAAACAACAGGAGAACTTGTAACCTGGGGTATTGAATCTAAGTGCTCAAAACAGCTACAGGCCTCCTCAGAACAGACTAGCAGATCCAAACTCTTGACAGACATAGGAAACAAAGGCAGATGGGCCTACCCCAACTATCAGAAAAGAGTACTCTGAAAGCTTGGAGCAGGGCTCCCTCTATCCTAGAGAAAAAAAGAAGAACTATGAAAGAAAAGGTAACAGGAAAAATTTCTAGAAAAATGAGCTAAAGACAAATAAAAAAAACTTGATCTTAGAAAGATGCCTCAGTGATAGGAAACACTAAAATACAAACTCAGAAGAGAAGAGCAATGCCACAGAGGAAGCATGTGAAGCCTCAAAGGAAAATGTAGAAGGATATCAGGTCCCAAAAGAATGCCTGGGAGAACTTGAAAATAAGTTATAAAACAAACAGAGAACTGACAAAAAACACAACAGTTGGAGGAAAGCATTTACTGAAGAAATCAATTCCCTACAAGCTAGAATTGGCCAAAAAAAATGGAGACATGAAAACACAATGAGGAAACAATTGACTTAAGAATAAAATGGATCAACTCTTTAAAGATAGGATTGGCCATGTGGAAAAGGAAACACAAAAACTCAAGAAAATAAATTTAAAAATTATCATTAGACAAATAGAAGCTAATAAATACATAAGACATTAGGAAATAACAAGACATCTAAGGGATGGAAAAATAGAAGAAAATATAAAATGCCTTACTGAAAAATGACATGCTTAGAAAAAAAGATCTAGGAGAGACAATCTAAGAATCATAGGAATATCTTAAAGCCACAATCCACAAAAGATCCTGGATGCCAATTCACAAGAAATCATAATGAGAACTTCTGTGGTATCCTTCAAAAAGATGGAAAAATAGAAATAGAGAGAATCCACCAATTACCTCCTGAAAGAGACCCCAAAATAAAATAGCTCAGGGCATTATTGCCTAATTTGAGAGCTCTCTGGCCAACGAAAAGTACTACAAGCATCCAAAAGGAAATAATACAAATATTCTGAAGCCACAGACAGAATTCCATGTCATAGCAGCTTACCAGTATCAAAAATTTTAAAAGCCAAATCATAACCAATAAAGAAGAAATTAAAGCAACTATTGGAAGCTATTTTGCCCAACCATATACCAACAAATCTGTCAACCTAAGTGAAATAGATTAATAATTATAACAATAAAAATAAAATACTTAGCAAATCACAGAAAAAGAAAGGCTTGATTTTTTTGTAAATTTGACTTAGTATTGTTTTGATGACCACTGATTTATAGCAGTTTAAAATTTGGTACTGCTAGGGTCCCATACTTCACATTTTTTCNGAAGCTATTTTGCCCAACCATATACCAACAAATCTGACAACCTAAGTGAAATAGATTAATAATTATAACAATAAAAATAAAATACTTAGCAAATCACAGAAAAAGAAAGTGAAAAAATCAACAATTAATTCCCTCAGAAAAAAGTCCCAGGGCCAAATGCAACCATAAGTGAATGTTATCAAACATTCAAATTACAACTTGAATATTATATGAAGTATTTAGAAAAATAGTGGAAGAGGGAATCTTTCTAAATTATTTTTATGACCCAAATATGGCATTAATACCTAAATAACAAAGAGCTAAAACAAAGAAAACTATGGACCAATCTCTCTAATGAACATTGATTCAAAATACAAAAAAATACTACCAAGGAGATTACAACATTATATCCTTAGAATCATATACCACAATCAGGTCAGTTTCATACAAGGAATGCAGAAATGGAATGGGTAACAACTTTAGCAAAGTCACAGAATAGAAAATAAACCCACATAAATCATTAACATTTCTATATACCGTCAACAAAGTTCAACAGCAAGAGATAATTATAAAGGAAATTCCATTCAAAATACCTCTAGACAACATAAAACACCTGAGGATATGCTTATTAAAGCATACCCAGTAACTATAAGGACACGGTTACAAAAGATTCTTCATACAAATAAAGTAAGACCTATACAATTGGCAAAACATTATTTTCTCATAGATAGGCCGTCAATCTAATAAAAATGGCCACCCTATCTAAATTAATTTTCCTATTCAGTGCCATGCCAATCAAGTAAACTAAAATTATTTCATAGAAATAGAAAAAAATGACACAATTCATCTGGAAGAACAAAAGGCCAAGAATATCACTAAAATCAATGAAAAAATATAAAAGGAGGCCTTATCATACCAGATTTTAAATTATACTATAGAGTGATAAACATCAAGACAATCTTGTACTCACTAAGAAATAGAGTAGTGAATCAGTGGCATAGATTAAGTAATAAACACAGGGCAGTTAATGCTCTTAGCAACTTAGTTTAATAAAACCAAAAATCCAGAAAGAACTCACTATTTGACAAAATCTGCTGGGAAAACGAGAAAACAATATGGCAAAAAAACTAGGCATAAACCAACATCTCATTCTATATACAAGGATAATGTCCAAAAGCATGCTTGATTTAGAAATAAAGGGTAGTAGAGGGGCAACTGGGTAGCTCTGTGGATTGAGAGCCAGGTCTAGAGACAAGAGGTCCTAGGTTCAAATCTGGCCTCAGACACTTCACAGCTGTGTGACCCTGGGCAAGTCACTTGACCCCCATTGCCTATCCCTTACCACTCTTCTGCCTTGGAGCCAATATACAGTATTGACTTCAAGATGGAAGGTAAGGGTTTCAAAAAGAAAAGAAAGAAAGGGTAGGACCATAATCAAATCAGGGGGACATGAAAAGTTTACTTCTAATATTTACGGAGAAGGGAAGAATTATGGCCATAGAAGACAGTAGAGAACATTATGAAAAATAAAATGATGTTTTTTATTATATTAAATTAAAAAGGCTTTGTAGAAAAAAAATTCAACAGAATTTAATGCAAGGGGAACATATAGCAAATGTCTCTGACAAAGGCCTCATTTCTTAATTATGTAGAGAATTGAGGTAAATTTATAAAAATACAAAGCATTCCCCAATTGAAAATGGTCAAAGGATAAGAATAAGTAGTTCTCAGAGGAAGAAATTAAAACTATCTGTAGTCACAAGAAAAATTGTTCCATAGTGCTATTGATTAGAGAAATGCAAATTTAAGCAACTCTGAGATAAAATGTCTATCAGAGTGATTAATATGACCCAAAAGGAAAATATCAATGTTGGAGGGGATATGGGAAAATTGGGACACTGATACATTTCTGGTGGAACTATGAATTGATACAACCATTCTGGAGAGCAATATGGAACCATGCTCAAAGAGCCATAAAACTCTGTCTGCCCTATGACCCAACAATGCAAGTTCTTGGTCTGTATCTCAAAGATATCAGAGATAAGGGAAGACTATATACCTATATCAAATTATTTTTAGTAGCTTTTTTTGTCATGGCAAAGAATTGGAAACTGAAGAGTTGTCTTAGGGAATCGATGAACAAATTGGGGTATATGGCTGTAATGGAATGCTATTGCTCCATAAGGAATGATGAACAGGATGAGTTCAGAAAAAACAAGGAAAGATTTTTTCCTTATTATAACTTTGGGGTACAAACCTACCAGTGGTATGCCTGGATCATAGGACAAAAATTCTTTTACAGCCTTTTGCACATAATTCCAAATTGCCCTCCAGAATGGTAGGACAAATTAACAATTCCAACAGCAGTGTATTAGTGTCCCAATTTTGCCACATTCTCTCCAGCATTTATCAATTTCCTTTGTTGCCATATTGGCCAGTCTTTTTCTCCTTCTTCAAGGGGTAAGGTGATACCTCAGAGTGGTTTTTATTTGCATTTCTCTAATTAGGAGGAACTTTGGACACTTTTTCATTTGTTTATTGATAGTTTTGATTTCTTCATGTGAAAACTACCTATTCGTGGCCCTTGACCATTTGTCAATTGTGAGATGGCTTGATTTTTTTGTAAATTTGACTTAGTATTGTTTTGTTGACCACTGATTTATAGCACAGTTTAAAATTTGGTACTGCTAGGGTCCCATACTTCACATTTTTTCCCATTATTTGCCTTGATATTCTTGATCTCTTGTTCTTCCAGATGAACTTCGTTATGATTTTTTCTAATTCTATAAAAAAGTCTTTTGGTAGTATGATAGATATGACACGGAATAAATAGATTAATTTGGGTAGGACTGTCATTTTTATTATGTTAATTCATCCTACCCATGAGCAATTAATATTTTTCCAATTATTTAGATCTAGTTTTAATTGTGTGGAAAGTGTTTTGTATATTATTCATATAATTCTTGTGTTTGTCTTGGTAGATACATTCCTAAATATTTTATATTGTCTAGAATGATTTTAAATGGAGTTTCTCTAACTCCTGTTGCTGAATTTTGTTGGAAATATACTAAAATTCTATTGATTTATGTGGGTTTATCTTGTACCCTCAAAATATTGCTAAAGTTGTTAATTATTTCCACTAGCCTTTTAGTTGATTTTCTAGGATTCATTAAGTAGATCATCATATCATCTGCAAAGAGTGATAGTTTAGTTTCCTCATCACCTACTTTAATCCCTTCAATTTCTTTTACTTCTTTAATTGCTATTCCTAGCATTTCTAGTACAATATTAAATAACAGAGGTGACAATGAACATCCTTGCTTTACTTCTGATCTCATTGGGAAGGCTTCTAACTTGTCCTCATTGCAGATAATATTTGCTGATTATTTTAAATATATAATGATTATTATTTTCAGGAATGGCCCTTCTATTCCTATACTTTCTAGTGTTTTCAATAGGAATGGGTGTTGTATTTTATCAAAGGCTTTTTCTCCATCTATTGAGACGATAATGTGATTTCTGTTGGTTTAATTATTGATAAGGTCAATTATGTGGATGGTTTTTCTATTATTAAATCATCCATGCATTCCTGGTATGAATCTTACCTGGCAATAGTGAATAATTCTTGGGATAATATGCTGTAGTTTTTTAGTTTTTTTGCTACTATTTTATTTAAGATTTTTGCATCTGTGTTCATTAAGGAGATTGGTCTGTAGATTTCTTTCACTGTTTTTGGTCTACCAGGCTTTGGAATTAATGCAATATTTGTTTCATAAAAAGAATTTGATAAGACTCTTTCTTTGCTTATTTTGTCAAATAAGTTGTATGAATTGGGATTAGTTGTCCTTTAAATGTTATATAGAATTCACTTGTGAATCCATCTGGCCCTGGAGATTTTTTCTTAGGGAGTTCCTTGATGGCTTGTTCAATTTCTTTTTCTGAGAAGGGATTATTTAATTATTATATTTCCTCTTTTGTTAATTGAGGCAATTTATATTTTTTGTAAATATTCATCCACTTCACCTATATTGTCGTATTTATTGCCATAAATTAGGCAAAATAATTTTTAATAATTACCTCAATTTCCCTTCATTGGAGGTGAGATCAATCTCCCATTTCATCTTTGATACTATTAATTTGATTCTCTTCTCTTTCTTTAGATTAACCAGTACTTTATCTATTTTAGTTGTTTTTTTCAAAGTATCAGCTCCTTGTCTTATTTATTAGTTTAATAGTGCTTTTCCTTTCAATTTTATTAATTTCTCCTTTATTTTTTAGTATTTCCAGGTTAGTTTTTAGTTGGGGATATTTAATTTGTTCTTTTTCTAATTTTTAAAGCTGTAAAACCAATTTCTTGATCTCCTCCTTCTTGATTATGATGCTATAGGCACTTAGAGATATACGTTTTCCCCTGAATACTGCTTTGGCTGTACAGCATAGGTTTTGATATATTGTATTCTCATGGTGACATGGAGGGGCTCTGGATTACTCTGCCAACTTGGCTCCACCCCGAGATGACTCATTAATAGTGTTATAGAATGTTTCTCTCCCTATTATTCCAAAAAAAAACTCCAGTGACTCCTTATTAATCTATGGCCAAATATGAAGTCTTCCACACCAGTGCATGCACCCCAGGTTAAAAATCCTTGACCTATTTCTATTTCTTGGAAGAAAGATTGTAAACTTTCCCAGTGAAATTATATGTCTTTGAAGTATTTATTTTTTGTACCTGATTTTAGTTAACTAATTGGTTAGATTATTTACCTTCTTCCTACATTTACTCAATAGGTACACAATGTGGAGACAAAGTTTTAATCTTAAGAGATTAAACATAATCAATGAAAACTAAAATTATTTTAATATAATTTATTTATTATAATTATTTAATATAATGTCTATAGACATTCATCAAGGTAATTGTTGTCAAGTATTTTAGGCCTGAATTTGATAAATTAATTTTTATTTTATGGTTCTAAACTGTGATATCCTTTTAGAAGGGAAATGATGGATCTTAATACTTATGGAAAGCATAAATAGGCTATGTTTGAGAATTTCTAGACCACGCCAAGAACATTGAGAAGCCAACTGGCAATAACTACCCTGAAGCTTTCTCAATACCTTAAATTAAGTGAAAGAATCAATTATTTTTTAATCCAGAACCATTGATCCTTATGTGCATTGTTTGTGTCTGTTATGCTTATTTTAGTCACTCTACCATCACTTATTAAGTACCTACTATGAGAATATTTCATATTTCTTTAGATTTAAAATGAAGAAAGATACTCATCATCCTATTTCTTAATTATGCATATAGATGCACATAATAATGTGTTAATCTTTCAGAAATTAGTATATTATATTTAACACAGTAGTAGTAGTAACAATAGCTAGTAACTATATGGTACTTTGTCATTTGCAAAACACTTTATCTTTATGCTCTCATTTCATCCTCATAACAACACTTCTATGTAGCTCTTATTATCTGCATTTCACATATGAGGAAACAAAGGCTGTTAAATATTAAATGACTTCCGTAGGGCCAGAAAACTAGTAAGTTTCTAAAGTAAGAATTGAATTAAAGTCTTCCTTATTATAATTTTGGGGAGGGGTTGCTTTTTCTTTAAATTTCCACTGAGGGGCAGCTGGGTAGCTCAGTGGAGTGAGAGTCAGGCCTAGAGACAGGAGGTCCTAGGTTCAAACCCGGCCTCAGCCACTTCCCAGCTGTGTGACCCTGGGCAAGTCACTTGACCCCCATTGCCCACCCTTACCAATCTTCCACCTATGAGACAATACACCGAAGTACAAGGGTTTAAAAAAATTTTTCACTAAAAACCTATTTGTACAAATATAGTGATTTTTAATAATGATGTTGTTTATTTATTCATGGAAGTAATTCTATTAGCTGTAGCATGATGGCACAAGAGATGACCTTCAATTGAGGAAGGCCTAGGTTTAAGTCTCAATCTTTATACATACTTGTTATGTATATGATTCAGGACAAATTATTTAAACTTTAAATTGTAAACAGAAAAAACACTAATAGAGGAAGTTCTATGAACCAACGAAATCATAATAGTCATTTAATGTCCTAAATGTCTCAGAAACCTCAACTACAGAATTGTGGATACTAACATCCATTTCACACTGCCTGACATATATTAAGTACCAAATAAATACTTGTCTGCTTCATTCCTATTGCCTCTACTCCAAGATCTTTGCAATAGGATCTCTGAGCATTCTAACTGATTAAAGTAAAGGAAAGAAATAATAAATGAAACAGAGAGACTTTGACTCACTCATGGTTATTTTTAAATGTGTGTTTAAAGCATTAAGTTGGTGTCATGGACCAGAACCAGAGTCTGTGAGATATTCCTTACTAACCCACTAGTCTTTTCTTCCATACAAATCTCCATTATCAATAAATATGTTTTATTGATCATTTAGGTAAGAACATTTGACAAGATTAGCAAATATGTAAAAGAAAACAAGTTAGCATTGTTTATCCATGGTCAGAATTTACAACTTAACTCTTCTGAATTCTCTCATACACATTAAAGAATATCAGCAATAAGGTGCATCAAGCAGGACAATATTTACTCAAATTTTTTTTAGGTACTTCACAAACTTAGCTCTCTTTCATCTATAAAATGGGTCAGCAAGTAAGTACTTGAATGAAAGAAAATCTTTTCATTACAAGGTGAACCTATCAGATTCTACATGTATCATCCCACCCTATTCCTTAGCTGTCCTAGATTTTTTTTGGAGGTGTTCATAGAGGAATGATGTTACCCTTTTCTATTCTTTATTATTCTACCTTGACTCTTATCTCCATATACAATGGAAGAGCATGTGACATTGGATAGAATACTGTGGAAAGAGATTCTTGGTAATATGCATTCTGAGTCAAAGAAAAGAGTAATCTCAAAAAGGAGCAATATGTTAGCATGGAAATGACCCTTGATGTAGTCAGAAAATGTAGGTTTGAATTCCAATCCTACTTCTTTGATGTTTCATCTTAGGGAAGATTTTTTTAGCATATAGCATCTCAGTCTTCTCTTGTGACAAATGAGAATTCTAATATATGCAATACCGACAAATCATGTTGCTTTGAGGATAACAAGAAGAAAAATATGAAAAACGACGTCTTATTGGTCATATTATAACATTATTAATTATAAAGACAAACTTTGCAAAGAACTTGCTCCTAACGCAATCTATTAAGTCTGAAATTCCAAGTTATCTTAAGGTCAACATTTTCTCATATATTAACTATTTAGCATGATCAGGGAAAATCCTTAATAAATGCTTGTTGACTAACTGATTATTATCAAAGGAGCATAGATATGAAACCAGGAGAGACTTTAAAGGTCATTCAGTGAAAACCACTCATTTTGAAGATAAAGAAACTGAGACTTTGGACAGATTAACAAGATGAATGAAAATACAATAAAACTTGAATAATATTACATTGGAAAGCTAATATGAAGCTCAAAAGGATCTTTAAATATGATTTATTTATATATGGCATTATACATGGTTTAGTTGGTTAAAATCAATACCAGTATTACTTATTAGAGCCACCATTTGAAGCTACATCCTAGAGAGGACTGAATTTTACCTTTGCTTGTATCCAAAGTACTAGACATAGCATATAGTAAGTGCTAAATAAATGTATATCAATGAGTTGTCTGATTACAAACTATATTAGCTTTTCTATTGAACCATACTGACTATTTAGGCCTTTCATAAAGTCTGGCTCCATTGATTGATAAAAGTAATTTTTGATATTTGAAAAGTACCTTAAAGGTTTATCTAATTTGAGCTTTGCAACAATCATCTAAAGGAGATATTCCAGAAATTATTCTCATTTCACAGGAGAAAAACATTAAGAGAGAAAGCAGGTAAGTGGTTTGCACATGGTCCCACAGTGTCAGAGATGGGATTTGAGCCTCGACCTTCATGTCTCTAGCACCATCGACTTATCCATTAGACCATGCAACATCACATCATGGGCATGCCCCTGGGTTCTGGATAGCTATGCCATTGGAACACAAGGTCTGTTTGGTCCAATTTAGTTGGAAAGATGTTGTATATTGATCTAATAATAGATTGTCTTTGAAAGAGTAGCCTAAATTCTGGAAACATTCAAACGTTTAAAAATAAGATCAATTACATTATCATTCTATCTTTTAATACATGACAAGGTTGGGAACTTTCTAAATAGAAAATATTTGCATTAGTAAAATCATTGGTACATTTTGAAATATTCAGACATATTAAGAAATGATGAGCCGATTAATTTTTCTAAAACTTGGAAAGATCTTAATGAAATGATGAAAAATGAAACAAATAGAACTGATACACCATTAAATATATCTACAGAATTATTGTTTGATGAATAACTTGTGCATGCCCATTTCCAGAGAAACACTTATTAAATAGAAATATGAAAGACATAATTTACATATATATACATATATATACACTTATATATAAATAATATCTGATTATTTATTATATAAATTTATTAATTAGAAGTATTGATTATAATAATTATACAACTATTAATTTCATTAATTAAAATGATTATAACAATTATACATTTACTTTTCTGTCAAGGGATACCTTGTCTTGTGAGGAGAGAGAGGACACCATCAAGAACCATTTGAATACTCTAAATATTTAAAGAACTGAAAATTAGTTCATTTAGATCTTACCACTTACCAAAATTGAATTACTGTTTGTATTGGCCAAATAATCTATTTTAATCAATAACTTGAAGATGGCCTCTTGACTCCCCAAAATGACAAAAGTCAGTAGCACAGAACCTTGCTTTTGAATTAAAATGGCCGTTTTATATAATATTGAACAATAGATGTCACTGTTTTGCCAATATAAAAAACAACTATGGCATTATTTGATTTTATTGTTTTTTTCTTAATGACTATTATTTGCTAAACAGAAAAGTTGCAGGGTTGTAGTAGGAAAAATGCAAATTGAAGGACATTTTTTAAAAGATTAATAAAATTCCTCTTTTTTTCCCTTACAAGTTGATCAAAAAATAATCTACTTGATCTATTCCTCTCTTAGTTTTTTAAATCAATTCAAAACAGATTGACTATTTGATGCCATCACATTAATAATGTCCTTTTTTGCTATTAAAAATATTAGGAAGAAGATGTTGTGGAAATATGGATTTCCTTGCAAAAGTTTCAAAATAGATACTTTGATATATTTTGTGCCATCTCTTTTAATATCTCCTCTTAATCTCCATTACACTACTATACCGGATTGGTAGGTTGAGAGATTACAAGTAAAAAGGACTATAGCAATTTAAAATCAAAGAAATGGGAGCCATCTCAAATGATCCAGTTAGGGTCAGTTCTAAACAAAGGCCAAGTAAATAGTGACTTCCCTCCAATTTTCCAATGGGAAATGCCATGGCCAAATTCCATTTCTTATAGTTTAAGGATGCTGAGGTTGAATAATTATCATTGACTTTTGTCTATACTAATCTTTCAGAAGCTAAAAGTGGGGAAGCATAGGTTATTGGAAAATATGTTCGATTAAGAGTCATGAAACCATAACACATGCAATTCGGGGAAAAGAGATGGAATTGGGAGTAAAAATATTGCTGCTTACTAGATATGAACTTGGGCAAGTTATCTAACTTATCTGGCAATCAATTTCCCCACTCAGAAAAAGAAGGATTGAACCACACCATCATTAGTCTCTTACAACTCTGATTCTATTACTCTGACCTGGATTTCAATTCCAGTTATGTCTCTAATTATCTGACCCATCTTCCTACTTACCTAAGCTTAACTTTTCTATTATTCCTAAAATTAATTTTTAACACTAGCATTTTACATCATGTGACTAAAGTGTTGGGGCAAGAAGACTATGGAGATAGAAGGTATGAAAGGTCCAGGATCAGAAATTTTTTTCCCTTCCTTCCTTCCTTCCTTCCTTCCTTCCTTCCTTCCTTCCTTCCTTCCTT
>NC_058133.1:183170754-183232712 GCF_016433145.1 Gracilinanus agilis
TTTTTCTTTCTTTCTTTCTTTCTTTCTTTCTTTCTTTCTTTCTTTCTTTCTTTCTTTCTTTCCTTGCACCTATGATTCTATAAAAGAAGATAATTTCAGATAAATAATGTATCTCTACTGCTACCAAATAAAAGGTTTCTAATTTATAATCTTAAAGAATTGCCTTGGATCCTAAGATCTTTTAAAGTGGATTTTCTTGATCACACTGCTAGTATGTATCAGAGGCAAGACTTGATCCCAGAGATTGATTACAAGACTGTTTCTGTATTCATCATAACATATTTCCTTTCTTAAAGAGATAGATGATTGTGTCCAAGATCAGAAATTATATAGAGACAAATAAAAAAGAGAAGATCAAAGAGGAAAAAAAGGCTACTGCACTGGTATGGGTGAGATAACACCAAAAGACACTGGAAAGAAGGCTCAGCTTTTTATTGCTCTCTTTTCTCTGAAAAGCAAAATAACCTTTAGACCAGAAACGGAAGAATAAAAATGATCAAAGGTTAGTTAAGGCTTCAGACAAGTAATTTAAATATAAGAAAACATGAGACCAATTCACTAGATTTTAAGGTACTAAAATAATTGGAAAATATGACTGCTAAACAAATGTCAAGAATCTTTGAAACGTCTTGGAATATATAAGCTGTTCCACAAGACTGGAGAAGGATTGTCCGGATTGTATTTTAAGGAAGAGAATCAGGCCTTCAATTTATAAGTCAGTGTATATGATATATTCATAATAAAACTATAGGCCATCATTTTAAAGGTATAGTTAGGGAACATGTAGAAAAAAGCAATGGTGAACAAAGAATCAAAATGTATTTGACATAATTAGATAATTCCAACTTTGACCTCATATTAGGTTTTTTTAGTAGTTTGATGAAAACATTAGATTAGGAAAATGTTTTAGATAGAATGAAACTAGAATATACCAATGCATTTGTCAAAGTTTCCCACTTTTCTTGTGAAAAACAGAAAAAAAATATGGGAAAAGATGAAAAACAGCAGTAAGTGAGACCAGCCCTTAAACTAAATGATCAGATGAATCTTGAAGACTTACTTCAAATATAATTTAGCAATGCATTTAACAAAATCTCATATTATTCTTCATGTAAAATCCAGAGAAATATGGGAAATGATGAAGAAAAAACCTAGTAAAAGAAGAGGGAATAGTAGTATCGGTTTTCAAACTATACAACAGAGCATTAATGAACAAAATTATTTGGTGCTAGTCAGAAAATAGAAAATTGTTGATCTATCAACAGATTAAGTATGCAAAAAAGAGAGCAATTGACATTAGCATGATGGTCAATAAAGTTATAGATAACAACTGCTCTAGGAAATACTCACTAGTTAACAAAAGAAAAAAACCTGCCAGGAAACTTAAGAAGCAGCTTCCAGAAATTAGTTTTAAATCAATATGTCATACCATATACTGTAATAAATATCAAAAATGTGCCTGAAAAATATAAATGACAATGATCTAAGTATATTAGAGAATTGAAGACCATACCTTTCAATACAGGATAATAAAATATGAAATGTGAAATTTTGTTTCTGTGAAACAAAAAATAAGCTAATAAGTAGGAAAAATTGTAGCAAAGTCCTCTGATAAAGATCTGATTTTGATATGTAAGGAATTCATGCATATTATTAGTTATATATATTATATATATTACATATATATTAACTGAAACCATTGCCTGGTAAAGATATGGTTAGGCAGTTTTTTCAAAGGAAAAAATCCAAATCATCAACAACTATATAAAATATTCTAAATCATTAATAATTAGAGCTATACAAATTAAAGAAATTGGTTTCATTTTTCCTTTCTCCATTCCTTTGGCATAAATATAATTAAAAGGAAATTGAGAATGTTGAAGGCACTACAGAAAAATGGGCACATTGATGTACTTTGAGTAAAACTGAACTAAATAAAGCTGGAAAGGAATTTGGAATTATGCCCAAAAGCTTTAAGTTGTGCATTTCCTTTGACTTAGCAAAACCAATGCAACGCCTATACACTAAAAACATCAAATAAAGAAGAAAAGGACCCATTGCAGTTACTTTTGTAATAGCAAGAAACTGAAAACTAAAAGACTATATAACCATTAGTTAGGGAATAGTTGAATCTATTGTGGCATATGAATAAAATGGAATGGTATTTTGCAAGAAGAAATGGCAAAAAGAAATGGTATAAGAAAAACCTGGGAAGATTTTTTGGTGACTGATGCAGAGTAAAGTGACAGAACCAAGATAAAAATTTGTATAACAACTACTTAGCAAGGATAAAGAATTTTGAAATACTTTAATGCAATAACAAATCATAATTCTAGAGAACACTCACCTCTTGACAGGAAGATGCTGGTTTCAAGATGCAAATCTGACCTACTATTATAGTCTGTCAGATATTTTGGAATCCTGAGTCTGTCATCAAATATGTTAGTTATCTTTCTCTACTCTGTGCATCTTCAAATTAAATAAGTATGCCATTCATTTATTTTTGAAATTACTAATAAAAATATCATGTTACTTTAAGCCCTCAGATATCCTTATGACATTTTCCTGCAGATTACCTTTCTTATTAGCTTCTTCTACTTATTTAATCATTTCTGTATTCATGCAATTATGTTATCCTTCTAGTCTACTTCCGCTTTTCCTTTTAAAAGAAAATATTTTTATTATGAACTTAATGAAACCATTTTGATATAGAGTATTATATATGAAATTATGAATTTATCCTATGTAGTTTCCTTAAACTCTATATAGCTAAATTACATATATATATATATACATATATATTAATACAACTACCATCATGTCTGACTATGCTACCTTCTGAACTTCTTTTCTGGTCTTCTGATATGTGTGTGTGTGTGTGTGTGTGTGTGTGTGTGTGTGTGTGTGTGTGTGTGCGGGCTATGTTTCATTGACTATATTTTCTTTTTATTCTCATCATTGACACGGCCCACCTTTTCCCTTCCAATTTCCCCACTAAAAATAATATTTCTTGTTTCACTAATTTGACTCTAACTTAGTCATTCCTGCTACTCCTTGAAGGCAGGAACTGCTTTAATTTCTTTCTTTATGCTCAAGTGCATGGCACAAAGGAGGCACTTAATAATTATTCCTGGAAATGAATTGTTTCTTACAACTTAGTCTTCTGCATAAAATTTGGAAAGGTCAAAAGTACATTCTGGTTTCTATTTTCCACAAATTTCATGGTGCAGTCTAATTGGCTATCAATGCTGCTTTAATTATTTTTCTCCATAGTTTTTCCTCCTAAAATTTCTAAAAGTTGTATTTTCATGCTGCCAGATTTAACTGTGTTCATCAGTGTTCTCTCTTCTACATGTTACTGATTCCTTTACCCTCACTCATTTGTCAGCCTCTCTGATTCCATCATCTGGGATTAAATCAAGATTGGAACACACATCATTTGATTCCCTAGCTGAAATCACTAAAACATTTTGTCCTTGGTGTTTTTTCTTCTAAGGATATTTTTATTAAAAGGTAGTGGGGGAAAATCCTGAAAAAAAATAAATCACATTTCAGGAAAAATGATGTGTCAAGGTTTTCTATCAGCAGCTGCTCTTTTGGAGAATGAAAAGAAAAGAATTGCATGAATGCTTCATAAATGACAGGTTTGCTATGGGGATAGTATCTCTCTACTCAAGATAATGGACAATTTAGCTATTTTTCTTAAGCAGTTTGAAAATATTATGAGCATGGAATTTCAATCATGCAATATAATTGCAAAGAAAATAATCTGAATGGGTGAAAAAGAGACTAGAATAGTAGCATGAAACTTCTCTCATTCAGGCTAATTGGGAATAAGGAGAGAATAAACTGGTCAAAAGTATGAATAAAAGAATTTTTAACCAAAAAGTAATTTTATTGCACGCAAGCATGAGCATGACAAACTGAGCTAATAAGTTGTATAATAAAATAACTTAGATATATTTGTTAATCAATACAAATTTATAACCTATTTAAGTTATATCTATGTAACTATATAATTTATTTATTAATATACATACGTGTGTATGTGTGTATGCTGCTGCTAAAGATACCCAAATAATGTCTCTTAAGGTCTCAATATTCCTCCCTAAAATCATGTTTGGTCTCTTAATTTCCTATATACATTCTTTTTTTTTTTTTGTAAACATAAAAACTAAACTTCTCAGACTCCCTTCTCCAGGATTCTGCTTCTGAACTGTCACAAATTCTTGTTTTCTGTGACCTGAATTAACCAGATTGGATTGTAGTATTATTGTGTGTATGATTCCTGGGTTATGGCTCCCTGAACGCTTATAATTGTTGTGTTGCATTTTTCCTAACTGCAAAAATGTCATAGGTTTTGATTGGTATTGCTAAGGATGTTTTATATTCTATTATTTTCATCATATTATCTATAGCTTGTAACATGTCTTCATAGACCACTTGAGTGAGTCAAAAACAAAGGAGATGATTTAAGTGAAGCAAATTACTTAATGACAATATCTTGTGATTATAAACAATATGAGATGTGTTTTGAGACAAAGTTCTTCCTGGAAAAAATGTCAATAAGCATTTCAGCAGTTGAAAATTCCTAATGTTTTTGTCTGAAAATTAAACAAAAGAGTTGCCAGAATCCTAGGATAAGTCTACCAAAATTAAAAGTACAAAGAAATGATCACTGAATCTTGTAGGAGGATATACAAAACAGATAACATCTTTCTTCGCTGTCTCCACCCCAACTCCAACACCCAGACAAATTCAAAAATAAATTAAAGATAGACAACAACATTTAAGAGCTTACATGGAAAAATCATATTCATACTGAGGAAGAGATAGAGAACCCTTCCCACATTTACAATCATGTGCTCCATTTTAGCTATTGCATTTTAGGCAAGAGTATGGGAAAACTGGAGTGTATCTAAAGAAGAAAAATGAAGATACTGAAGATGTTCAAGACAATTTCATCTATGAAGAAAATGAGAATGGCTAACCTGGAGAAGACTTGGGAGGAGAATGTTGCTATTGTCAAATAGTTAAAAATGTGTGAAATGCTAGAATTTATCTTGTTCTTAGATGCAAGATGGCAGAATTAGAACAGATAAAAAATAACATTCAATTAGTCAATAAACATTTATTAGGTACTTGCTATGTGCCAGCACTGTGCTAAATGCAATGGATCCATGAAGAGATAAATGACTCTTTTTCCTCCAAAGACTTTATAATTTAATGGGAGAAACAAGATTCAAAGAAATGTATACGAAGCAATGTCTATATAGGATAAATAGGAAATAACATAGGGAAATCACTAGATTTAAGATGGATTGGAGTAGGCTTTTAGAAAAAAGATGAGATGTTAGCTATGATTTAATGGAAGCCAGGAATATCAGTAGTCAGAGAAAGGAGAGAATTCCATTAAGGAAGGCAATCAGAGAAAATGCCTGGAGCTAAGAGATGGAGGTTCTTGTTTGTAGAACACCCAGGAGACCAATAGCATTGGAATGAAAAGTATGTGTTGGGAAGAAAGACATGAGAAGACTGGGAAGGTAGCAGGAAGCTTGGTTATGAAAGGCTTTGAATGCCAAACAAAGCATTTTGTATTTGAAGGAAATGTGGAGTCAGTGGAGTTGATTAAGTAGGAGTCTGACATCACTTTCTTGGCTGAATGGAGGATGAATTGCAGTGGGAAGGCTTGAGGTAGGTAGACCTATCAACAGGATATTGTAATAATCCAGGTCTGTAGTGATGAAGACTTACACTAAAGTGTCAGGAGAGAGGAGAGGTATTTGACTGTGGGGGATGAGAGATAGTGAGGAACTCAGAATGAGACCAGGTTGAAAGCCTGGGAGACTGGGAAGATGTTGTCCATTACAGTAATAGCAAGATGGAAGAGGGGAAGGATTTAGGGGAAAAGATAAAGAATTACTTTTTGGACATATTGAGTTTAACATGTCTATTGGTCGTCCAGTGGTGATATCTGAAAGGCAGTTGAAGATGTAAGGTTTGGAAGATAGCAGAGTTCAAAGCAGGTTAAATGGATTAAAAAATCATCAGCATAAAGATAACTAAATTCATGGAATCCGATGAGATCAAAAAGTGATATAATATAGAGGGAGAATATAAGAGGGCCCAAAACAGAAGAACCCTGATCATGTGCATGGTCTTAAAGAAGATCCGGAAAAGGAGACAGAAGGAGCAGTCCAATAATTAGGAGAACCAGAAGAGAGAGGTGTCCTAAAAACATAGGTAAAAGAAAAGTGATCAGAAGTGAAAGAGAGATAAAGCAAAGTTTGTATCTATAAAAGGAAAAACTTCAAAATGATTAGAATTGTTTAAGAAATGCAAGGGGAATATTCTGTCAGTGTGTTATGAGTTCCTCATCACTGGAGGTGCCCAGGTGAAGATTAGATGACAACTTTTCTTGGATTCATAGTGCAATTCTTGTTTCGCCAAGAGGCTCAACTATATGTATGACCTCAAAGGTGCTTTTCAAATGTGAAAATTCCATGATTTTAAAAGGCAAGTCAGTTTTCTAGAATAGAATCATTTATATTAGAAATTAAGGCATAGACCCAATAAGAATGGATTGCATATTTGATCAGAATTTGAAAAAAAAAAAAAGGAACAGGCAGGGTTCCTGATGTGTGATTTTCATTCCTAGAGTGGAAACTCTCTCTACTGATGCAGAGTATCAGAATGCTTGTGATTCAGATTGGCTAAGAAAGTTGCATTTGGCTACTACATCACTGCTTCTCAGAACGCTTCTTAATAGAGACAAAATTACATTTTATTACTATTTTATTGTAAGAGCTTTGAATTCTATGCATGACTATGACAGATAGAGGGAACTTTGGGGCTGCTAGGTGGCAGTGGATAGTCTTGGATCTAAAGTCAGAAATTCTTATCTTCCTGGGTTCAAATCTGACCTCACACACAAGCTGTGTGACCTTTGGGCAAGCCATTTAACCCATTTCCCCTCAGTTTCTTTATCTGTATCTGCATCTGTAAAATGAGCTAGAGAAAGAAATGGCAAACTTTTCCAATATCTTTGCCAAGAAAACTCCAAATGAGGTCACAATCAATCAGATATAACTGAAAGGACTTAATTATAGAGGATGCCTGATAGCAAGGTCCCTCTAAATTTTGTTGAGTCTTTGCAACTCAGCTACTTGCTCTAAATAATTTGTCTCAAGTTGGGTATTGAGATTTACTTTATTAAAATTTTGATGCAGGAAGCTTTTTACATAAGTCTCACAAACAGGATACTAGAGAATGTGATGGAGGGGACAGAATCTGCAACATTCTACTATCAACAAAGTTCTTGCTTGTATAACACCAAAAACGCTTCTGCAATATACGGCTTCCAGGAAGCCTGGTCGTTTTAAGGATTTTTAGAAAATCACTCAAAATTCCTTGTTTCCAGAAATTCTCTTGTAAAATTTTTCCTTAGATAATAGGAACTCATACAACAATATCGTTTATAAAGAGGTTACATACA
Source organism: Gracilinanus agilis (assembly GCF_016433145.1). Lineage (NCBI taxonomy): Eukaryota > Metazoa > Chordata > Mammalia > Didelphimorphia > Didelphidae > Gracilinanus > Gracilinanus agilis. The sequence goes on from NC_058133.1 coordinate 183,178,250, forward strand.
CTAGTTGTTCAGATTCTCACAAGAACCTGAGTTTTCCCATTTTCCCATCTTTCACTAAGACTAAAAGCACTCAAGTGACTTGTACACTGACACAATGACAGAGCTAGGATTCTGGGAGGCAGAGAATGAATTCATACCCAAAGCTTTTGAATCCACATCCAGTTTGCTTACTACCATAGTGACATTCATTTTCTTGAATTGTAAAAATTTAAAAGTAGTAGTGGTAAATCTCATTCCTTCAGATCAGAGGTACCAAAATAATGCCAATAAACCACATGAAACACATAATACCCCAGTGCAACAGTAACTACATTAAATCTAATTCGAAAATATTTAACAAAAAGAAATACTAAAAATATATACTATTATGATTATTTTTAAGTCAATTTGCATCCTGGAGGGATCCTTATTTATGATTTCCATTTGAGTTTGATATCACTACTCTAGAAATGCTCCATAACATCAAGGCTCTTTCTCATCTGATACCTAAAAATGAATATATATGTATATGTGTAATATACTTATATAGAGAGATACTCTAATAAGTTCATATATGTTTTTCTGTGCACTTCTATCCCATATCCTACCTTCTTTTGGAAGTCTTCCCTAACCCTTCTTAATTACAATCCTTCCTATTTTTTAATTATCTCCTATTTTTTTCCTGAATATAGTTTATTTTGTATTTATTTTTTGCATATTATCTCTTCCAATGGATTGTAAGATCCTTGGAGGCAGGGACTATCTTTTGCCTCTTTTTGTAACCCTAGTACTTAGCACAGTGCTGACATCTATAGGCGCTTAACAAATGTTTAATGAATTGAATTGAACTGAAAATCCCCTTTAATTACTAACAATTCTCCTCCCCCGCCCCCAAACCTCTTGAACCACAAATTACAATGCCCTCCCCTATTTCCCAACTGAAATACAAGGCAGAGGAAGAAAGAAGAGTACATTGATGACAGGCATAATTTAAGAGTGTTTGAGCTTTCAAATAGAAGGGTGTTTACATTCAGCCTATTTGAACCATTTTCACATGTAAGATAGTTAGAAATTACAGCACTGCATCCATCATTTCAAAACTGTTCTTGTGACACTGGTCTTCTCAATTGCCTGGCTTTTCCTTCTGGAGGTTTTCCCGGAATAATTTCACCTTTCCTTGGATTTCTTTCAGAGTAACAATTTTCTGCTCCAAGATGGACTCTAACTGGGCAGCACAGAAATCTACATCATAGTTTATTCCATCTGCCATCTCTAAAAATGCTCTGAGCCACTGACTGGATTCTTTGCAGGACGCTGATTTTTTTTTGTCTAATTTTGTAGATGTCACTTGCCCTTCATCTGCCTCATCCACATCTTCACTTTGTAAAAATATTTTATAATCACGCTTCTCCTGTTTTCCTGTTGGAGCCACAATTTGTTTATCTAGTAGCTTTGTATCCTGGTGCACATGTGGACGGAGATAATTTAAAAGACTAGAATCCAGAGTTAATTCCTTTACTCTGTTTGCATATCTTAAAGTATTGAGTGTGTTTTCACATGAACTCAGTCCTGGAGAGATTGTAGCAATCATACAGGTGCAAGCGTTCTTGCCTATGAATGAATCCCTAAGCACCTGTGTCAGTTTACTGGCTCTGAATGGGGTATGAGGCTTATTTTGTCCCAGTGCCCTTATACATTCTTTGAGTGCCAGGAGACTTTTGTTTATTTCTGCTCCTTCTAACTGCCTCTGTCTGCTGGTTCTGCAGGTGTCTGCTCCCCTCTCATTTCCAGCTAGGTCAATGAGGGAAAACTTTCCATGCAATTTCCCTTTCCTCTTAAGTATGATCTGAAATACAGCATGACTTCGAGAAGAGTGGGCATTGACAGATGTCTGACCAGAAGTCCGGTAGCTGCTGCCTAGCTCAATGAGGTTCAGCACATCTTCTACACAGCACACTTCCTGTTCCTGTAGTCCCAAAACCTGGATTTGTTGCTTGGCATCCTCAAGGACCCTGAGTTTCGTCTTCCAGTTCAGTAAATCATACACTTTGCCCCCATAAATCTCAAAAAATGTCCCATAGACCTTCAGGTCCAACTTTTCATAAGTGGGCTTCTTGAGCATTAAGAAGACATCCTCAGCAACGAGAGCATAGATGCCTTTAGAGCAATTTTGGCTTCTCCCAAAAAGATCTCCTCCCATAGTGTGGGTTTTCCCACTGCCTGTCTGACCATAGGCAAAACAAGTGGCCATACCCTTGTGGAAGATGTTCTCCACCAGTGGTTGGGCGGTGAAACGGTACACAAATTCGTTGGAAGCAGTGTCATCAAAGGCATGGTCAAAGCGGAAGGTGTGGTGTTCGAGGTAGCGAGTCAGATCCACCTTTTGCTTAGATTCATGCACCATGACCACGTTCCTGGTGGGGACTGTGATGATGTCCAAATCTTTCACCAGGGTCTCTTGCTCATTGAGTGGCCTCTTGCGTACGCAGACACAGATTCGATGGTCATCTGTGGGATCCGGGCTGAGCATCTTGGAGTAGTCTATCTTCCTACGGAACTCCTGAATCATACACATGATCTCATAGTTAGGTCTAACCACACTGACATTTTGGGCTCTCTTGGCCTGAAATTCCAGCAGCTGCTGCCTCCTCTTTTGTCGCTGCTTCTGTAGTTTTTCAATCTCCAGCAGGCAGTGTGACTTTCTCTGCTTCACTAAGACAGGCTCGCTGAAGGTCACCAGGCTGTCCCCCGAAGCCGTCTCATTCTTTTGAGGGTGCACCACCCATTGGTTCGTGGAGGCTTTGTCGCCCTTGGCGGAATAGAGGGCTGTCAAAGGCAGCGGGGTCGGGACTCTGGAGGACTGGAGATATCCCGGAGCGGACAGTCCCGGATTAAGCAGGAGTACTGTGGCTAGATCAACTTTCTTGCCCTTGTTGGCACCCTTCTCGAGCCACTCTACCGTCACGCTGTTGTTGTTCTTGTTGATCGAAGCGACCACTGCGGGGTGGATTCTTCCGTCACTTCTCCTGATATTCAGGGAGACGCCTATTTGAATCGCTCCAAAGTGTGGACTCATGCGTTTCAGGGAGGTGGAATCAGATAAAATGTGGCGAGACAACTGGCTGGCCGTGGTGGATGGTGGAAAGCCTAGAGCTCAGGGTCGAACTGCCTCAGCAGGAAGTGCTGGAAGTGGGGCAGGCAGGACCTGAGTCATCTAGAGGTTCTAGGACGCAGCGCCAGAGAGTTGAAACAGCCCTTTGGAGGGCGCTGCTGTGTGAATGGAGAGCAGGGCGCAGGATTGGACCAGATGTGCAGCAACTGGCGTCACAATGAGAGAGGTGAGGCTCAAGTACGGAGGTGGGCTTCGCCCCAGACTCTCCGGGTCTAAGAGCTGAACTGAGCGGCAGAGCTAAGGGCTGTGCCAATGCCTGGAGAGGAGTCCTGGAGTGGCCTCTCAATAATTGCCAGAGACCTCCTCCAACCCCCTCTAACCAGGGTAATGGCTATGCCCGAAGCCCCAGGTCCGAGATGGCCTATCACCTTTAGGGATCTTTCAGAGAGGGCGAGGGAAGCAACTTGTGCCTGGACAAGAGCCACTTTTATTTATCTCTCCTTATTCCCAACTCCTGGCACGTTCCTGTGGTTCTGGGTGAACTTAGAGACTTCAACTGTTATTTTCTACTAACTTTTGTAGTTTTTATTGAGTGCCTAACATGTGCCAGTCCCTGTTTGTATCGGGCATAAAAAGAAAAAAAAAAAAAGACAGTCCTGGCTCTCAGGGTGTGATGGACAACTTGCAAACAACTATGTACACAATATAGACAGTATAAATTTTTAAGAGAGAGAAGGGTCTAGTATTAAGGAGGATGGGGAAAGGCTTCTCTCAATCAGTTCAATTTTAAATGAGATCCTTAGAAAGTTAAGGAAGTGAGGAAATAAAAGATGTAGAGGGAGAAAAAGCCCTGGGACTTGCTGCCTTGACCCTATTAAAAAAATGCATGGATTTTTTTCCCCTCTTAGGTCTTCTCTTCCTTCCCCCTCCATCACATGCACAACCACATACTTCTAGTGTGAACAGTTGCTGAGAACTTAAATTTTAAATTCTGAACTAACAAATGATAACTGTGTCACAAGGTCTAACTGCAAAATAAGAAACAAACCTTAGAAATTCACTAGAAGGGCCTGCAAAGCTGTATCTTCTAGCTATATCCTCCAAAAACAAATTAAAAACTTTGTGAACAATCACATTTTTTAAAAAAATACAAAAAGAAATGGAAGGATCTATGGCTTCTCCCCCTGCCTCACCCCAATCCTATGTCTATTAAGACAGATCCCAAACTTCAACCATGATCCTGAAGTGTTTGTATCACTATTCTGCTTAAGAAGCCTCTTGGCTTCTTTGGATTCTGGTTGCCTCTAGGAAAAAAATAAATCTATTTAGCACTTAAAGCCCATCAGAAACTGGCCATTACCTCTTTTTCAAGGTTTTTTGTTCATTATTCAACTTCAATCACAATCAATAAGCAGTTATTAAACATCTCCTATGTTCTAGGAACCCTACTAAGTGTTGAGTCTCAAAGGAACTGACCTATCATTTGTTCATTGGGGATACTATTATAGCATCTCCAGGCTCTACCTAAGCTCTAGCTATTCTCCATGCTTAATGTTTATTCATTCTTTACCTAGACTTCATGGAATTTAGAGATACCTCTGAGACTTAACTTCTATCCATCACCTATAATGATCTTCTACTGCCTTGCCCTACAAAATTACTTTTGACTATCTTGTGGCTTGTCCCCCCTCCCCCATTTGTATAGTGGCATTTATTGTGTAATTATATACTTAATTCTGCTTGCTTCTTATATCAGATCATGAAAGTCCTTCCATGCTTCCCTTTATTTTCCACTTCCATCATTTCTTATAACATAGTAATATTCTATAACATTCATACAACACAATTTATTTAGTTACTCCCCAGTCAATGAATATCTACTTTGCTTTCAATTATTTGCCACTTTATTTGCATAATTCCAACTCCTTTTTCAAGATAGTTGAGATGTAGATTGACACAGAGTGAAATAAGCAGAACCAGGAGAACATAACCTTTATGGTTTACGTTCTTATGCTGAAATTTATTTTGCTTCACAAGTCCTCTCCTTTTGTGTCTCCTGCGCTAAAGTATTTCCCTGCTAAGTTGAATTTATTTTTTCATTCAACTCTTTGTGTTTCCGTGTGTGTGTGTGTGCGTGTGTGTATGTGTGTGTAAGTGCACATGACTGTGAATTCACCCAAATATCTTTCCCTAAAAGGGATCGAGTGAAGTTAATGATATTCCTCATTATCATACCAAAGGCTATACTGGAATCAGTTTGTACCACATAGAAAACCACAATTATTAAATTTTCAGTGTGAGCTTTTACAGCTTATAAATAGGTAAAGGCTATAAATCAGGCCTTTATTATTTTGCTGATTTTCTAGTGTTAACAAGTATTGGAGAAAGTATTAATAATTCACATTAAACTTAAAAAAGTGTTTTATGCAAACTTGTTTTCCACCTTGGAAACTTATTACTAAACATGTACTAGCACACTAATACCCATACCCCTTTCTCCATGTTCATTTGCTATTTATTTTATGTACCTCAATTATGCAAAAGTGAATCTCCTTTATCCTCTTCCTCCTGTGATACTTAAAGACATTAGGATTCTGAAGGAATATTTGTTTTTGCTACCTTAATTATAATGTAAACACTTCAAAATTATTTAGCCTCTTCAAGTTGCTTAAATGTCTCTACTTTTCTAAATTTTACTTGAATTTTCTGTTTTCATTCCAATGTTTATATTTAGCTCTATAATTTTAATCCAGAATTCTTGAAAGTCCACCATTATTTTGAAAGTTCATTTTTCACCTATAAATTATAACTCAGTTTTGTAGGATAAGTTGTTTTTGCTTGAAATTTTTTCTTTTGCTATCTGGAGTATTATATTCTGAATTTTTTTCTTTATAGTAATTTCAGGATAGTTTTTATTATACTTAATATGGTTCCTTAGTATTTGAACACTTTATTTCTGGCTGTTTTCAGTATTTTTGCTTTGATTTGGAATGCCTAGATTTGGTCAATGGCATTATGGCACAATGGACGGAGTGCCAGGCCTGAAGTCAGGAAGCTCATCTTCCTCAGTTCAAGTTTGGCCTCAGACCCTTAATAGCTTTGTGACCTTCGGCAAGTCATTTAACTCTATTTGCCTCAGTTTCCTCATCTGTCAAATGAGCTAGAGAAGAAATGGCAAACCACTCTACTATCTTTTTACCAAGAAAACCCTAATGAGTTAAGGAAGTGTCAGACGTGACAACTGAACAACAACCAAAAGAGATTTTTAGTTAGGAGGGTTTTCATTGTCAAACCCGCAAGCACTTATTATGCACCAACTATGTGCCTATGTACTACACTAAGTGCTAGAGGTCTATAGAAAAAAAAAATATAGCTCTTGCTCTCAAGTAGCTAACAGTCTAATGGTGGAGGGAACAGAAAAACAATTAAATACAAACAAAATATATACAATGTCATGATTGAAATGAAGATAAATTGAGGTACAAAGTTCTAAGAATTATCAGTTTATTATTAAATCACAAATTAATTTTAAAAAGATGCTACCTCAGATATGCCAGAGACAGGGCTGACAGGGTCTTCTGTAGCAATTAGCAAAATGACAAGGCAAAATCTTCAGCTCCATAGATGTCTTCTTTTGATTGGCTATCTATGATCTAATTAGAACTGAGATTTTGACCCCCCCCCCAAACCTTAGCCATAGACAAAGAGTATGATTCAAGACAAAAGTTCTCAGGCAGTTGGAGTGGTCTGCCACAGTTTAGATCAATGAGATTTGACCTTTGGGGTTAATCAAATTTCTTTGGAAAGTGAGTAATACCTAGGTTTACAAAACTTCACTTAAGTGGCACAGTGGATAGGAAACATGGCTTAAAGTCAGAGAGACCTGAGTTCAAATCCAGACTCATAAACTTTGTGGCCCTGGGTAAACCACTTAACTCTATTTGACTCAGTTTTTCATCTGTGAAATCAGCTGGAGAAGGAAATGGCAAGCCACTCCATTATCTTTGTTAAGAAAACCTCAAATGGGGTTACAAAGATTTGGACACAACCTAAACAATAGAATTGAAAGAAAAAAGTAAGTAAGATTACAAAGAGGAATCAGGAACTCTCATTACAGAGTGTCCCAAACTTCAAAGGAGGTTGCAAATGATATCATAAGGTAACTAAAAATCACATTTTAAGAGCAAATATTAAATCAGGAGAAACCGCCTAACCCTTGTTTTAAAAAAAGCCTTTTGGTTCTATGATATGTAAACCTTAGATAAACTCCAGACAGCAGCAATACGAACCGCAAAACACCAAACAGTGCTAATATTTTGAGATGATGTATGTATATTAGCTATGAAGTTTTTCTCTTAACTTTGAGACAATATGGATTATTAATGGACTTACTCCAAGGTGGCATGCATAATGTTTAGTCTTTCTCACGCCAAATCCTATAAAATGAGACCCCCAAACTCCTTTCCCCTAAGCACACTTCTATTTTCTAAGGGTCCATGCAGCTTGAGTGCTTCCAACTCTTGTCCATTTAAATGACTTTTCCCCTCTTCATTTTCTTCCTCACACTGCTTGCCTTCCTTCACAATGCTATCCCTGATTGATCCCCATGCTATCTGCCTCTCTACTCCTACCTCCTTCCCCTTTTCATATCATTTGTCTCTATACTTTCTATGTCATTTGTCCCTGCATTTTCTGCGTGTCTTATTATAGTATGAGTGAAACTTAACTCCCTACTGCAATCATCTGTCTTGGCAGGTATCCAAAAAAACAGGCATACCTTTGCCCATAATTTCATAAGTTAATTAGCAATTCATCTAAGGTGATGGCAATATCAAAGGACAAAAGGGCCAAAATATGAAAGATATTATGAAAATAAAATTAATAGGGCTTGGCAACAGATTGGATATGGTGGGTAAAAAAAAGATTTCTTAAAGCAATTTGTGAATTCTTTCTATTTTTACTTTCCCCTTTGTTTTTAAGAAATCTGGACAGTACTACTTTATGTTTTCTTAAAATATGGCATTATTTTGGGTATTCTGTATTCCAGGGTCTGCTAATATTAAAATTATCTTTCATTAGCATATCAAAATCAGTTATTTTTTAATAATATTTTTTACTTTCTTTTCTTTACAATTCTTTGACCATTCTAATACTTCTTGTTTCATATATTCATTGAGTTCTAATTGCTCCATTCTATTTTTTAGGGATTCCATGACTCTGAATTCCATGCCCATTCCATGAATTGGGCAAAATTTTCTGTATTTTCTTATAACCTAGTTATTCTACTTCTTCCCCCTTCATCTCTCATCTCAAATTTTAATACTATGTAAACTAATTTACTTATTCAATACTACACTGATGAAATTACCAAAAAGTTTCTTTATAGAAATAAGAGAAGTAAAGTTCATATATGAGAAACAGGTTAATAGCCTCAAAAGAAATAATGAAAAGAAATGGGGATGAAGACTATCACTGCCAGATCTCAAACTTTACTACCAAAAGCACTAGTTATTAAAACAATTTGATACTCATCAAAAGAGAGAGCATGAGAGAGAGAGAGACAGAGAGAGAGACAGACAGAGAGAGACAGAGAGAGATAGATAGAGAGAGAGAGAGAGAGAGAGAGAGAGAGAGAGAGAGAGAGAGAGAGAAAGAAATCAGTAGAACAACTATGGTATCGTACAGAAGCAAATATATGTAATACATTAGTATTTGGAAAAAAACCATAAAGATCCCATGTACTGGAATAAGGACTAACTACTTAACAAAAAATACTTGAAAAATTAGATTGTGGTATAAAAGAAATTAGATTTTTATTAATATTTTTTACCTTACACCAAGATAAACTCCAAATGGATATGCAACCCAGCTATAAATGGTTACATTATAAGAACATTAGAGAAATGTGGGGGAAATGTCTAAAGTTAAATGGATAAGTGAAAAATATTTCTGGCCAAATGTAACTTACAGAAGATCACAGAAGATTAAATGGATCATTTTAATTATACAATATGAATTTTTTGCATAAACAAATCTAATAAAGCTAAAATTGAAAAGTAAACAACTAGAAAAAACATTTACTTCATTTCTCTGTTAATTATTTAATTTCCAATGTATATGGAATTGATTCAAATTTATAAGAAAAAATGCACAAAGAAGGAAATGAAGAAGAAGAAGGAGAGATCACAATGATAGGCAAATATTCCAAGTGGTTCAAATATAGGAAAGAAATTCCCATATATGACAACATATGCCCAATGGCAGTTCTTGTAGATGCAAAATCTTAATAAACTATATGCCTTTCAGCTGGGAAATGATTGGAACAAATGGAAAACAGGATCCTACATGATAGGCTAATAATTTGACATAACAAGTGATGAATATGAAAACTACAGGGGATAAGAGAATGCCTTTCTTTAATTGATCTAAACTGAGATAAGAGAACCAGGGACATAATGTATACAAAGACCATACCAGTGCAAATGTAAAACAACAACAACAACAATACAAAAATGAATTATTTTGTAATTATAATGAACAAGTATTGCCTTAAAGAAGAGATGAAAAAATATACTTCAAGCTTTTTCTTTGCAGAGGTGGAGGACTAGGAGTATGAAATGCTTTATACAGTTTTAAACTCAGTTGAGGTATTGGTTCCTATTATATTGATTTTGTTTTATTATTATCATTTTTGTTACAAGAGATAACAATTAAGGTAGGGTAATGACCCTATTTGAAAGTGACAAAAATTTTTTTAAAGTATATCAATTAAAATAAAAAGGACATAGAGCATTTCTTTTCTGGGAGAAAAAAATAGCTTCTTTTTAAAAAATAAATAATTTAGTATAATGATAATCAAAGACTGTGTGACATAGTCTTGCTCTCAGGAAGACCTGTGTTCAAATTTCACTTTTTTTTTTTTTAACCCTTAACTTCTGTGTATTGACTTATAGGTGGAAGAGTGGTAAGGGTAGGCAATGGGGGTCAAGTGACTTGCCCAGGGTCACACAGCTGGGAAGTGTCTGAGGCCGGATTTGAACCTAGGACCTCCTGTCTCTAGGCCTGGCTCTCACTCCACTGAGCTACCCAGCTGCCCCACAAATTTCATTTTTGACACATCCTAGCTGCGCTACTTGTCTCAAGCTACTTCAAATCTCTGTATCCTAGATAACCATCAGAGACCATAAGTTACAGACAAGTTGCTCATCTTTTTCCACAAGAGTTTCTACACTGAATGTTTCTGACATCAGTAAAATCATAGACTCTTCCCATGGGCAATTATAGTCAGGAAAAAAAATCCCCAAATATCTAAATATAGAAATTATGAAACCATTATCCCAGTGATAAATGGGCAAGAGACATGAATAGGCAATTTTCAGGCAAAGAAATCAAAAGTATCAATAAGCACATGAGAAAGTGTTCTAAATCTCTAATAATTAGAGAAAAGCAAATCAAAACAACTCTGAGGTATCACCTCACAGCTAGCAGATTGGCTAATGTCACGTGGGTAAGTTAGGCTGACTTCCTTGGCCTGACTGGGCCGCTTCCAAGCTCTGCCTTAAAGCGGGCACAAGCCCAACTGGTTGTTAGGCCTTGTGGCTTGCAGCCTCGTTTCTTTAGCCTTTTAACCTTCTCTCTCCGTCCAGGCCTTTGGTCTGGACTAGACTCTCCTTTTTCTCTTTATTCCTATACTTTTGCCTTCCTGATTGTAAATAAACTTGCCTCAACCCTATGATCACTTGGGTCTGATTTAATTACGGAATCAACCTGAATTGTTGATTCCTGGTGGCCACACTTTAAAAATATATCTATAATACCTAATTTTCCCTCTTATACTAAAATGAAAGAAGGGGAGAGTAATGAATGCTGGAGGGGATGTGGCAAAACTGGGACATTAATGCATTGCTGGTGGAGTTGTGAACTGATCCAACCATTCTGGCTGGCAATTTGGAACTATGCTCAAAGGGCTATAAAAGAATGCCTGCCTTTGATCCAGCCATACCATTGTTGGGTTTGTACCCCAAAGAGATCATAGTTAAACAGACTTGTATGAAAATATTTAAAGTTGTGCTTTTTGTGATGGCAAAAAACTGGAAAAGGAGGGTATGTCCTTCAATTGGGGAATGGCTGAACAAATTGTGGTATATGTTGGTGATGGAATACTATTGTGCTCAAAGGAATAATAAACTGGAGGAATTCCATGTGAACTGGAAAGACCTCCAGGAAGTGATGCAGAGTGAAAGGAGCAGAGTCAGAAGAACATTGTACATAGAGACTGATACACTGTAGTAAAATTGAATGTAATGGACTTCTGAACTAGCAGCATTGCAATGACCCAGGGCAATTCTGAGGGATTTATGGGAAAGAAGGCTACCCACATTCAGAGGAAGAACTATAGGAGGGGAAACAGAAGAAAAACAACTGCTTGAACACATGGGTTGAGGCAGACATGATTGGGGATGTAGACTCTAAACTACCACACCAATGCAACTATCAACAATTTGGAAATAGGTCTTGATCAATGACACATGTTAAAACCAGTGGAAATACGCATCAGCTATTGGGGGGGGGACTTGGGGGTGAGGGGGAAAGTAAGAGCATGAATTATGTAACCATGTTAACTTTTCTAAAAAATAAATATTAATAAATGTTTAAAAGAAATAAGAGATAAAACCACTGAGGACCAGAGAGGTTAAAGGGCTTATTCTTCTCCATAAGACATTGATTTAGTGAATGGAATTAATCGTATAGTCTGGGAGGGGGGGAAATATAACTTTTGTAAAATAGAAGTAATCCACATGGTAGAATAAGCAAATAATGTATTTACTCTTTGTCCACAAATGTGATAATAGTGTCCACATGTGTCCACAAACTGTGTCCACAAATTGGGTAGACTTCATTAAGATGAGCAATAATTTGTATTTTAAAAGCATTATACATGACCCCTTCTGCCATAAATTTAAAGATACTTGCTGAGTTTCTTTAGCTACTAAGCATATTTGTACTACACACAATTAAATGATGTAACTTGTTAATTTAAAATTGCTTCTGTCTCCAAACCTCCCCTAGGTATAGGTGGTGTGGTTTTGGTTTTTTTGAGGGCAGAATAGTTTTACCTTCTTACCTTCAAAAAATGAACTCAGTAATTTACATTGATTAGTTACAAGTATAGTCCCAGTTTGGAGCCTGTCAAGATTGTTTTAAGGGAGAGAATATGATTTCTACTCTCATTTTAAACACTAAACTCCCAGGAGAGATGCATCAAATAAGCAGCCTTTGAGTGTGATCCTAAATCTACACCCAGCAGCTGTTCTGTTTGTTTGATCACTCCTGATGGGGGAGGGGCTTGAGGGGGAGAGTCTGGGCTTCCCCAGTACATAGAAGCAACATGGAATTGATTTTGCTCTTTAGAAGTGTTCAGGATATTTCTCTGGAATGTCTTTGAAGCAGAGGACTTAAACCTTTCCAATTTATAAAAAGTTCTCTGTAAGGACTGGTGTCACATCTTGCTAACCTTATATCTATTGGGAAAAAAATAGTAACTTTTGAGTATGTGAATGGCATTTTGCCATAATAACTAAAATTTCTGACTTCTGACATTTCAACATTTATACATGTACCAGACTTAACGAAGCCAGTAAAGTCCAAATCGTCCTGATGTTCTTACATTCCATAGTCAAAGATAGTTACCATGACAACTACAATAATTTCAAGCCATTTTTTCTGGGCATATTAAGGAGGCATTGCTTAATTGGCAATGTTTACATGATTGCTATAAATATCTTGGTAGTTAAAATTTATTTAAAAAGTCAGTAAATATAATTAGATCAACCCATAGCAATTGTCATGAATATATTGATTTTTAAGGTTTCTATTGATGCTGTGTTTGACATGTTTATTCAACATCTAGAGAAACATAATGGGCATTTGTTTATATTTTACTTTATTAATTCATACACTTAAAATTTCAACAAACATTTATTGACAAAATTGTGTGCTAAATGATGGAGGAAAGACCCTCATTCATTCATTCTACAAGAATTTAGTAAACACATAGGTGGGAAACAGAAGAAACAAAAATGATCTCAATAAAATAGCTTATCTACTTGAGGGATTAAAAAGCTCAGTAAGTTCAAGATAATGTGAAAAAAGGGGAGCATTAACAATTAGTCAAAGCAATAAAATGAATAAGTTTTTATTAAGTATGTCCTCTGTGCCAGGAGTGGTGCTAGGTCCTGAGGAGACAAGAGGCAAAAAAGAATACAAGGTTTTTCTGAAGAGGTCTTATTTAAATTGAATCTTAAAAGAAGCTAAGAATTTTAAGGTGAAGAAGGAAGTACATCTTTGGCACAGAAGTAGGGAAAAGGAGGGAAAGGTAGGAAAAGGAAGGGAAAGAAGGTAGTCAGGGTTCCCCCCCACACACCCCTCACACCCTCACTCCCAGTAGGGAAATTGGCCATGGTTTTTTGTAGGTAGGCCAAGGACCAGATTAAATCAAGCTAGACTCCAGGGAAAGTTAGGTAGGTTTATTTAGGGTTAGGAAGGGGAATTTTAGGAAAGCCAGGGAAAAGTTAAATCTCCTGCAGCTAGGCAAGGAGTTAAGCTCTCCACCTAGGTTAGGGTAAAAAGGGCTCCAAAACCCATGCTTCTCTCCTCATTTATTCTTCCTCTGACACCTCCCACAAAAGAAGTAGGAAGTGTCAGAGGTGTCAGAGGAAGTTGAAGTAGATAGTCCTGGGAGATGAAGTCTCCTAGGCCTTAGGTCCACTTCAAAACATACATTCCCCCCTAGGATCCATTGGGAGACTGGTCTCCCCAATGGATCTGGAAAAAACACAAATAAACTTAAAATTACATGGGATAAAAGAAACAACAAAAGAAAACCAATACTTGGTGCTTTTTAAAAAACCCCAGGGGGTATTCCTCTTTGTATATAGCCACAACATACAAAATAAAAGCATTTAATGAAACAGAGATGGAGTCTCCCAGGGCTTAGGTCTTCTTCAAAATGCATAGCATGGAGGATAGTCAATGAACACAGAGATGGAGGACAACATTCTAAGAATTGGGAAAACAAATAGGTCTGTAGGCTAGAATACAGACTGTAGGGAGGCAATAATATGAAATAAATCTGGAAAGGCAGGCTAGAGTAAAACTTGGATGAAGTTTACATAGTTAATTTATAAATTTGTAGTTAGATGGTATAGTGATAGCAAACTGGGTATCAGGAAACACTGAGTTTTAATTCTTTCTCCAATATTTCCTAGCAGGGTAATTTGTTCAAGACACTACCCTCCAATAGCCTCATTTTTCCCAAATGGACCTTAATATTCTATAAAAATGTGATGATGTTGATGATGATAGTGGTGGTGATGAAAATTTTGAGTTGGGGAGTATAATGATCATATTCATTAACAGAAATTTTTAGCAGGTTTTTTTTAGCAGTAGGAGAATGGATTGAAGATAAAGAAAGCTGCAAAGCAAGAGATTAATCAGTTGCCCTAGTCCTGCTTAGCTGTTATAGAGTCTTGAATTAGTGTAATGGCTATGTAAATGGATAGAAGGGATGAATGAGAGAGATTTTGTGGAAGTAGTTTTGAGCAGACTTGACATCTGATCAGGTTGGAGGTGTTTGTAGCAAAAAGTGATAAGGAAGAGTCAGGTATGATTCTAGGAGTGCAAACTTGGTGATTAGAAGATGGTAGTACCATTGACAGAAAGAGGAAACTTTGGAGAAGTCAACAATTTGGGGAATAAGAAAAATGAGTTATATCTTAGATATATCATAATCAAGTTGAGGTTTGCATATCTAAATAGGGTTCTAATGGAACTGAGAGAGTGATGAGATAGATAATTTCATAAAATAGCAATATATAATAAGTGCACTGGAAAGGTACAAAACAAAGTGTGATGTGAGGGGTTCAGTGTTCCTTTAGTTTGATGATAGTAATTATACATATGTACTTCTAAGCTAGTAGTTATAAACTGGTATTTTGGATTTATCTAAAATCTTCCTGAGAAAATATACTATCATTTTCTTTCCATGAGTCCTTTATTTAAAATTTATATTTGGGATGATCTTTATAATAAAGTACAATAGTTTAGTATGGATTAATAGAAAAAATGGCTTTCAGTAATGTTGTGGCTATGAAAATGACCCAAGGAAAAAACAGTGTGATGACCATGTCACATTCTTGCTCAATATACTCCAGTGTTTCTCTATTATCACTGGGATTAAATATGGATTTTTCTGAAAGTTTTTTTCAAACTCTAGAAACTTGCTTTTATTCTACCATCCAAACTTCATTACACATTGCTCCCCTTCCCAAAAACTATGGTCCAGACATATATACTATCTTTTCTCTTATTCATCAAAAGCCTTGGCTTATAAGAATCTATTGCTAAATTTAAAGAAAATGGATCAAATGTTAATAATTTAGATTAAATTTAGACTTGTATACTGTGTAATGTTTTTAATGATATGATTGTTAAATTTTTACTAACACATCCCTACCTTTTTATCCCCTATTTCTGTCTATGCCTTTTCACTGTGTCTCCCCTCTCAAGCTTAGAACATATTCTCTCCCCAGTGCCATCTCTTAAAATCCCTATATTTCTTCAAAACACACTGTAAGTCTTTAGATTTCTAAAATATTTATACACGTTCCCTTTGTGGTGGCAAAGAATTAAAATGGAAGTGATACCTATCAATTGAGGAATAGCTAAATCAGTAGTATCACCTATCCTATTTCATATATATTTTATGTATACCTACAAATTTGTATGTCACAATTCTTTACCTTGTCATCTTCTTGAGGGTAGAGATTTCCACTTTTGTTCCTATATACTCAGAACCTAACAGGGATTTGTTACATAAATGTGCTAGACTCTATTTTTGGTTGGTAAATATCTGATCAAGTAACTTCCCCTTTAGTCATGGAAAGAATCCATTTGATTTGCAATAGTATTTTTTTGAGTTTCAGTAAGAAATCTTACTTATTATTTTCAAAAGACATGAAATATTGGGTGATTTTTGACCAATTCAACTTTTAAGACCTTTAATTCAATGGCATATAGAAACATCCAAGTCAGCCTAGTGGTTATCTTATTTTATTTTATTTCATATTTTATTTTATTAGAGCTAAAAATAGCCTAAAGCAGTAGAAGACATTTCAGAATCATTCTGATTCTGGGTATGGGGGGGTGTTTCTGCCCACTGGCTAGTCTCTATTATGAAAGTTCTTCCAGGATTGCCACCTCTCAGCATGCTTTAGTGTGATCTCTGCAGGTGATGTTATTTATCATTTATCAACTATTATTTATCATTGCTGGAGCCTGGTATCTTGCCTGTCAGTACAACATCCATTTACTAGTTTCCTACAATGTTCATATTCTTATCACAAAATATGAAGCAAGTAACAGAAAGAGCTCTAGATTTAAAGTCTGAGGTCCTCAGTTTGACTCTTATTTTGCCACTTGTTATTTGTGGACCTCCCTGATGTCACTTAACCATTAGAATATATAAGCTCCTTGAAGATGAGAAGGTTTTTTTTCTTCTTCTTTTCCTTTTCCCCTCCATTCTGAGTACAGTGTCTGGTGTAGACTCTTAATACATGCCTGTTGACTGCCTGACAACTTCTCTGAGATTTAATTCTTCTTCCATTAAAAAGGAGGAAAGGGAAGAATCAGATTAAATTATTTCTAGGGTGCCTTCTAGATCTAAATAGATGATATTCAAGGTCAGGCAATATCTCTAACAAGAAGTTTAAAACTTTTTTGTGTTATAAGTCCCTTTGGCAATTTGGTATTGACTCTGGTCCCCTTCTCAGAAAAAAAATTAAATGCATAAATGAAAATACAAAAAATTAGAAAAGAAACTTATCATATTGAAATGCAATTGTTCGAACCATTAAAGAGGAAAAAAGAAGTTTGCAGAACCCAAAGTTAAAACACATTAGTCTATATAATGGCAGAAAAATTGATTCATACTATTGGTGTGTGTATAGGATAGAGGGAAAAGGGATAATGGAGCGGGAGGTGGAGTAGTGTGTGTGCTCATTTAAAATTCCTTTTTAAGCCTTGGACTTGTGAAATCTTGTTGAATAGAAGTTTTACTTTTCATTGAAGTGTGATAAAGAATTATTAAATAGTAGATACTAAGTACCAGATTTAACCACTCATCCTTTTCTCATGAAAAGGAATTCGTGTGTTGTAAAATACTGGATGTTTGGGATATGATAGAAGTGATTTCTTTGCCAAAATTATTGCCAATCTCTGACATACATTCTGCAAAATCATGCTCCCCTGTTAACATCCTCAGAAAAATTACAGTGATGGAACTATCACTGTATTTAAGTGTCTGTGTGGAAAAAAATCACAAAGGCCAACAACAACAAAAACTGTGCCACTGGATAGATATTTGGTTATTAACACATAATTAGAGGCCAGAAGGGAAATGACATAGTTCAGAGAATGATATAAAAAAAATCTTTGTTAACTTTTTAAATATTTCAATTTTTATTATATCAACTTAAAATTTTTTTAGGCATAACATAGAAAAAAAGTTTGTTTCCAGGACTTGATATAATATATCCATCTGTTTGACCAGACTTTTACCTAATTAATGTGGGAGGATAAAGAGAGTCTGGGAATACCTTGTTCTCTTACTTTTACTAAATAAATAGCATTCTGTTTCTATCCCAGTTCCCAGTGATGTTGGCAGAGAATTCACTCCATGCTGAGAAATAGAATTTTAAAAAATACCTTGGCATGACTGAAGCAAAAGTTCTACTCACTTCAAGTTACCTCAGTCTTTCTGTTCTTTTGGCTTTCAGACTGACATCAATGAAGCCTTTACTTAAACAGGGATGACAGAAGAGGGCCCTGGAGATGTCGCAAGTGCCGTTTAAGTATGATGCCTGTATTGATAAAGTCATCTGCTCTTCACAAAGGGTGCCTGCCAATGCATTTTTAGTTGCCTGATAAATAATGAAAAATTATGCTAGTGAAATGGTGTCATTAAACAATTATACAGAGCATTCTGGAGCATGCATAAAATAGAAGATGCATTCTAATGACAGGGATTTTGTGGACACCTTTTGCTACTAAAGCACCCTATGTGTGTGTAGAATATATGCCTATATGTATTATCACATCTAGAAAAATCTATTTATAATTTTATAATTATAGATATGGATGTTATACACATACAGATATTTACCTACAGGTGTGTGTCTATGTCATCCTAACATAATTGTGATTGGCATATCATTCATTCCTTTATTTCCTTCATGAATTTTTTTCTACCATAATATGTCTTGTTTTATAGCATGATAAACATAGAAATAGGTATTGTATGTACACACATGTATATCAATATTACCTACCTTCTTGGGGTGGAGGGAGAGAACATGAATTACAAAAATAGTTTTGACATAATGTAGAACAAACTTAAACAGTTTAAAATACAGTTAAAAATTTTAAGACATTATATGTAGCCATTTGCCAGGCTATAAGAGAGGATCACCATGTATGTGAAATATATGATAAACTTTTAAGGCTAGCAATGAGTCAGAAGGGTGAGTGTTCCAGCTTAAGTGCTTGAATCAAGTATAATACCCCCAAATCCAAAGGCATTGGTTTGAACTACATCTACATATTTCGCCTTCTTGTAGATGGCCTCCCTACACTAGTACTTGATGTCAGCATAGCTGTCTTGAGAAAACATGGCCCTTTTGTAAGGAAAATGAAACAAGAACATATTAGGACTGTGTTCTGGCCATATGTCTAATTCATCTTGAGATTCACTCATCTAGATTATATATTTGAATAAAATTCATCTGAATTTGTGAGTTCTCTGTAGAGTTATTAATTTATTTCTTTAGTATTTATGCTATAGTTTTTTATTAAAATATTTTTCATAATGAGAAATGGCCAGGAAAAGATCAAGCACCTCTTAAATCACAGGTTACTAAACTCACAATTCATTACAATGAGAGTTTTAGATTTTCTTTGTGGTCTTGTTTAATTTCTTAAAATCTATAAGTCTCATTTCATTTGCTGGTAGATTTTTTTTAGGTAAATAAAATAGAATGACTACTGTAAGTACAATTAGTATACCCTTTGCATGTACTCATTTGCTTTCAAATCCATTTGGTCCTAGGCAAGAGTATATTGAAGAGAAAAAGACAAATAGAAAGTAACTAAACCCTTTGAGAAAAAAATTTAGTGAGAGAAACAAATATTGTTCATTTTTAAAATCACTTACAGTTGGACATAAGATAAATTTAAAAAAAAACTCATAACTTTTGGTTTCTTATAAAATACTATTATGATGGTGGCAGCAAAGGAGAAAAAAGTTCTCTATCTTGTCAAGATTTTTTTTTTGAATGATAATTTATAGGGAGCCATGCCTCTGTATGATTTTTTGGGGTCCTGAGCAGCGTGGTGGCATAGGATGGTTAAGACAGGAGAAAGAAAATGAGAACAACTAGACTAGTGGTTAGCCCATGCTGTTCCGAATTCTGCGGGCTTGGGAGTTTATTATATACTGATTTCAAACAAAGAACACAAAAAAGAGTCATAGCTGTGAAGGGGTAACAAATCATACATAACCCATTGAAGTCTAAAGAGTAAAGGTACAAAGACAATGGCCAAATTCCAACCACCAATTTAGTAGGGGATAATTCTGGGAGAGGAAATATTTTATGGAGATGTTCACTAATTGAGTTCTGTCTTCCTGGATTATAGGCACCAGGCCAAATAAAGTCAAGACTAAAAACGCCATTCTTATCTAAGTATGCAGTCTTGTCTAAGTAATGTTTGTTAGGGTTCAGGCTTCTTAATTATCAAGAAGAGGAATCATTAACTCAGTAGATGCTAGTCTGCCACTTCAAAGCTCTCCAATAAGAATTCTAAGAAAGGTGGGGATCAAAGACTGAGTCAAAAGAGGAGCCTCAGATTTTTATCTTAGATGGCCCATCCTGTCTGCATCCTGATATGCAGTGCAGAAAAATCATACACACAGTTTTACTTGCTGATGATTTTGTAATGGGATCCAGATAAAATATCTGTTACAGACTCTGTTTCTCTAAATGACTCCTAATAGCCTCTTGGAGGGATCAAGTTGATTTTGGATTAACCTACCTGCTGGTACTAGAGCTTTTTGGGGCTCAGGTGACCAGAACCAAACACAAAGACTGCCTCAGCCTGGATTGGTCACGTAGGGAATCCAGATAACAGGCCCTAAATTTGATCCTATTTCTCCAAAGGCTTTAAATATATCGAACGGCTTTCCACAATAATTATCAAAGCCATTTAAAAATAGAAGATTAGAAGATTGATTTGAGCTAGTCCAATAAGAGTAAGTCATTATAATAAATTGACAAAAAAAAGATAACATATTTTCTACTCATATTTTGATAAGGCATAGGAAACTTTTATTAATACCACATGTAGGTGGTTCAGTGGAAAGAGAACCAGGCCTAGAGAAAGGAGTTCCTGGTTTCAGACCTGGCCTCAGACACTTCCTAACTGTGTGACCCTGGCCAGCCACTAAATTCCCATTGCCTAGACTTTAACATTCTTCTTCCTTGGAACAAATATACAGTATTAATTTTAAGACAAGAGGTAAGGGTTTAAAAAATACTATTTGTACACATATTTTCTAATTCCTTAATGGAAGAAAAAGGCATTTAAAATAAATTCAACTAATCTAAAATGTCTCAAAGATTTAACTAATTCTAATTACCCTTTATTGTTAAATTTACTTAGTGACTAATAACCATTCAAGTACCAAGTATAAAAATGTTTCAATAATTATACTTTCCATTTGTGGATGCTAGAATAGACTAAAAAGTTAGTGAACAATTGGTTGAGGTCCCCTGTTATGCTACTTTTTGGTTATGTAACCTCATTCCCATCTATATAATTTTCCAAAACAAGTTTGAGTGAATACTTTAGTGATTTTGGATTTCCAGAAGGTCATATAATTTTGAATATTCTGTTTCAAAGTAGAAGAATCAACTTCTTGTAATGGATAGATTGACACATTAGAGTCACTTACAGTTTGGCCTGGATGACCTGAGTTCCCTTCCCAATTCTGAAATTCTTTTTTTTTTGCTAGCAGTTGTTTTTTTAAAACAGATTTTTTAATTTTTTATTGATTAATTAAGAAAAATTTTCCACAGTTACATGATTCATGTTCTTTCCCTCCCCTCCTTTAGCCCCCTCCTATAGCCAATGTTCAATTCCACTTTGATCAAAACCTATTTCCAAATTATTGATATTTGCACTAGGGTGGTCATTTAGAGTCTACATCCTGAGTGCATTCAAGCAATTGTTTTTCTTCTATGTTTCTACTCCCACAGTTCTTTCTTTGGCTGTGGATAGCGTTCTTTATCATAAATTCCTCAAAAATGTTTTGGATCATTGCATTGCTGCTAGTAGAGAAGTTCATTACATTTGGTTGTGCCACAGTGTCTCTGTCTCTGTGTACAACTTTCTCCTGGTTCTGCTTCTTTCACTCTGCATCACTTCCTGGAGGTCTCTCCAGTTCACATGGAATTCCTCCAGTTTATTATTCCTTTTAGCATAATAGTATTCTATCACCAACATATACCACAATTTGTTCAGCCATTCCCCAATTGAAGGCCATACCCTCATTTTCCAGTTTTCCAACTCTGAAATTCTGTGATTGTGTTTTCTTTTCTAGATCAATCACTCCACAGTTATAAAACATCTTCTATTTACTAAGCTCTGAGGATACAAAGAAGGAAAAGATAGTCCCTACTCTCAAGAAGCTTACAATCTAATAAAGAAGGCAACATATACACAAATATATACTAAGCAAGTTAGATACAAGATAAATCACACACACACACACACACACACATATATATATGAATTACAACAGAGTTCAGGTTCTAAAATATTTAATATCTGGGTTATTTTAAAGGTATATTAGCTACATGGCCTGATAATGAAGTGAAAGTTCCAGATTTATTGAATCGAATACCATGTTTACACTAAGTTAAGCACTATGCTAAGCACTGATGATGCAAAGTTAGGGGATATGTTCCCTGTGCTGAGAAAGCTCACATTCTGAAAGGGAATGGAACATGTAGATAATGATGTCTATCTAAGACATATATATGAATATATTTCTATATGTATATACTTATACACACATACACGTGTGTGCATGCACACACATATAGTGTAAGTGTTAAAGTGCAAGATCTTTCCCAGTTGGAATCAGATTCCTCAGTTTTAAATCAGTTTAACATTTATAATAAAATCTGGTCACAGAAACTCCAGAATGATCTATACTCTTCATTCTTCTGTGGGCTGCACTCCTAATTTTTCTCTAAAATTTTTCCTACAATGTCACAGCAACCTCTTCACCCTTGAAAGTCACTCGAAACCTGAATTTCACCTACTAGAAGTCCCATCAAAACTTCCCCTGGTTGGCTGGTTTCTCTTGGAACCTCCCTTTGAGGAAGGATTCCCAGGACATCTGTCTTCTTAACTCACTAGGCTGCAATCCTGACTTTTCTCTTATATTTTCTCTAGTGTCCCTGCTCTGGGAACCTTCATTTCCCACTTCTACTTCCCTTCCAACTTTTTTTTTCCATTTTTCTTCCTTCATTTGAAATTAAGTTCCATAAAGGAAAAGAACTGTCTTCATTTTGGCGTG
This sequence comes from Gracilinanus agilis, assembly GCF_016433145.1. Lineage (NCBI taxonomy): Eukaryota > Metazoa > Chordata > Mammalia > Didelphimorphia > Didelphidae > Gracilinanus > Gracilinanus agilis. The sequence continues at coordinate 183,201,037 of NC_058133.1, forward strand.
TATTTGTATTCCTAGAGCTTACCACAGTACCTGGCAATGGTTAATAAATCATTGGTGATTTGTTTAGATTTTAGGTTTGGAACTGAGCTTATAATTAAACTGAGTGACTTTCAGATCATAGATAGAAGTCATACACTTGATGAAAAAGATATATATAATTTAACACAACTCTTCTTACAAAATAGTTTTCTCATGTCTCAAATAAGAAATCTCAAAATAATGGGAATTACCAAATCATTATTCTATAATCTCATAGATCACAACAACCCTATGAGGTTAATATTATACTTATTAGGCAACTCCCATTTTGTAGATGAGGAGACATAGGCTCAGAGAAATTAGGTGGCTTGCACAGGGGAACATAGCTAATAACTTCTAGAACCAGCACTCGAATCCCAGTCTTCTGAATAAATTGTCCTTTCTAAATTTTGTAGCTTCTCTGGGTTTATAGCCTCAAAAACTACAATAGGGAGTTTTAAGGAATAAAGGAAATGAGACAATAGGATAGCATACATTCAAAAATGATTAGAAAACATAGTTTAAGGAAAAAAATACTGATTTTTCTGAATAGATTAAAACTATTAGAAGCAGATTTTTTAAATTAGAAAAATGAATTAAATAAGATACATAGTAAGCTCTTCTGTTGTTTTTATTCCATCCTTCCCAAATACCAGTTATTTGGGAAAGGCCTATGACATCATATCATTCTCTATGTGATACCAAGATTGACTGGAGTGTTTTCTCCATGGGTCTAGGCAGGCTCTCATTGCTTACGGCTCTGCTGTAATGTACAGTCTCACCTAAGAAAGGCTGAAATTTCACTAGAGATTATTGATGAATATTGATACTGGAAGTGCTTTTTTTCTCAAGCTGCAGAAATGTTTCACTTCATGTGAAAGAAAATTAACCTTTTCACAGTGTTGAGCTGGCTCTCATTTTGAAGTTTGGAACATGAAGCCAGGAGCTGCTTAGGTTGTAGGACCTCCTCTGTTCTTGCCTGCATTTTGATCCTTCCCTCTTCTGATTTTGTAAACAAAACCTCCTCTGGGTCTGAAAATTCTCATGCTGAGTCTTAGGCCAAAAGTAAAGATTCTTTTGAAGACTTCAGAAAATTGGCCAGATTCAAGAGTTTGGATGAGATATGGTTTCAATCTGCCAAAAACACAAAGAACATGCACATTAGCTCTGCTTACACTCATTTAGACATAAATTACAGATTACATGGCAAGGGATCAAGGTTGTACAAGAAAAAAAAATAGTACCATGAGGCTTAGCACCATGCTGGTTTCTCTGGCAGTGTGCGTATGAAAAATGTCATTGCCGTCATGCTTGCTAAATGCATTCCATAAGCTTTCCTTTCATTTCGTGTAAATGATTAGCATCACTTTATATGGAACAAAAGATTTAGCAGCTTAAGGTGCCAGACTTCCAACATCACTGCCAATTCTTTGTTGTCAAATTTCATTGTTCAGGGTTCCAGTTTCATTTAAGATTGAGAAATAATGGATCCCAAGTCCCAGGCGAAAGTAAGAGACCCATTTTTGTTTTGATGGCAGAGTAAAATAAATAAATAAGTCCAATTTTTTAGAAATTTGCAATACACTATTAAGAGAAGCAAGTAGGTGATTCAATAGATAGAGAGACAGGCATGGAGACAGGAAGTCCAGGTTTCAAATTTAGCCTCAGACACTTCCTGGCTCTGTGGCACTGGGCAAATCATTTAATCCCAAATGCCTAGTCCCTACCACTCTTCTCCTTGGAAATTGTACTAGTCTAAGAAGGTAAGGGATTTTTTAAAAAATAGACACACTTTTTTACTCTGCTATTCTAACTCTACTGCAGAGGTTTTTTAGCATGTAAGCATACCTATAATTAGATAGGAAAAATGAGCAAATAACAAAAAAAAGCACCTAACTCTAAAGAATTTTTATTGAGACACAGAGCAAATTACAGACACAGAAGGGGACAGTAAAAGCAAAGGAAACACATGCAAAGTCCAAAAGAAAAATATGGATTGGACACAAATTCTAGAAGAACTCAAAAAGGATTTCAAAAACCAATTAAGAGGAGCAGAAGAAAAGAGGGAAAGAGAAATGAAAGTGATGAAAAGAGAAATAGGCCAATTGAAAAAAGAGAACTAAAAATCAAAAGAGGAAAATCATGTCTTAAAAATCAGAATTGACCATATAGCAACTAATAATTTCATGAGAAATCAGGAAACAATTAAGCAGAATCAAAGGAATGAAAAAATAGAGGAAACCATGAAATATCTTTTTGGAAAAACATCTGAACACATAGTAAATGAGCATATATGTAAAAATCTTAAATAAACTACTAGCAACAAGACTATATAGCAAGTTATCACAAGGAATTTAAGACCAAGCAAGAGATAGAGAACATTACAAAATGTAAAATGAATGACTTTGTTTATATAAAATTAAAAAGGTTTTGTACAAACAAAATCAATGCAATCAAAATTAGAAGGAAAGCAACAAACTGGCAGAACATTTTTATAACAAAACTCTAACAAAGGTTTAATTTCCAAAATATATAAGGAACTAAGACAAATTAAAAAAAAAATCAAGGCATTCCCCAATTGACAAATACTCAAGGGACATGAATAGGCAGTTTTCACATAATGAAATCAAAACTATCAACAAACATGTGAAAAAGTGCTCTAAATCCCTCCTGATTAGAGAAATGCAAATTAAAAATAACTCTGAGGTACCACCTCACACCTATCAGACTGGCCAATATGTCAGCAAAGGAAAGTGACAAATGTTGGAGAGAATGTGGCAAAATTGGGACACTAATACACTGCTTATGAAGTTGTGAATTGGTCCAACCATTCTGGGGGGCAATTTGGAACTGTGCCCAGAGGGCTTTAAAGAATGCTTGTCCTTTGATCCAGCCACACCACTGTTGGGTTTGTACCTCAAAGAAATAATAAAGAAAAAGACCAGTACAAAAAATATTGGTAGCCCTGTTTTTTATGGTGGCAAAAAAATTGGAAAATGAGAGAGTGTCCATTGATTGAGGAATGGCCGAACAAGTTGAAGTATCTGATGGTGATGGAATATTATTGTACTGAAAGGAATAATGAACTAGAGGAATTCCATGTGAATTGGAAAGACCTTCAGGAATTGATGCAGAGTGAAAGGAGCAGGACCAGGAGAACATTGTATACAGAGACTGATATATCATGGCACAATGGAATGTAATGGAGTTTTCTACTAGTAGCAATGCAATGACCCAGGACAATCCAGAGAAACTTATGAGAAAGAATGCTATCCACATCTAGAGAAAGAACTGTGGGAACAAAAAAGCAGAAGAAAAACATATGATCAATCACTTAGTTCAATATGGATATGATTAGGGTTTTGATGTTAAAAGATCGCTCTATTGCAAATATGAAAAACATGGAAATAGATTTTGAACAGTGATACATGTATAACCCAGTGGAATTGCTTGTCAGCTCCAGGAGGGGGGAGGAAGTGGGGAAATCTTGAATCATGTAACCATGGAAAAATATTCTAAAGAAAAATTAAAAACCAATAAAGAAAACAAAATTTAAAAATCCTATCTTTTTTTAAAAATTGTCCTTAGTGTTTCTCACTAGACAACTCATTTCCTTAGCACTCGTATCACTACTTTTACAGGATCATGCTACATTTTTATACTCATCCCCTGCTCCCTGACCTTTCATCTTCTATACATTCAAAAAACAAACAAACAAAAAAACTAAGTTGGTTAATGAATTTCCTGTGCATTCACATTAGTCTCTTTAGACAAATCCTGTTTCCCCTCCTCCTTGGAATTGTTTCCCTTTGTATTTTCAGTATTTTATTCTTGGATATATCTCAACTCCCACGCAAACTTTCCCTTCAGCATTTAACCTGAAATCTTATCTATCCTTCTTTTGGACACTTTGAAATTTGATTTCCCCAAATTTATGATATATGACAAATTATTCCCAGATTTATTGTCCTTCTCTATCACTTATTTCAGTACACAATGATCTCCCTCACCAACCCAAGTTTTATTTTACATTTTTATACTCAAAAAACTATTTATTTGCAGTTATTGGAAATCATCTATAGAATGCAATTTTCCCTTTTTGGTTCTCCCACAAAGGGAACAACCTCAAGTACAAGTTATAGCTATAGTGAAATTATCTAATAGTGATGTGCAAATAACATTTTTCCAGCATAGTTACAAGAATTTCCCAAAATGAGCTCTTTGAAATATTCCCCAATTATTCCTAACTGTTGTATATCGATCAATAAAATATATTGTTTTTTTTCTTGTATCTTGTTTTCCCTTTTGTATTTGTGTGCCAGTTTGCAACATTATCTCTTATAAACACAGAATAATAAACTACAGCTCACACTGACTTCATTGCATTTCCCATATAGAAACAGTATTAGAAATTTATTACTACCAATGTATCCTTGAAATGCACTTTGTTTGACAAACATTATACAATTTGAGCAGACTATAGCAACCAACGTTTGCTCTTAGTGTTTTTAGGAGTCCCATCATCACGCCACTATTCTAAAATGCTGGGAAGAATTAACGATTTCCTTAAGCTAAATCACTGTGGGTTGAAATGCCACCTAGGTGTGATGGCTGCATATTTTCCTTTGCAAGAGATAATGTAAGCTTTCTGTTCTGATGTTGTTCTTAACTTGTTTTTTTCCTTCTAATACTAGCTCTCTTGAAATCCCATTTTCTTTGTGGTACCTGGAAATATGTTGCTATTTGATTATAATTTCAAATAAAATTGATATTTTCTTGACAAAACAACCATATTCTCACTCACTTGTGAAAACATTAATGTGACTGATCAGTTGATCTCCTTTTGGGATATGTGTATGAAATGCTTGCTTCATTTCAAAACATTTTCCAATGGAATGCAATATATATCCCTTATGAGAAGGCAGCTTGGATAGTGAAACGAAATCTCCCTTGAAGACTGGTTTTGCATTGATAAACATGCCCATTTCTGTAGTTTGCTTTTTGAGTCCTTGTCTCCCAAAGTTCTAATAGTTCAAGGAGATGATGGTTTGGGTTTCTAAAGCTGAGTTCATTTCTTTGTAAAGCTCTAGAGTTAACTGCTTTATTGTTTTTGATTCAGGCACTGATAGAAGGCAGTTTATGTCATTGTACATTTATGATGTGAAGGAAAATGGGAAAAAGAATAAAGAGAAAGTGTAGGACTGTGTTGGGGAGAGTATGAAAGAGAGATTAAAGCAGACAGTTGTTTACACACATTTATTTCTATCTGATTAAGAGAAATGCTATTTTAATTTGCCAACAAACTTTATTAAGCAACTACTATACATAGAACACCATGCTTTATACAAAGGAGATATCAAGATGAAAAAATAAATACACAGTCCCTATCCTCAGGTTACATTCTGGTAGACTCAGTATAAGACACATAATAGGAAATTCCTGATTAGTGAGAAAAAATAAATCCCATGAAATAGCTGCGAGTAATCAAATTTAAACTATTTCAAAGAAAAAATCATGTAAAATTTGGCTATTGTTTTTAGCCTAATGGAAATATTCAGTGTAAATTTAAATAATGGAGTTATTTCATAGGTTTTACTATTCATTCATATCAGAATTTAATTTTTAGCTTAAGATAGAGGGGGCAAAGGAGAAAGGATCATAGATTCAGTGATAAAAGGGACCCTGGATACCGTCTAGTCAAGCCACCCAACTTAAAAGGTGAGTACATTGAGACCCAAGAAATTGGGACTTGTCCTGCATTATGCAGGTAACAAATGTTGTGGATTGCATTCAAATTCAGGCATTCTAATTCTCAATTCAGTGTTCCTTACACTGCCAAAGTTTTTCAAGACTGTTTGTGAAGGGAGTAAACAATTTTGGCTGGAGGAAGGCTTCATAAAGGATACTACAGCTGAGCAAGGGTTTAAAGGCAGAGGATGTTTGTAGCTAAAAATGAAGAAGGACTTTATCCCATGGAGAAAGTCTGTATGACTGCACAGAGGCAGCAGATAGAAAGTCCTGAGGAATGAACATTTGTGAAATATAGCTTATATAAATCAACCATGCAATCAACAATATTAAACACCTACTTTATGCTAGGTACTGTGCTAGACACAGAGATCCCCCACCTTCCCCCCACCAAAAAAGAAGAAAGAGCATCTACCTGCAAGGAGATTAAATTCTATTGGGGGGGATATATATTTTTAACATAGGGAAAAGTTTCATGTAGAAGGATAGTGAATGTATGATTAGTAGATTGGAATCAATCTGGTTGCAGTAATTATTGAGAAGCAATAAAATCCATCTTCTAACTTTGTATATCTGTGGAAGAACTATTATTTTGAATTCTCTCATACCTCAAGATTTTCTTATCATGTTAGGAGAAAGGATTTTTACAGATATTAAAGATACCTGAGTAGAGCAAGGGAGGTGGTGTGTTTGCCCACGATATTGCCCCCTTGCTGGAGACCTGCCTAAGCAATAGAAAATGGAAGTTGGCAATGACAGCTGGCTTGGAGACTTATCAGGTAAGGTTTGGAACTCTACCCAATCTACTGGTTGGGGACCACTGTGTCAGAATGATGCATTCTGAATGAAACATGGCATGCTAGTTAAATGGTCTTTAGTAAATGACAAATAAAGGATTAACTGCCTGGAGCATTAGCCCCTCTAATTCAGTATTTATAGCTATTCAAGTTATTAGCTTTTTAATTAACACTGAAAGATCTGAAAGCACCTAATTGTATTCTATCCTAATTATATTAACAAATTATACTCACGAAAATTAAAATTCTTTTTTTCTAATATTCTCTTTAAGAATGTGCAAATAGAGTTGATGTTTTCTTAATAAATATCTCTAAACCATTATTATGTTTCTAAGCAGAATAGAAAATGTGTTTATGGTGCTCATCTAAGTGTTTTTCGCATCCAGTTGGGATTACAGAATTAAAACCAGCTTTACACTAGGGGATTAGGGATCTACCCCATCCATTAATTTAATTCACTGCAATAGTAATCTGTTCATTGAATTATTAAACACATCTTTTTATAAGGATTTTATTTTGTATTAGAGTTTGAAATATGAACAAACCAGTCTGTTTCATTTATTTCCTTTAAGACAGCCACGTAGTCAAAAGCAACAGCAATTTTCAGAGTAAAATAGCAACAAAGGTAAAGTCAGCTACCGAATGGGAAGAGTAAATTGTTTTGTTTCTCATTCCCAATTCATCCACCTAACCTTGATAAACTTCCTTATTAATTATATCAAATGAGACCATGCATCCCTTAAAACTAAAAGATCAGTTCTCATTTTCTTCTTAACTTTGTTCTTCCTTTTATATATGAAATTTTCTGAAGGTTCATGTTGGTTACAGATTTGAGTCAAATATCAATATAATAATATTCTTGATATTATGTCAAATTTCTATCCTGAAAAAAAAAGCATTTTAAGCTGTTGCTCCAAGATTGCCTATTCTCATTGAGGTTGCCATTATGATTCCAATCATCCAGATTTACCACTTTGGTGTTATCATTTGCTCTTTTCTCTCCTTCATTCCACATATCCCATCAGATGCCTACCTTGTCAAGTCTTGTTCCATTATATATTCCACATGAGTCTTCCATATAGAAAATCTACTTCATCAACTTTTTCACTGCACTGTTAAAATTGTCCTCTGATAGTTCTTTCTTTTGTCACTCTCTCTCCTTTCCAAATTTCCCTCTATATAGCATGAACATAGATATGAACATATCACTCTCACTGCTAAGGATTCTTAAAATGTTTCCACTTTCCTAAGGCTGATATTTATTATCATCTCCATTTTGATTTTCATTTATCTTTCCATATTTATTCCATATTATTTCCACCTACTCATTTCTAAGTAAGTAGTTATTAAGCATTTTTAGTGTCTATTATATGCCTCTCCTAAGTTCTTAGGATACAAAGAAAGAAAAAAGATGGTCCAAGGTTTTAAGAAGCTTACAGTCTAGAGAGAGAGAAGACATGAAAACAATTATCTACAAAAAAATAAACGTGGGATAAATTGGAGGTAATCAGTATTGGCAGTAAGGAGGAACAGAAAAGGCTTCTCTTGGAAGATATGATTTGAGCTGGGACTTGAAGAAGCCAAGGAAGCCAGGAGGCAGGTATAAAGAGGGAGAGTATTTCAGGTATAGGCAATTGGTAGTGATCATGTCCAGAGTCTAGAGCAGAAATGTCTTGTGGGGAAAACAGTAAAAAGGCCATTAAGGCATTCCTCAGACTGGCATTCCATCTCCCATGTCCACATTTTTGCAAGATTGTTCTCCATGTCCATCAAACATTGTCTTCTCATCTTTCATTCTTAGAATCTTAAACCTTCAGGGAAACCAGGTACTCAGTATTTGGAGATCCAGGCCTGGAGATAGGAGGGAGGTGCTGGGTTCAAATGTGAACTCAGACACATCTTAGTTTTGTGACCCTGGTCAAATCACTTAACTCCAATTGCCTAGTCCCTACCACTCTTCTGCCTTGGAACCAATACTTAGTGTCAATTTTAAAACAGAAGATAAGTGGTAAAAAAATTCCTAAATTTTCCCAAGGTTCAGCTCAGTGACTCTTTCTTCAAAAGACCATTTCTTTCTTTCCTTCTCATTTTTTAGTTCTCTCTACCTCCTGAAATTACTTTGTGTTTATCTGTGTGCATTTAATACTCTCATATAGGAAGTAAGCTCCTTAAAATTTAAGACAATTTCCTTTGACATTTGTATTTTTTTATTTGTTAGAAGTGGCTAACATTTCAGTGTATAAAGCACCGTGCCTGGAACCTACCTGATTACAAATGTGGTCTTAGACACTTACTAGCTATGTAAATATGGGTAATACTCTTAATTTCTGTCTGCCTCAATTTTTTCAACTACAACAGAGATCATAATAGCACCTACATCACAGAGTTGTTACTATGACCAAATGAGATTATTTTTGAAAAGCACTAAAGTGCCTCTTAACTGGCACATAGTAGTTGGGTAAGTCTATTTCCTTACCCCTTTGTTGTCTCATTGTCTATGACAATGACTTGCTTATAGTAGCCACATAATAAATGGTAGTTAAATTTGAATTCTATGGTAAAATGGTAAATTTTAGGTCAGATACCTTTCTTATTTTTTATTTGAAGCAGCATAAGCAGAGAGGTGACACAAGGAAAACAGGACACATTTTTAAGCTTAATCTGAATCATCAATATTTTCTCCTTTACTTTCTTAAGTCTAGAAATCAACAAAACAATAAAGTAAATCCTGTTTTATTGTGGTGGCTAAATATTCAGTGTGATCCAACCATTCTATAAGGCAATCTGGAACTACGCCCAAAGAGCAATAAAAGACTGCCTGCCCTTCGATGTAGCCATAGCATTGCTGGGTTTATACCCCAAAGAGATCATAGATAAACGGACTTGTACAAAAATATTTATAGCCATGCTTTCTGTAGTGGTAAAAAACTGGAAAACAAAGGGATGCCCTTCAATTGGGGAATGGCTGAACAAATTGTGGTATATGCTGGTGATGGAATACTATTGTGCTAAAAGGAATAATAAACTGGAGGAATTCCATGTGAACTGGAAAGACCTCCAGGAATTGATACAGAGTGAAAGGAGCGGAGCCAAAAGAACATTGTACACAGAGACTGATACACTGTGGTAAAATAGAATGTGGTGGACTTCTGTACTAACAGCAGTGCAATGACCCAGGACAATTCTGAGGGATTTATGGAAAAGAATGCTACCCACATTCAGAGGAAGAACTGCAGGAGTGGAAACACAGGAGAAAAACAACCACTTGAACACATGGGTGGATGGGGACATGGTTGGGGATGTAACACTAAACGACCACACAATTGCAAATTTCAATAATATGTAAATAAGCCTTGATTGATCACACATGTTAAAACCAGTGAAAATGCATGTTAGATATGGAGGGTGAAAGGGGGGTGAAAGGGAAAGTAAAAACAAGAATCATGTAACCATGGAAAATGTTTCTAAAAAAATAAAATATTAAAAAAAATGAATGTTCACAGTGAAAATTAAGAAATAAACACATTTGGTCCAAGCTTGTTTCAGAGCACCAGTGGTGATAATACTCCATTACTTTGAAGATACATCCTTCTAAAGAGATAACTGAGGCACCTAAACATTAAGTAAACCTTGAAATGTCTAAAACCAGGACTCAAACTCCTGTTTGAGGCTTCTTCTCTATAACTTTATACTGTAAGTCTAATCATTGGCCAATAATCTATGCATTGTGTTCCATTGCTCCTTTGTCTCATTATAACACAGATTATTTCTAAGTAATTTTTTCTCTATGCTTCTCATTGCAAGTCTTTAGATAATTGAATCTGCAATAGGATAGTATCTAAAGTGTAGACCCAGGAAACTTTTAGGGGAAGATAAAAGAGAGAAGAGAGTGAAGGAGTTCTACATATTTATTTCTTAGAATCTGAGAATAGATCTTAAGAATTAGCTAGTCCAACACTTTCCTTTGCAAAAGAATATAACTGTGCTCAAAAAAGCAAGCTCATGTATAGAATTTGAGGTTTGTTTGTTTTGTTTTATTTTGCTTTGTTTTGTAAAATATAAGACTAGAACTCAGGTCCTTTTAGCTTCCAGTATTTTTCCTATAACAACACATTCCCATAATGACCATCCTTTTCTTTTCCTTCATCATGTGAAAATTTCTAACTCTTAATTTTTCTTTTTTGTTTAACACCTTTTCATCACATTCTACATGTCTATGTTTTTAATATAACTTTACTATTTTCTTCACAATTTTCCAATTGCAAATTATCACATAGCTAAGTGGGACAGTGGATAGATTGCTGCCCTTGAAATCAGAAAGATTTAAAGTCAAATCCAGTCTGAAATACTGACTAGCTGTGTGATCCTGGACAAGAAACTTAACTTCTCTCTACCTCAGCTTACTCATCTATAAAATGGAAATAATAAAATCACCTACTTCCCAAGGTGGTTGTGAGAATCTACAAAACTAGATATTGGGAAAATGTCAAGTTACTAAGTTACTGTTGTTTCCACTGTTGTAAATTCTGTGATGGTAGAGACTATATTGTTTTCTTCCTTTGTATCCCCTGTGCCTGGCTCTAAGATTTTTACACAGTATGCTTTTTTTTTTTTAAATTTTAAACCCAGTATGCTTTTAATAAATGTTTATTCAATGAGTAAATTATTTAAGTGCTCTGGGTCTCTGTTGCCTTACTCAATATAAAATGAGAGAGTGAGATTAGAGAGTTTCCAAGTTACTTTTGAATTCAAATTTTTTTTTCATCCTATGATTCTATGACTTATAGATTGAAACCTGGATTTTTGAAATGAGGGATATATAGTCACCAGATTCATGGCTTGTGTGTGTGTGTGTGTGTGTGTGTGTGTGTGTGTGTGTGTGTGTGTGTGTCTGTTAGCCTTACTAGAGAATCATAGGTTTGAGGCTATGAAAGGACCTTAGAGGTCCTCATTTTGCAGATAAGCTTGTATTTAAACTCAGGTCTTTCTCACTCTAGGAAGTCCAGCTCTTTATCCACCTGCAACCTCCTATTTCTGACTGATTATGTTTCTTTTTAAATGATTTTTCTTCCCTTGTTCAAAGTCCTTAATGCGCAAATATATTTATTGAACTTGGATTTCTGTTTTGAAATCAATACTACTGGAATTAAAACATGCTTGTAGTATGTTTTTAAGCCTTTACTTAAAATGAACAAGCAACTTCAGGAAAAATATGGAAAGAAATATTTCTAGAAATTGCTAAGGCTTTCTTTCACTATCATGATACTTGTTAGTGTCCGATTATCAATAATTTTTCTTTGTTGATAATATATTTCAAACAATATTTCTGTGACTCCCTTTCTGGTACAGGAAGAAGAGGTAAGGTAGGAAATACTTGGGAATTTTATTGTAACAAACAAAATAATTAAGTAAAAAATACATTTTACTCACATTTTTTTTTCCTTCATTTTCTCACTGTACTCTTACAACTATCTTCTGAACAGGCAGATATCATACATATTTTAAGCTTATGGAATTAGAGTTTTAAAGAGTCTCTGAGGAGACTTTCCTAGTTTTGCAAATAGAGTAGAGGTGGGGAAGGGAATACATAGTTATATAATGCCTACTTCGTACTAGTAATTGTTAAGAGTTTTACAAATAGTATATTATTTTATCCTCACAACAAATCCTCAGATAGATGATAGCATTATCCGCATTTTATGTTTCTGGAAACTGAGTTAAATAAAAATCACGAGGGGCAGCTGGGTAGCTCAGTGGAGTGAGAGTCAGGCCTAGAGACAGGAGGTCCTAGGTTCAAACCCAGCCTCAGCCACTTCCCAGCTGTGTGACCCTGGGCAAGTCACTTGACCCCCATTGCCCACCCTTACCACTCTTCCACCTATGAGACAATACACCGAAAAGTACAAGGGTTTTAAAAAAAAAATCATGATTAGCACAGTGTCACACAGGTACTAAGTGCCTGAAGTCAGATTTGAATTCAGTTATTCCTCATTCCAGTCCTAGTGCTTTATCACATGTACCACCTAGCTTTAATTCCCAAATCTGGGACTGGAACCTACATTTTCTGACTACCAGTTCAGTGATCTCTTGATTACACAATGATATTGCTTTGGGTATGCGTTTTTCATCACATATATGCGTCTATGCACACTTTTACTATTTTTGCCATTTTTCTAGCTAAACAGTCTGAACTAAGTTTCCAAAGGGTTGTGTTTAGTAGGAAATTTGAGTTCCACTTCTCAGTTCCCTCACTGTCTGTGTAGCAAGGACAAGGGGTACACTGGAGCCTCCAATTGGCTCCAGAGCTCTGATTATTACATTTTCGATGTAGCTTTCTGAAAGTGGGACAGCTCAAGAACCTACCACCACTACAAATCAAAACTTGATACATTATTTCATAGATTGTCTAGACTTAGAAAAGTAATAAAGTGTTAGTAATGTGGATAAAACTTAAAGTATGGCATGCATACATTTTTTTCAGAGAACTGGTTGTTAACATTAACCATTAAATCCCTTCCTGCCTGAAACATCAGTTCCTCTTTCTGGGAACTTCATTTCTATAAAATGAAGATGTGAATGAAAAGTTCTGAAATCCCTATTACTGTGTTCCAGAAAATTCAAACTGGTCAACAAAGTCATTATCCCATCTCCTCACATAAAAGATGTAGTGGGGAAATATGTGATAAGAAGTAGAGATGTGATAGTCATATGACACACTGAAGAGATAATAAATAGATGAACAACCATTGATAGTCTCATGATTTCAGGAGAAAATGAGGAAAGTCTTGCACACAGGTTAGAAGCTTGCCGACATACGTAGATAAAAATTGTACAGGTTGGGCAGGCATGAATGGGTGGTTTTCTACATCATTGTAAGAGATATCCAAATCATTAAAAACATAGATCTGATTGATTATTATGAGCCTCTTTCCTTATCCTATTTGAAAATGTTTTTATCTATCTATTTCACCATCTCATGCTTGGGGTAGACATTCCTCTCACTTACCAAAGCATTTGATGCCTGTTGGTTACCCTCAATCTAGTTTAGTCCCTCTGCCCAAATGATTTTACTGGGATGTGGCTGCTGTGCATGCTACAGCTTCTTAGAGAAACAGGTTAGAGCAGAGTGGTAGGTAGACACCAAAAGTAGATAAGCAGACCTGAAAAGAGATTGACAAGTCTTCACCCCTACAGGGTTATTCCTCCCTAGATACTATATATACCCCAGGCAACAAACATAATAGTGAGGAACTGCAATGTACCCCTCCTTTTTAGTTCAAGACAAATCTAACTAAAAGATGAACAAGACAGATAATGTTAATGATCAGACTAGAATGGGTAGATGAGATCAGATTGTTCCAATGGTCACAAAGGCAAATGAGGGAGTTACTATGTATGATTTAGAAAATCAAAGAAGCCAAGATCATCCACTGCATATATAGGCCCATCATCAGTCATCCTGACTTTTGTGTCTTGACACTGGATTTTGATGACTCTGGAAGAAGGAAGGAGGCTAATGACTTTTTGTAACTCTATCTCACTTAAATCCAACTCACAAGCAAGTCAAGACATTGTCCTGAGATGCCACTAGTGCTTTTTGCAAATGAAGGATGAACAACAATTTGTAAATTATAAGTATATATTTAAAAGGATATATTCAGAAGGGGAAAAAATCCAGTAGGTGGTAGTTTTTATATGATAGCAAGCACATGAGTTTTAGAGCCAGAGGACTTGGATCTTTCCTCTAATAGGTACTGGAATAAACACTATGATTATATAGAAGTAGACTTGCTTGGCTAAGCCACTCATTATAAAATGAGGATATAGAATTAGGTGATCTATAAAGTTCCTTTCACTTACAATCCCTATGACCTTAGAAATGTTATTAGCTAATTTTGTTGTTCACCTAATTTCAGTTCAATCTGACTTCATGATCCCATTTGGAGTTTTCTTGGCAAAGAAACAGGAGTGTTTTGCCTTTTCTTTTCCAGTTCATTTTTAAAATGAAGAAACTGAGACAAACTGCAATAAGTAAATAACCATGCAGGATTGGGTCCAAATCAGAATATTTCATACAATTAAGAACTAGAAGGAAACTTAGGGAATTTTAGACACATACTTTCCTCTAAAAATTTTGAAAAATGAGTTCAAGAATTCAGGAGATTCTAGTAAATAACATAGGAAGGGAGTAAATAGTCATTTTGGGGTTTAGGCTTCTTACTTGGATGGTGCTAAATATAGAAACTTTTTACCATACAGTCAAAGAATAGGAGTATTGTGATTTTATGAATACTTGGACCCTGACTGGAAAGCTTCTTTTAAAAATTATTTGTTTTGATGTGCCCTGTAACATTTTTGAGCTCCAATAGAATACATTTTTATAAGGGGATACTAGAAACCATATGTTCTGTGTTTTGTTTTGCATAAATGCAAGAAAGAAAAAATACTATATTTATAAGTCCATGGGTATAAATGATCACGCCTTTCAGGTAGTCCAATAATTTCCAAATTGTCTGTCCTAGATCTATTTTCTAAGTTAGTTGTTGTATCAATAAGTTATTTCATGTTTCCCTCTGTTTTTTCATTCCTTTCATTCTGCTTCATTATTTCTTGATTTCTCATGAAATCATTAGTTTCTAGATGGTTAATTCTGATTTTTGAAGTCTGATTTTCCTCTGTCTGTTTTTAGTTCTATTTTTTAATTGGCACTGTTGTAGCCAAAAACCAGAGACTCATAACTAACAGCTTGACAGCATCATACCCTGTTAAGCAGGGGGGTTTTGATAGCATCATGCTCTGATCAGCAGGGCGATTATCTGGAATTCATAGTTCTGGGGACACCACTCCTCCCTAGACAGAGCAGCCTTGAACAGGGCACCACTCCTCCCTTAGACAAAGCAGTCTTGAACATTAAGAATTACATCCTATGGCACCTAGAAACCTCTATACTCCCACTGTCTAACTATTATCAGACCCTAGCTATATCCCTTGAAATGTATATATTCCTTGAAAAGTATATATTCCCCTCTGTAGACACACCACTTGGGGAATTCTCTTACAGAACTCCCCTCAGTGCACTGGCAATAAAGCTTTCTCCTGGTCTGATTGCATTGTCTCCTGTGTTCCTCTGGTGGCCACCCATTCGAACCCTAACAGCACATTTCTTCTTGTATCACTTTCCTTTCTTTTTACATAACTTTCATTTCTCTCCCTCTCTTTTCCTCTGCCTCCCTTAATTTGTTTTTGAAGTCTTTTTTGAACTCTTCAAGAATTTGTATCAAATCCATATTTTTCTTTTGTACTTTGTGTGCATTTCCTTTGCTTTCACTGTCCCCTTCTGTGTCTATACCTTGTTCTTTGTTTCCATAAAACTTCTTTAGAGGTAGGTCCTTTTTTTCTTTTTTTGGTTGTTCATTTTTCCTATCAAATTATAGGTAGGTTCTGTTTTCTGGGAAGTTGGAGTATCCTCTTAAACTCCAGACCTTATTTGATGTTATTCTGAGCTTATTTTCTGGGTGTGAGGGCTGAGAACTCTGGGAGCCCCCTCCCCCAGCTGATTCACTTGATCCTGGAGATGCTGATGGCTTAAGGACTTGCCTCAGGCTTGGGTGTAAGGTTTTCATCTCACTCTGACTTTGATCAGGTCAGGGGCTAATCAAATTCTAGCCTCAGGCTTAGGCTCAAATTTTTGGTCTTGTTGTGTACTTGACCCAATCAGACACACTCTTGATTGCTCAGTCTTGAAGTTATGCCCTGAACTTTAGTAAGAAAGATTAGTATTTAGTACTTAGTACTATCAGCCACCTCAATCTGTGTACTATATCTTTTATCCCAAATCCAGATTAGAAATCCTTAATTCACTCTGGGCCCACATGGATCAGCTCACTTCAGCCCAGACTGTCCTGGGCTGGGACATTGGTCTTCTCCACAGGTTTGAAATTTCAAATGGTGTGGGTTGGCTTGTACCACTTTTTGCCTAGGCAGTGGGCTTAGGTTGTTCTGAACCTGGGACAGCAGATGTGTGTGTGTGTGTGTGTGTGTGTGTGTGTGTGTGTGTGTGTGTGTGTGTGTGTGTGTTGGGGCTTGGTCTTCCCTCCTTGCTACAGCCTTTTTCTGGCTCCGCTTTCTTTTCTCACCCCACTTCTCCAGATAATCCTTGCCTACCTTTTGGGTTTTTCTTTTCTTGAAAGTTGTTTCTCTTTGTTTCTTTGTTAGTTCTTTCACTCCTGTATTCATTTTGTGGCAATATTTTAATCTTGATCAGAGAGGATTCTCCTGGTGACACAGAGTAGCTCTGTTTCACTCCTCCATCTTGGCTTCCAGAAACAGGAAATTTTGGAAAAGATTCTTCTTTTTTTTTTTTTTTTGTGGGAGGGGAGGAGAATTAGTTTTATTTTGTATGTGTTATGTTTGCTACATTTATGATGACTTAAGGGTGGTTGTTATAAAGGCTATATGATCTCAAAAGTCTCTTTAAATTCTTTTTATTATCTGAAGACCCTATGATATTTAATAGTAAAAATAAAGGTGCTTTATAAGTTGAATATCATCATTTCCCAAACTGTATTCCATGGAACATCTGTGTTCCATTGTTTGTGAAAAGAGGATACCGTGAATAAAATTTTAATTTCCTCAGGACCATTTAGGTTTCTCTTTTCACTTTTAAATCCTGTTTTCCATGGGCATAAATGAAAGCAAATTAAAAATCCATATTTAGACTATCCCCCACAAAAAAGCACATTTCTATTTTATGTTTCTGTTTTATCCAGATTATATTCTGTAATTTTATGGATATTTTAGGAAATCCTTCAAGGCTTTGAAAGATTGTGTTGTCCTGAATTGTAGAGTTAATAAATGACAAAAGGAGGAATTAGAATTCAGCTCATCATGCCTTTAATTTTAATGGGTATTGATATGCATATTTTGATAATAGTGATATTTTAAAATCTCATGATTTTATGTTTCTCTGTTTTACTTTTTTTTCCAAACACATTGACATGCATTATCAGACTAGATCATCACAAAGATCTATCAATAAACATTTATCAAGTACATACTATGTACTAAGTACTGTGAACTGGGAAAATGGCAAGATTGGAATATACTGCATGAATGAATAAGTTAACAAAAAATTATTAAGACCTTAGTGTTTAAACACTGTGATAGGTACTGAAGATAGAAACAAGAAGGAAGGCTAACTCTGGACACATTCTTCAAAGCTTTAAACAACTTCCTTAGACATCCACAAAATTAAAGAATATAATCTAGGCACAATAGAAACATAAAATGCTCTTGCCATACATTTTAAAGATGATATTTATAAAATTATTTGTACAACTTAAATTGCTTTGTAAATACCATGGTTATTGTTTTCATTCTCTGATATTTTATCATAGACTTTTTGTAAGGGAATAAATTGAAGCACAAAGAGTGTTGATTTAATTGTGGAAGTAACAGAGAAACACTTGATTCTACTGAATAGAGAGTAGCATGGTCAGAGCTATGATTTAAGGAAACCCCTTGGATTGGAGTGTGGAGAGACTTCAATATAGGAGTCCCAATTAGAATCCTTTTACAAAAGTCTAGGTAGTAAAAAGACCAGTAGTCCTGTGATTCCCAAGTCAAGTGTTTTTCTTACTGCCCAATTCAAGCTTCCTAATAATATGAAAAACCTTTTAAAAATACCTACTAATTCCTATACATGTTCCATTATCCCTCCTCTGATAAGTCTCAAACTGGTGAATGTCACTACTCAAATGTAGTACACAGCACTTCACATAGTAATCAAGAGGTGAGCAGATCAGTAACTATCACCTCTTTAATCCCAGGCACTAGACTTCTCCTAATTCAATCCAAAATTGCTTTAGCTTTCTTGATGGCCATATCTCAGTTGAATCATATTAAACTAGCTGTCCATTAAAATCTGCAGATCTTTTTTCAGATGAATTGCTGTCTAGCCATGTCTGTCTGATTTTGTACTTCTGATATTGATATTGTACTGTATTTGTGAAGAAGTATTCTCCTGTGAATATATATTATTTTCAAATGAAAATGGAAGTTTTTCAATATGTTATACTAGATGATTTTTTCAGACACTCCAATGTTAATTGTTAGGTTGAAATGGAAAAAAAAAACAATAGAAGCAATATTATTTGTAATTCTCCTTTACCCCTAGATATCAGAACAACTTCTTTATTGGCTCTTCTCATATCTTATTTTGCCTTATTTTTGTTTTAAATTTAAATTGGCAAATTATTGGTACATTTTGTATTTATGTCAGTATCATTTCTAGAACTGTAACTCAGCACCACTCCTTCTATCCAAAGTCTTCTAATTAAGTATAATTAATCTACAAAAGCAATTACAATTGAAAATGTATGTAGTGGTCTCCCTCACCCCTTTCTAGGGAGACCCTTCCTGCCTTTTAATTAACCCTCCTATCCATGGCCAAAGTTATTTTTCTTTGATGTTAATTAAATCTTTTAAAACATGTGTGCTGAGCCTTTTATTGTTATGTCACTGTCTAGGCCTGAACAAAAATAAAATTATAAGTCTTTTATCCAAGAGTCATGGGGGAAATATTTTGAAGAATTGTATGTTTCGTTTTGCATTGAAACTCCATCTGTTCTTTCTGTGGGCGCAGGTAGATTTTTTTTTTTTATCATCATGAGTCCCTTGGAGTTGTCCTGGATCCTTGCCTTGTTGATAAAAGTTGTCATTCATAGGTGATCATCATACATTATTGGTATTACAGTGTATAACGTTCTCCTGGTTTTGCTCACTCCACTTTGCATCACTTCATATAAGTCTTCCCAGATATTTTGTGGTCATTTTGTATGCCACATTTCTTGTGGCATAATAGTATTCCATTACAATTATATATTACAACTTGTTCAGCCATTCCTGAGTTGATGGATATTCCTTTACTTTCCAGTTCTTTGCCACCACAAAAGGGATTTGCATAATTTTGTGGACCTTTGAGCATACTTCCATATTACTCTCCAGAATGATTATATTAATTTATAAATCCACCAACAGTGTATTAGTGTCCCAATTTTCCCAAATTGCCCCCAACATTTATCATTTTCCTTTTTGGTCATCACACCTTTTTCTAACGAAAAATCATCTCTTTTATACACTTATCTTTCCAATTATATAACCACTATCTTAGTTCAGATTCGTATCACTTTTCACCTAGACTTTTGAAAAAGAATTCTAATTGGGACTCATATTGAAGTCTCTCCACTCTTTAATCCAAGTGATTTCCTTAAATCATAGCTCTGACCATGCTACTCTCTGTTCAATAAAATCAAGTGTCTCTCTATTACCTCCAGTATTAAATCAAGTCTTCTACTTACCATTTGAGGCTTTTTTTTATTATTTGGCCTTTTTGTTTAATTTTCTGATATTCTTTACATTTTGCTCTCTGCCATATACTCTATGATGCACTCACATAGCTTTTTCTTCTTCTCACATGAAACTATATCTCATTGCCCTCATGCTTCTGGTTGTCTCCATGACTCAAATATACTCTCCTTTCTCATTTATGTTTTTTTTTTATCCCCTCAATTTCCTTCAAGACTGAGTTCAGATTCTAACTTTTGTGGGGAATTTTTGTGAATCCCTCTCCCCCTCCCCAGATGCTGGTAATTCCCTTTTGAGACTGCTTCTCATCTTTATTGCATATATCTGCATTTACCTAGTTATTTACCTAGTTATTCCCATTAGAATGTGAACTTCTTGAAGAAAGGACTTGTTTTTCTCTTTCTTTGTCTACCCAGTTCTTGGTATGGCTGGCACATACCAAACACTTAATAAATACCTGATTAATCCAGTTCCCAATTCTGACAATGGATATCTCAAGAAAACTCATTGAGAAATCATCTCTATCAGATTTATGTAGGGATAAACAGGTTATTAAGATGTTAAAAAACTGTGTTCTAAAAATGTAAATTACATTTTAATAAGTAGGTTATTATTGTGTCAAAGGGAGATCATTGGAAGAATCCTTAACTAGAAATAAATCAAGCTTAAATTTAAAGCACATTTCAAATCTTTTTTCTGCCTGAATTTGTTTCCTTTTATTTTTATTAGCATTTATAAGAAATAAAAATGTTAAGAACAGATACAGTCTAACCTCTGACATAAAGAACATGTTATTGCCAGGTTAATTTTATGTTTTTGTCTTTCAGATAAAATCCTGCCTGGTTAGACTACCTTAACCCAAGATATTATTTAAGAAGTCTCTAGCTAAGACATACTCAAAAAGTTAGCAAGCATGGGGCTAGAATTATGATTTTTAAGTAATCTGTAAATACTTCCAGACCTCTGTTAATGGAGATGGAATATATAAAAAGGAAGAGGCGAAGGCTGTCTTTTGGTACTCATTATGGCAAATTATTACTGAGTTAAGGGTGCAGAAAGATAGATTGGGAAAGTGCTGGAGAATTCATAGATTAGAAGGTAACTTGGATACTTTGTACCCTGATTCCATTTCAGACAGATGAGAAATATTTTCTACAATCTGATTAGAGCTTAGAAATTGGCCTGACATCAAAGATCCCAGGGTCATATGCTTCATCCTGGACTATCACCAGTTATTTTGACTTTTGTATAAACGCTGAATTTTGATGATTTGGGGAAAGAGCGAGGCTGATGACTTTGTGCAACTCTGCCTTATTTAAATCCAATTCACTGGCAAGTGAAGATATCACACTCATGATGTCATTGATCATCTTTGAAAACGAAGGATGAACAAAATCAACTGATAAACAATTAACAGCATTTCCCATGATATTTTTGACACTGGAGTTTCAACATGTTTGAAGAAACCTCATAATGGTTGCCCATTTGTGTGTGTGGTGTGTTTGTGTAGTATATGTGTTAGAATTTCAGACTGAATAACTATGATAGGTTAAAGATCAGAGCATGATTAGTTGTAGAAGTTGTAAATCAGAGATTTAAAGAGAAACATTAAGTCTTTTTTCCCATTTCAGCAGCATTTAAAATCTTGGCCTCCATTCAGATTGACTTGATCAGCCTCCAAGTTGTTTGAAGAATTACTCCAAAATTGAACTTGGCAGAAAGATAATATAAACAACAGCAGTAAAAACTGAAATTTATATATCAATTTAAAGTTTGCAAATATATATATATGTACATATATGTATATGTATATTTTCACTTTATTAACAACCACATGAGTTTTGTACTGTAGGTATTAACCTCATTTTATAGATGAGAAAATTGAGGCTGAAAAAGTGAATGAATTGCCTATGGCCACTCAGCTAGCAAATTTCACAGGTGGGATACAAGGGAAAGGGAAAAGGAATACACATTTAATAAGTGCCTATGATGTGCCAGGTGCTGTGTTGAGTGCTTTATACATATTACACATATTCACTTGTTTCAAACAAGGTTTGTGGAAGGAAAACTTTTTAACACATAGATGAAATCTTTCACACCTAAAACAATTCATTATACATCTTCCAAGCACTATATTTGCCAGACTAAGAAGTTACTTGAGCTTATTACAATTTTCAGACTCTTCATTCTAAAACTAATTGGCCCAGTAAAAAGTAAATTAATGAAAATAAAAAAAAATTATTTGAACGAAGGTCATTAAATTCCTTTTTATAGGTTTTTTTTTCCATTTCTCTGAAATAGATTTTTTTTTGTTAAATGAATTTTTTCTTTTGGTCTTTTAGTGATTTATTGTTTCTCCTCCCTCTAGTCCCTTGAAATGTAAGACAAAATTTCTAAAATTAATTAAAAATTAATATTAATATATATAATATAACAAATAAATATAGTGATACCTATCAAGATACACTAGAGATAATGAAACAGAAGAGATAATTATTTTTATGAACATATACTTCAGTAGTGTTTCAGTTTAAGGTCTATGTACCACTACATATTCAATCAATCAGTATTATTTTGTATATCTAGTTGTCTTCAAGCTGGGTTGAGTTGGTTTAAATCAGAATCACTTAAACAATACCTTTAGGAGTAAGTTGTTCATATGTAGTAGGCATTTTTACATTGACATTTCACTCCCTGAGGGATTAGGATGAAAGGGAAAGGAAGAAATCTTCTAAGAAGTAATAGAATCTGTGTATGAGTACAAAAATATTAAGGTTTCTCTTTTTCTTTTCTTTTTCTCCTGACGGGGGAAAATACCTTTGTTGAGGAAGTAGAAAGAAAAGCATTCTCTGTCTCTGTCTCTGTCTGTCTGTCTGTCTCTCTGTTTCTTTCTCTCTCCTTCTCCCTCTCCATGCACACACACACACACACACACACACACACACACACACACACACACACACACAACTTCTTGATATTACATAAATATAGAACTAGATTGGAGAAACAAAAGCACAGTGCCTGGCACAAATAATGGGTATTGATGAATATGTGCTCGCTTTATTTTTCCCCTCCCCCTTATTTGACTTTATGCTTCTGGGAGGAGTTTCAGGAGAAGGTTCTGCACATGCTTTATTCAAGAGTTTTTGGACTATTTCTTTCCATTTTCTAATGTGTCTAACAAATTATGTGCCCAGAGTAAATACAGTAACTATAATCAGTGAATACTCAGGAGATAGAATCTAAGGGGTGAGATAAGGAGGAGCCAGAGATTTTATAAATTAATATTTTTAGAGATATTTGATCCTCTAGCTTGTATATTCACTCTCTTGTTTAAATTCAGAAGTTGGCTAGTGTCACTGCATGAAGCTACATAGTTATAAGAATAAGAGAGGTAGTAGGCTGAGTATCTAAGTATAGTCAAATTTGAGTATAGTCAAGAAGTTGGAGCACAGCATACCTCAAATTAAGCATGATACAAGATAGTATTTATTTGTAGTAATAGTGAGATTTAGACAACGTGCTATAAGAAAAGGTGAGGAGGGAAAAATCACTTTTAACTGAAAAAATGCAGGGCAGTCTTCATGTAGAAAGTGGCAACTGAACTGGACCTTAAAGGAAAACAAGATTCAGAAGACATGGTCTGGGATTGTGTCTCAGGAATAAAAAGTAACCTATCTTCAGTCTCAAAGGTTAGAGACTTCAGGCAGAGAAACATCAAAAGTCTAGTCTGGTTGAAAGTGAGTTACATTAAGGAGACTGTGAAAAAAAGATGTTAGCTCCAATTATAAAAGGTTCTAAACATAAAGGGCTGAGAATAGGCTATTTTTTCACCAAGGCTATATGTACCTACTGAAGGATTTTAAACAGTAGAGTGACATTATCAGATATACATTAGGACAATTAATTGCTAGTTGTGTGAAAGATAAATGATATAAGAGATGTCCAAATGCAAAGTGACTAGTTGGGAGACTTTGTCAGTGTTGCAGGTAAGGCATAATGAGGACTTGAATCCTATGAATAAAGGTGGGGATGGGGATAGAAATGTGAGATGCTGTGAATATAGAAATAATTGGACTTGACAATTGATTTCGTGAGCAAGGGTAAAAAAGAAAGAATAATAAAACTTGGACAACTTCAAAAGGTAGGAAGAAGCACTTGGGCAAAAGATGAAAAGAATGGCTTCATGAGAGATTGGCACCTTTATGACATCTGGAAGCAACTTCTTTTGTAAGTGTCTCATAGTCTCATAAAATGAGATCTGAAGATGACTTGGATTATTTGGTCAAACCCTTTCATTTTAGGGGTGAGAACTGAAGGTCACGTCTTGCCCAAGATAACATGGCTAGTTTTCAGTAAAGATGATATTGATACTCATTGCTTCCATATATCCTAATCTGATATTCTTTCTCTAATATACCTGCCACAAATTAAATATTTTCTATATAGCTATAATAATAATGGAGAGCAGGAAGGGTATGGATTCTTCCATCTATCACTTTGGAATGTAGGAATAAAATTTTGGAAGAATACTGCAGAATACATTAAATCCACTAAGAAGAAATGGAGTACATGAGATTAAATTTAATCAGGACCCAATGAAATAGAGGGGAAAAAGAAAACAAAGCAAAACAAAAAATCATGCTGGCTACAGAGTCAGAGGACCTAGGTTCAAATTCTGACTCTGCCATTTCCTGCCTTGAGAAATGTCATTTTTGCAGGTCATTTCCCTTCCTTTGATAATAATTTCATTATCTATAAAATGAGACTTTATGGACTTTTAAGGTTCCTTTCACTTCCAAAGTACTGATAAAATCAAATTTAAACTTAGGAAAGGGTCTGCCTCAAAGCAAACATTTAATAAAAGGTAAGCTTGCTGATTTAACTTGACTAGATCATCATTTCCATGTGCTTTCTACTAATCTAAAGCCTTGATTGCAACAATAGTGAAGACAGTGTAATCACCAAGCAAAACGGCCAATGGCACTAAAAAACTAGCTTACTGCGCAGATTTCACCTTGACCCATATTACAATCACTTACAACTCCTTTCAGTTCCAAGTGATTTGTAATGAGTAATTAATCAATGCATTTTTACAAATACTTGGAGAGTTACTCAGGATGCTCACCATTCATTTCCTTAATTGATTTTTAAAAATTATGATTTGATATTTTCATAACCAAGACCTAGAGAAACAGTATGTAGATCAAGGAAGCTTGAAATCCCCCATAGTTTCTAGTTCTTCTCTCTCTCTCTCTTTTTAAAGATCATAGAAGGGGAAAAAAAACTTAAAAAAAAAGATAAAGAAAGCCTTTCATACTTTTCCCCTCTCTGCTTCCAGTCTTTTTCTTTCAGAGAAACTTGATAGAAATATCTTCTGAAAGACTATAATAGTAAAGGAGGAAGAAACAGAGGCTATGTAATTGGCATGGGTTGCAGGCCCAGTTGTGGCAATAATTTGAGGACTGACAGCCAAGGAATTGCATCAAACAAAGGATTTATTTATAGTTAAAAATGAATGAGTGAAAGTCTCTTGTAAAGATTTTGGCAGTGATGTTTTTTAGCAAATAGAATAAATATACACACACATATATAGATGCACACACAGATCCACACATAGTCCCAAACAAAGGAGAATTACTGAATTTGGAAATCTTTTGGATGTAGAATAAAGGAAATTTATACCTTTTTATTGTAAGGTTCCCACTGCAATGGATGGTATCTTATTCTGGTGCAGTGAATAACAGAATCCCAGCTCCTCTGCAGCAAACTTAGATGCATCTATGACAACTGGAAACAAATTGAACTTGTTTGCTGCAATTGCTGTGTCTGCTGTAAAATAGTAAAGATAAGCGCTGCTGAGATGTTCTTGATTCTCTATTGGGTCATCAGTGAGGGCAGAGTATGCAACTCATGCCTCTCTCTAAGCCAATGAATAGAAGTGGAGTTTCTCTTCTTCCTTCAATTTTAAGGGAATGTTAAGGAAATCACTTACAGGACAGTCACTATATCTATCAATGTTAAGGACAGTCACTATATCTATCAAATTTTCTTAGTAGGTAGAAACAAGCCACAGAATAGGTTAGAGTGAGATTTCCCACAGCAGAGATTCTTATTCTTATTCATATCAGAGGTCCCTTTAGCAGCTGGGTGAAAGCTGTGAACCACTTCTCAGAATATTTTTTCAGTGTAAGGTAAGTTAAAATACATGGGATTACAAGGAAAACAAATTATAGTGAAATACAATTTTTAAAAATGTTAATGACCCCTGTTGTATACTATGACTTCTAGTCTTCCTTCTAGCTCTGTTTCTATGTCACCTGTGCTCTTTTCTTAGAAGTGGGATGAGATAGAGTGAAGAAAAAGAATCAGAGGATGGAGAGGTTGGAAGTTCCTAAGAACAATGTAGTTAACAGTGATTTCCCCTCTTTATTAATGTTCTTTGATATTCTATAACAATTACCAGAGACAATTTGAGGAAAATCTCAAAAGATTTTTTAACACAGATTTTTCTTAACACAGATGTCTCTAAACTTCCTTCCTTCCTCCTCTGAAACACCACACAACCTTTACTTTATTCAGATGCCAGGGAATGATCTAATGCTGTTGATGTCCTAATTTCCCAATAGATGATCCTTTCATTTAAAAGATACACATTCAGCATTTGTCAGGTAGCACAGTGATATCTGATTAAAAGATATCCCTCCCTGAATTTGCATGCAATTCATTAATATGTGACCTTCACTATATCTGTCATACCTGTCTTTTTTTCTGGTGTATTTATGATTTGAGCATTTGTATACTTGTATCAGGTTGGTTGTTTTAGTCAACTCTGTGACTCCATTGGCGGTTTTCTTGGCTAAAAAATACTGGAGTTGTTTGCCATTTCCTTCTCTGGATCATTTTACAGATGAGGAAACTGAGGCAAACAAGATTAAGTGATTTGCCCAGAGTCACATAGCTTGTAAATGTCTAAGGCCAGATTTCAACTCAAGGAGATGAGACTTCTTAATTTCAAGTCTTGTACTCTATCCACTGTGCCACCAAATTGCCTGGGAACTTGTCTAAGTAGGCTTTATAATCAGTGTTCATGTTTAGTTTAGTTTAGTTTTGTTTTGTTTTGCTTTAAAATGTGGCTTGTTTTATTTTGTTGATTGACTGGTTTTCATAAAGGTGAAAGAGGTATGGGTATGTAGTATCATAAATACTATAAAATTCAGTTTATATATTGGTTACTTTTGCTAAACCTTTTCCTCCTTTCTTCCTCCTCTTTCCTTCCTCTATCCCTCCCTCTGTTCCTTCCTTTTTTTCTTTCCTTCCTCCTTCATTCTTGCCTTCTCACCTTTACTATTCATTTTCCTCTCTCTTTTTTCCAACTATTAGATAAGTTTGTTCAGTGGGAATGGAAAGGCAGGGTGGGAGGAAAAGGACATTCAGAAAATAGCAGGAGATTAAAAACAAACAAAAATCAGTAATTTAATTTTTAAGTAAAACTAAAAAGCTATGCTCAGTACACATTGGTAGGCCCATTTAAACAACCAAGAATCATTATTATTCTTTTGGATATAAAATAATTTAACCCAACCCTTAGCTTCTTACCAAGAGACATTAAACAATTTAGAAACTAGTGCCATTGACTTTCATTAAAATAAGACCATAACATGGAGCAAGGGCTAATTCTATTCCCAAACTACCTAACCTTTTCAGTTTGCCCTAGAAATACACTACCACTTAAAATTTACAGAAATTGAAATATTCACCCTTTTCTAGTGAGGTGATATGGAGGAGACTTTATTTGACCAAGGAAATTCATGATAATTTATATATTCCCTGACTTTATAAAAAGGTGATAAATTGAGCATTCTGCCAATGCAAATTCATGACATTTACTTCAAGGAGGAAGGTTGCCTCCCTCTGGGTTCAGATTTCAACTCATTTGATATTAACTGAATGTCCTTCCTCTAAGATGATCCTGTGATATAAGTGAGTCATCTCTGGCCATTTCCTAGTGGATTTGCCTGATATCCACCAATGACCTAAAAAAGTGAGTTCATTGGAGGAGGAGGAATGAGGGTCTATATGGGTCATGACTTGGATGCCTTCTTCTTAAGGGAGAGATAAGGTTTATGAAATGTCAAAAAGAGGTTAATTCACTCTTGGTCATTAATAAAGCACTGATTTATAGTGATTCTCATGTATAATACCACAAGGCTTTCAGGACTGCTGTTTTGCAGAACTAAAAATATCCCAATGTATTTTCTAGGTTAATATTTAGCATGGGGTTTCTTTTTAACATGCTCTTCTAACTAAAATGTAAACTAAAAAATTTATCTTTTTCTAAGGAATAGATTTACCAAGATACTAGGTTGCAGAAATAGCCTATCTATTGAAGATTTGGTTTCTGACATTTACATAGTTATAGAAGGTTGACATAGGCTCTAAGAGTTCAAGAAACTATCCCATCATCACACAGCAAATAAGTAGCTGAAACAGAACTTAAACACACATCTCGATGCTGAGTGGAATACTCCATAAGATATACCATGTTCTGTTTCAATCTCTTAAGAACAGTAGAACTAAGAGACTTTTTGTGGAGAAAAAATTGTCATCTCCTTTCATGATATTGTCCTAATAAGGCAACAGCATCAATTTAAATGTCATTTATCCTTTATTTTCAAATAAAATTTTTTTCATGATGAGTGACATCTTGACTTGTAAGTGAATTGGACTTAAGTGAGGCAGAGTTGTACAAAGTTGTCAGCATCACTCTCTCATCAAGAGTCATCAAAGGGAAGTGTCAATTTGATTGGTGTGCTCAGAATGCAGTGGATCACCTTGGGGTCTTTGATTTCTAAGCCAACTCTAAGTTGATTCTCAGAGCCTACTTTAGTCACCTTTGTGGTTGTTGGAACAAATAGCTCTCACCTACCCTATCTTGTGAGAGAAGTCTTCACATGCTTGCAGGGGACATCCTTCTAACTCACTTATGGATTTGAGGACTGTTGGTTATCCTCAACTTGGTTCAGCCTGCCCGTTAAGAGAGTTTTATCAGAACTTGACAGGTGGACACGAAAAGTGGATGAATAATCTTGAAAAAAGTTTGGCAAACTTTCACACGGGATGTGCTAGTCCTCCCTCAACATCTCACTTCAAATAAATTCTATTCATTAAACATTATTAAATGCTTGAGGATATAAAAAAAAAGATGTAGGGGCAGCTGGGTATCTCAGTGGAGTGAGAGTCAGGCCTAGAGGCAGGAGGTCCTAGGTTCAAACCCGGCCTCAGCCACTTCCCAGCTGTGTGACCCTGGGCAAGTCATTTGACCCCCATTGCCCACCCTTACCACTCTTCCACCTATGAGACAATACACCGAAATTAAGGGTTTAAAAAAAAAAGATGTAAAAAAACTGTCCCTCCCCTTTAGGAGCAAAACAGATGACTAAATATATCCCTGATGTCTTCTAAGATTCATTCTAGGTCTAAAGAAAAATAAAAACAAATGCCTTGAGAGAACACTCTGATCTAATGGGAAGAAAGTTAGATTTGAAGCTATAGGACTTGTGTTCAAATCATTTCAGCTTCTTACTTCACTAGAATGAGTGGAAGAGATGTGAATTCTGAGGCTCCTTCCCTCCCTATAATTTATAATTATGACATCATGTATTAGACCAGTCAAGCATCTGGCCTCTTATTTATATACTATTTATCATGTTTGAAAAGCAGTATGATGTAATTAGTAGAGAAGCATCCTTAGAACTAGGAAGAAGTGGGTTCAGTTCCCACCTCTGACATTAACTGACTGGATGACTCAGAGCAAATTATTAACCTCTTAGTGCTTTGGACAACTTGACTCCAGGTTACAGAGGAAGTACTAACCTCAGTTGGCAGAGGAAGTTTCACCATTCCTGGAGTTCCTTGTAATGATGAAATGATATATCCAGTCCCAAATCTTAACCCTGTTCAAAAACTCATACAAAGTATTGCAAATAGTCACAGGCAGGTTAATTTTTTAGATTAAATAGTGAATATATTTCCATACTAATAATGTAGCAACATTATTTCTGTCAGCCATTGAAAAACTCTATTTGAAATGAAATTTTGATTGAAGATAATTAAACTTCATGTCTTTAAATTCAGAAGCACTTAATCTATTCATCAAGCAAGACACATTTGTTGAGTATTTAACTATGCTACAGGTATAGGGTACATGGGATGTTTAGGGAGGATTAGTACCTCTGGTGTGAGGACTTGCCAAGCTCTTTGTTGGACTAATCATTCTCCTTTGGTATCCACTTGGCACCTAATTCTCACCTGTGAGTCCAAAAAACTGTAGCATGTGCAATGGCCATATACCTGTAAACTGTCTTGGCAAGCAAGCTAAGTTAGATTGAGAGTAACCAGCAGATCTCAAATCCTATTGGAGAGTTAGTGTTCACAAGCATGTGAAGTTTTCCCTAGCAGAATGGACAAATCAGAAAAATTCATTCCAAAGACTATGAAGACAGATGAAGTATGCTTTGTGAAGTTTTTAGAAATTGGTCAGACATCAAAGATGCCACAGGCATCCACTGAATCCTAGACCATTGCCAGACCTCCTTTCTTTTATCTTACCACTGTATTTTGATGACTTTGGAAAAGAGAGTGAGGCTGGTAACTTTGTGCAACTCTTTCCTCAATTAAACCCAATTCATCATTGGTTTAAGACATCATCCTGTGATGTTATTGGTCCTCTTCAAGGATGAATCAAAGGTGCACACAAATAGGAACAGGGACTAAACTTATGAATTAATAGGTAGAGGAAAGTTTTGAGCATTTATTCTCCCTGTACTCAAACAGATTAGAAATTTGGAGTTTTAGAGAGTTGTCTAAAGCAGAGGATTGGGATGCAGCTTGAGCACTTCCTTGTGTGGTTAGACGCAGATTAAAATGTAATTGGTAAATCTTTGATAAAATAAATAATAAATACAATAAAATATAAGTAACGTTACAGTTTAGGACTATGCACCCTAATGTGATTCCCTACATACAGTTTTGTGGCCCTTGTTTCTATATGAGTTTGCCATCCTTTGTCTAGAGCACTGAAATGTCAAGTGATTTGCCTAGGCTCACACAAAAGTGAGTTTTGAACCCTGGTCTTCTTGGCCTGGATAGGACTTTGAAGATAATCATATCTATCCTACCCCAGGACATTTGATAGATGAGATGAATGGAACTCATTTTGAATGACCTTGGGAGAGTCTCATAAGCTTCAGACAGAACTTAAAATAGACTCTGATTGTGTGAAGTAAAACCTCCATCTCTCTAGCCCCGCAACAATGAAATATGGGTGTCACAGAGTAACATCATATCTAATAGCCTGACACTGGTGTCTCCTGGGATCTCCTAGTGTCAGCATGGGTGTCCCTAGCATTGGCGTGCCAGAGCCAGCCTAATTTCACCAAGGAAGGGTGGATGGCATGAAGTTTGAAAGCCATTGGCCAAGCACAGGTTTTTAAAAATTCTGAGAGAAGCAGAATCACTCTTGATTTTCATACCAATACCTACCAATCTTATCTTGGCCCTTGATCTCTGACAGGCAGCAGGATTATAGCTATCCAGCAAAATGAAGTTTCAGCTCTATTGGACTGAACTCTAACACTCTCCCTCTCTCTCTCCCTTCCTCCCCTCCCCTCCCCTCCCCTCCTCTCCCCTCCTCTCCCTTCCTCTCCCTTCCTCTCCCCTCCTCTCCCCTCCTCTCCTCTCCTCTCC
>NC_058133.1:183247167-183349911 GCF_016433145.1 Gracilinanus agilis
TGAAATCAGTCAAATTGGTTTAGCATAGATATGCAGATTCAGTTACATTTGAATTCACAAAGTAAGTTCTAACTATTCTGTTTTTTATTTTTTAAACCTCAGGATAAAACCTCTTAGTAACATTTCTTGATAATCCATGTTAGTTGAAAGGACCAATGGTACAGATAATCCATAATGAATGAATGTTTATTATGCTCCAAGTACTAGGAGAAATATTGAATCATGCCGAAATTATTTATTCATATTTTGAATATGTTTTGGTACCTTGAATATATCTGCTCATCTGGGAAACCAGAACATTTCAAATGGAATAATAATAAAGAACTTTAAAGACTTTTATCCAAAGGAAAGCAAAACACTGTCCTTCTCCATCATTTCTGGCTCTTGATCAGAATCTCAATCCGTTTTCCTCTCCACATTGTAGAGTTTATATTGCCTCTCAGAGGTGCTTTGTTAATAGTGATCTCTCTCTCTCTCTCTCTCTCTCTCTCTCTCTCTCTCTCTTTCTCTCTGTCTCTTTCTCTCTGACTGTCTCTCCCCCTGTCTCTTTCAGATATATAGGGAATAGTAAAATAACCATGTGCCCCAAAATACACAATTGTTCATATGAAATAAATTTTCCAGTGCATTAATAATGTAAATCAAAACAACCCTGAAATTTTACCTCCCATCCTGAACATGAGCAAATATGACATAACATGGAAATAGTCAGCAGTGGAGGGGTTATGGGAAACAAAGGACACTAATCCATTGGTAATAGTATTGTGAATCAATAAAACTAATTTAGAAATCGATGTGGAAACATAAAGTCTATATACCCTTTGACCCAGGAATTACAATTATTAGGCTTATATCCTAAGAAGGACACTGATAAAGAGAAAGTTTAGATATACATTTAAACACTTATAGCAAAAACAAACAAACAAACAAACAAAAAACTATATGTATGACTGTTGATTGGGAAACAGCCAAATAAATTATAGTACATGAATATAATGGAATATCACTGTCCTGTAAAAATCAACAAATGTGATAAATATAGAAGGAAGGAATGATATATATGAACTTATAGTTAAGTAAGCAGAGTCAAGCAAACAATATACTCAATGACTGCAGCTATGTAAATGGAAAGAATAACCACACAAGATTCAGAAGTTAATGTAAAACTATAATGAAGTACAATGGTTTGAAATAAGATATATGGGGGTTACCTAGGTGGAAAAGTTAGAAAGTGGGCCTAAGATAAGAAAGGACTGTGTTCGAATACAGCTTCATACACTTACTAGCTATGGCGACTCTGGGTAAGTCACTTAACATATTAGTCTTAGTTTTCCCATCTGTAAAATGGGAATAATAAAAGCACCAACCCCAGGGTTGTTGGGAGCATCAAGTGAAAACAATTTTGTAATGTGTCTTGAATATAATAAACACTATATAAATGTTAGCTATTATTATAATAATATGATAATAAATCAATATTTTTGTTGAGGTAGGAAATCCTCACTGTTGTACATTACACATATTTTCAGTCCTTTTGATATCTATTTTTTCTACTCTTATTTCCTTTTCCTTTTGTGTGTTAAAAATTACTATTTTATAGGTTATGACTCTCTAAGAGGGATGCTGAGAGGGAATTATGAAGATCTAAAGAAAAG
The DNA here is from genome assembly GCF_016433145.1 of Gracilinanus agilis. NCBI lineage: Eukaryota > Metazoa > Chordata > Mammalia > Didelphimorphia > Didelphidae > Gracilinanus > Gracilinanus agilis. The sequence continues at coordinate 183,248,823 of NC_058133.1, forward strand.
AAATAAATTAACTTAAAAACAATTCCCCCAATACTTCATTTTATACACATTGAAATTTAAGTCAAAAAAAGGTGTTTTCTCCACAGTTGTACAGGTAGCAAGTATTATCAAAGATGATAGAATATTAGAGTTACAAGAGACCAACAAAGTGAGAATCTGAATCTAGAATTTCAGGCTCTAATTCTTAAAATTAGAGCACCAGTATGGGGAGCATAAAGAGAGAGAGAGAGAGAGTTTGGGGTAAGATGTACAGGGATAAAAAGTAATTACACCTTTATTTCTACCAGAGACTTAATAGCCCTTTTTCTATGGCTTTGTGAGAATCAGAGTAAGCAACCCTGACCACTGACCAACCAAGATCAATTTTGAAGCTTCTGAATTAGCAAAATATCTAACTTTGGCCCAGGATCTTTTGTGGCTTCTAGAGATATTCCTAAGCACTCTCCACTTGGACTAGGAGCTCTCCTGAAGCTTATTACATTTTTTAAAAGTTGTTATAAGTTAAAGACCATGTCTATAAGTACTTTGGAACAATTGAAGGGAAAAGTAGGAAAGCTGATTTAAGTGGCTGCTGTTGGGAGCCTTCACAAGAGGCTGTACAAGTAGACCTATTGAAAATTACTGGAGGTGAAGCGGACTATTAAATCCTCCAAAACGTCTGAAACTGTCAAATCCAAATCTACGATAAAACCAAGGCATTTAAAGCAGTCTGAGCAGTGGCACAGAAAACACCTAAAAAAGGGTGGTTTTCTCCATAGGTAGAAATAAGTATACACGCAAGTCAATTTCACCAATGAAGATTTTTGTTTTAGAATCAATACCAAATGCTCCTGCTTCTTCAGCTTAGAAATTAGAGTGGCTCACAAGTATCTTAGTTAGCTTTGCACAAAGTCTGGGCAATTCAAAAGTTGGGGCTATCTAATTCAGTTTTTTTGGGGGGGTTGTCTTATTTTGATTTCAACTTTTTTTTTCAAATTATTTGTAAAAACCTTTTTATCACTCATTAAAAAAAAAAGAAAATTGAATTCCAAATTCTTTTCCTACCTCCCTTCCCTCTCTTCTCATTGAAAAGGCAGGCAAACTTATATAGGTTATATTCATACATTTATGCAAAACATTTCCATATTATTCATGTTGTGAAAGAAAACAGACAAAAATATCACAAACATAAGTTAAAAACATAATTTGCTTTGATACGTATTCAGACTACATCAGTTCTTTCTCTGGCGTTGTATGGCATTTTTCATCATTAGTACTTTGGACCTTTGTGTTCCTGAAAATAGCTGTCATTCACAGTTATTACATAATTTTGTTGTTACTTGTACAGTGCTCTCCTGGTTTTTCTCACTCCATTTTGAATCTGTTCATGTAAATCTTTCCACATTTTTCAGGAAAGCATCCTGCTCATCATGTTTACAATGCAATGTATTCCATCACAATTATTTACCACTTGTTCAGCAATAACACTACTAAGTTTTTATCAGAATTTTTTAAAAAGGGACTATTTGTACAAAACTATTTATAATAGCTCATTTTGTGGTTGCAAAGAATTAGAAATTAAGGAGATCTCATCAACTGGGAAATGACTGTTCCATTCAGTTCTGTGATGGAACGGAATATCTCTTCCTCAGTTTTTTCCCTCATTTTGCTCTGCAGAGTATGTGATTATACACTGAAGAGTTTGCAAATGAGAACTAGGTTAATTAGGACTTCCCAACTTTGGTAATTTATCATTTCCTTTAGCAAAGAAAAAAAATAGAGGACTTTTTAAAAATCTAGACAATAATATCCGATAAAACAAATCTCCAAAAAGACCATAGATCATAAATTTTTCACATCAGCAGCTGCTTAATAAACATTTCAACCTGGAAGACACTGGAAGAACTTTTTTCTATTTATTTTATACTTTCAAAATAAAACAAATTATGAATTTGAAGTTTCATATATGATCATTTTGATTCTCTTTGTATGTAGAAATTATGTTTGTTTTTTGTTAAATTTATAATAATAAAAAATAAAATAGAATGTGATTACTTGTACTATGTGAAATTTTTTGTATCCTTTAGTAGAAGGTAATGGCATGAAACCATTATGCTATTATCTTCATTGTGCAAATGAATCATTTAGTCCATTTCATTTGTAAAATATATCTGCAAAATGTCATTCTTTAATATTTTATCATATTTTCTGTTATCTGGCCTAGTCAGAGAATAGAATAGTATGATTATTTGAGAAGTGCATAAAGCTTAACTAAAAAAATGGAAGCTATGACTTAAAAGTAATATTATAAAAAATATAAACACATGGTATTAACTCATCTTACAGAAACATTTTCTTCTTTTAAGGCTCAGTTTATATACTACCACATCTGTGAAGACTTCCTAAATTAGCACACAATTCTCAAATTTTCTTTTAGTAGTTATCTGGGTCTTCTATTTGCCCATATTATACTCTGCCTTGTTAGATACTTATCTTTATATTTTATGCTATTAGTATGCCTTCTTTAATCAATAGAATGTAAATTAATTGAAGCCAAAGGATATGAAGTTATTAATTTCCATATCTAAAATATCTTGTGCAAAGCTTTGTACTTAGTAAATATTTATTGGATTCCATTTGATAGATTTTAGACATCCTGTTACATAGAAAATTTGTATTTGAGTCTATACTCATAAATCCTTCAAGATCATTTAAGACATCTGAGCTGTCAGGGCTTCCTCAATGGTACACCATTGGTTCTCAATGGTAAAAATCATTACACAGTTCACTAAACTTCATTACTTGATAACTTATTGTGGGAGTGACCTATAGAGGAAGAGGAAGAGAAAGACAATAAAGAAGGTGCTAAAAAAGAAAAAAAATGAAGAGGAAGATAAAGATGAAGATAAATCAAGGAAAATAAAGATAAAGACAACAACAATGATGATAAAGATGCTAATGTTGAAAATGTTGTTGATGATGTTAAGGAGGATATATTTAGAGCTAAAAAGCTACCATAAAAAGTGAAACAGGGCTGAGAAATTTACTTATTCATATACATGCAGCTAATAATTGGCAGAGTAAAAATTCATACTGAGATCATCTAATGCCAATCTAGTGAGACTCCTTTCCACTATATCATATGGTTATTCAGGCAGATGAGATGAAATCTGTGGAAAGGAGAATTACTATCTTTCTAAAACCATAGTAAAAGACAAGGAAATTATAACTTTGCAAAGGACAAAACATAAAGGTCCATGGTGATTTTCTCAATAAAAGAGGACTTTAGGCTATCTGTTATGAATAAGGAAAGTGTGACAGAGATTAGAGGCAAAATTGGAAGAGTCTATAATAGCCACTTTTATAAAATATCAGGAAGTTAGCAAGAAATAAACAGAAACATAGTTCAGCAGCAATAACATGGATATAAAGAAAGTAAGAGGGGGTAGAACCAATATGGTGGCTTAGTAGCAATGAAAGCTGAAACTGTTTTGAAAAACCTTGCAAACTAATCTTTAAAAAAAACCTCAAAATTATAGGAGTCAAAAACCAGAAGCAAGACAGAGTGAGGGGGCTCTTCTGCTGAACACAACTAGAAAAGTAAACAGAGATAGTTGATTTTCATGGGATAATGGGGAACCAGAAGCAAAATTGCACACAAAGAAATTCTGGCTGACCACTCTTTCACACACACACACCTAGAGCTCCAGGTTCAAAACCTGGCCTAAGTCAACTTTGGAATCCTGTGACCTGGACCACACAAACAAAAGAGCACCTCAGTTCTACCCCTTGAAATACCATGCCCTGGCACCAGCCCACAGTGAGACCCAGAAGTCCTTAGTACTGGGTCATTTCAAGCCTGCACAGTGGTGAAGTCCTAGTTCCAGGGTCAAATTGCTCACAGTGCTAAGCTCAGCAAGCCAGAAGCAGAGGAGACAGAATCATCGGCTTTCAGAATTCCCAGGCCACAGGCAAAAAGAAGATGGGAAAATTGAGCAAATAGCAAAAGAAACTCCTAACCTTAGAAAATTTTCAATGGTAACTAAGTGCAAAGCCCAGAATAAATAGGGGACAATGAGATCCAAGCAACTACATGCAAAACTTCAAAGAAAAATGAAAATTGGTCTTAAGTTCTAGAAGAATTCAAAAAGGAATTGAAAAATCAAATAAGACATGAGGAAAAAAATGGGAAAAAGAAATGAAAGTAATGCAAATAGCTTAAAAATAGCTTAAAAAGCAAAACTGATCAACTGGAAAAAGAGTCATAAAAATACAATAAAGAAAAGAGTGGCATGAAAAATAGAATGGACCAAATGGAAAAGGAGGATCAAAAAAGGTCTTTAAATGCAGTCTTTAATTCAATCATTAAAGTTGGAATTGGACAAATAGGAGCTAATGACTTCACAGGACATCAAAAAACAATAAATCAAAATCAAAATAATGAAATAATAGAAGAAATATGAAATATCTCTTTGAACAAAACAACTGACTGGGAAATAGTTCCATGAGAGACAATTTAAGAATTATTGGACTACCTTAAAGTCATGAGCAAAAAACCAAAACCAAAACCTTTATATCATATTACAAGAAATTATTTAAGAAAACTACCCCAATATTCTTGAACAAGAGAATAAAATATAAATTGAAAGAATCCACAGATCACTTCCTGCAATAAATTCCCAAATCACAACTCCCAGGAATGTTATAGCCAAGTTTAATAGCTCCAAAGTCAAGGAAAAAATACTTCAACTAGCCGTAAAATAATAATTCATATCTTATGGAGCCCCAGTTAGAATTACACAGGATCTGGCAGCTTCTACATTAAAGGACCAAAAGGCTTGGAATATGAAATTCCATAAGACAAGGGAACAGGGTTTACAATCCAGAATCACCTACCTATCAAAACTGATTATATTTTTTGGGGGGAGAAATATGGCCAGTTAATAAAGGGATGCCACTCAACTGGAGAATGGCTGAACAAATTGTGGCATGTGATAGTGATGAAACTATTCGCTATAAGGAATGATGAATAGGATGATTTCAGAAAGAGTCAAAAAAACCTCCATGAACTAATGCAGATTAAAACAAAAAAACTGAACCAGGAAAATATTATAAACAGTAAATGCAATATTGTGGAATTATCAAATGTGATAGATGTTGATACTAAAGCAATACAATTATCTAGGACAATTCTGAGGGACTTGTGAAAAAGAATGCTATCTACCTATAGAGAAAGAACTGTTGGAATAGAAATGCTGGTGAAAACTTATGATTTATTGCTTGTTTATTTTGGGTATATGTTTGGGGGTTTGGATTCTGTAAGACTATTCACTTACAAAAATGAACAAGATGAATAATATGTTTTGCATGATAATACATGTTTATTTCGGGTTGAATTGCTTGTCAGTTCTTAGAGGGGAGAGGGAAAAAGAAAGGGAGACAATATGGTTCATATGACTTTGGATTACATATATAGAAATTTGTTATTAAAATAAAAATATTTTAAAAATAGAAAGAACAACCATATGGATTGATAGTTGGACATATTTCAAGAGTTCTATAGATCTAATGCCTAATTTGAATAGTAGTGCTTCATAGGATCAAAGATTTGCAACTGAAAGGTACATTTTAAAATGAATAATTGGAGAAAAATATATTTTGTTAGATTATGTAGCTCTAGAATGAGGAGGTCTTTTGTGGGTATTTATAACTGTTTTATGGAATTTCCATGTTTCCATTGGTTTTTTCCATTTCTTTCCATGGAGAGCTTCATTTATTTATTCATTTTTGGGCTTTAAGCACATCACCTTCAAATAACTATTTAATTAATTATCTGATTAGTGAGATAATTATTTAATTAATAAAGATTTAAATTAATGGATTTAAATAAATTATTTTTAAAGTAATCCGTATTTCCCAATAATTCCATTTAAATAATCCAGCAGGGAAAAGGGCAATCCCTAGAATCAGATGTATTCACAAGTGAATTCTATCAAACATCCAAAGGACGATTAATTTCAATAATAAAAGACCTATTTGCACTAATAAGAAAAGAAGTACCCTTTCAATTGATTTTCTCTTATACTAATATAGTCATATCTAAACCAGAGAAAGACAAAGCAGAGAAAAATGAAATAAAATTAAAACAATTCCATATCCCTAATAAATACTGATAAAATATTAATAAAATAATTGCAAGAGATCTAAAATAGCATAAAAACTAATGACAAAATTAACAAAAAAGGGGTGGGAGTAGGGGAGATAGAAGGCCAAGAATCTCAAGGGTAAACGGGGAGAAAAAAAGCTGATAGGAAGGGCTTTTATAGTATTATAGTTCAAGCTATACTATAAAGCAGTAATCAGTAAAATGACTAAAAGAGTGAGACAGATTGATCAATGGACCAGATTTAGTACACATCTAGAAACAATAAAGACAGTAGCATAGTTTTTAATATACCAAAAGACTTGAATTACTATAAAGACTCACTGACAAAAATAGTCATTGTGAAAACAAAAGAAGTCTGAAAGAAATTAGGTTTAGACCAACAACTTAAAGCATATATCAAGAAAACTTCAAAATAACATGAATAGGCATTTTTTCAAAGAAAAAAAATCCAAGCTATAAGCAATCATTTTTAAAGAAATATTCTGAATCATTAACAATTAGAAAAATGCAAATTAAAGCAAATTTGAATTTCTGTATCATGTCCATTAGACTGGCATGAATCCAAAACTGAAAAATGAATAATAACACTCATATGAGAGTGAGGAGATGAGCTTTAAAGACAGAGAAGTATTTTTAATATTAATAATGAGTAAAATTATTTCATCAAATTATGCAGTTATAGAATCAGAAATTTCTTTTGTATTTTAATTGCTGAATGGGACTGTCAGGAAGGACTGGTTATTTTTAAAAATACTTGTTACTTGAAATTCAAAAGTAAATAAATAAAATGTTCTGTGAAAACAGATGGAGTGGGAAATGTGAAGTCATTAAGTGCCAAGTTTCTGTCAAGATAGGAAAAAAATATTGAGGATAAAAGATATTTTACTCATAATGGAATAGAAGTTCCACAATTCTCAGTGAATGAGGATCAGCATAAGGACTCACAAGACTATTTAGAGCTTAAAGGGAACTCATGGATCATCATATAAAGTCAAAGAAAAGGAGGACAAGAAAAGTTAAATGACCTCCCCAAAGTCATACGATGGCAGACTCTTGATTAGAGTCAAAATCTAACACTTCAAATTTAGATCTCTTTCCACTGTACCCATTACCATGTGGCCTCCTGGTCACTTAATAGTCCTGTTTTTTTTTCCTTTTATTTGTCCTGCTTCTTTAATTACCTCTTTTCAAAAACAAATCCCATTTGTATCAACTCAGATTTTATTCCTTGATAATTTTCCCCAACGGACCTACAAATTTGTTGCCCCATCTTATTTATATTTTATCTTGGATGGAATTTCGTGGTTATCAGTACATGTCAGTAAACTTTTTTGCAAAGTGGTTCTGTTACTATTTTGCTCACTTGTTTGATTTTTCTCATTTAGCAGCATTAAAGACTCATTTGGGATTATGTTCAGTTCTATCTAACTTCTGCTATTTTTTTTTGCACTGTCATATGCTATGTTAAATCCTTGTGTTTCTGGGTCCTATGTCAAAAGCTCTGAAAATTCCAAAGATATTATTGAACTTTCAAAGTTTGTTAATTTTTTTTTTTGGCAAGGTCTGCTCATGGCATATTCTTGTGGAAATCATCTCCAGGAATGAAATTTTTTTGGAAGTGAATTGGATTTTTGGAAACAAACAAATTTTTAAACAGATATTCATGTGGACAAGATCCCGAATTATTAGTTAACTGTAAGATCTTGATGAGATAACAGTATATCAGCCAAAAAGATTAAAGTGATTCTAAATTATATTAATAAAAAAATAGAATTAAGAATATGAAATGTATTCGTGCAGTAATAGATATATTTGTTCCAATTCATCCAGATTTTAAGCAGCATGGTGGGACAATGAAAAGAACTTTGGGCTTGGAGGTAAGAGAAACATTGAGTGAGAAACTTACAAGGCTGTGTGGCCTTGTAAATCACTTAAACTCCGTCTTTTCTATTATGAATATGCTTATATGGAATTAGTGGGTTCATGGATACAGTGTTAGAGGAAATGTTAGGAAGACCAGGGTTCAAATATGGCATCATATACAAACTAGCTGTGGGACCCTGGTGGAGTCATTTAACCTCAACCTGGTTCATTTTCCTCCTCTGTCATATGAGGATTACAATAGCATCTATTTTCTAAGATTGTTTTAATGATAAAATAAAATAAAATTTATCAACAATTAGCAAATCTTAAAGCTCCTGGAGCTTGACAAATTTTATTTATATTATATATTATAATGCTAGCTAATATGATCATTATTACTATAATTACAATTGTTGTTATCATTTGATTTCAGAAGACAGAATCAGGAGAGATGAATAGAAGTCACAAAGAGAAAGAATAAGAAAGGGTTTTTTTGGTTTGTTTTCTTTCAGTTTTATTTTTTGCCTCCACATTTGAAAGAATGTACCACCATTTCTCTATTACAGAAATGTGAGACCATGGTTTTTGCAAGGATTAAATGAGATAACTATAAAATCCTTAGCATGGTATCTAGCACAAAGTAAATAATATATCAATGTAAATTATTATCATTATTATTATTATATTGAAAGACATAGTCAAAGGATTGACTAATTTTGCTCAAAATCATTTTTTCTCTTTCTTTTTAAATCTTTGTTCAGGAGGTGACTCAGGTCGGTAATACATAGGAAGGATATATTTGGAAATGAATCAAACATCAAGATAAAAAATGTCAATCAAAATAAAGTAAAATGTAAAAATAAAGGGGGAAAATCTTCCTGAAAGTTAGAGTTTTCCAGAAGTGGAATGAGTTGCCTAGAGTGGTAGTAGTTTCTTTTTCAGAAAAATTTTCAACAGAAATCTCCTTTTTTCAAGGGTGTCATAAAGGGCTTGGGGATTATTTAAGTGTTTGAATACAAATCTCTGGAATATACTTTTCAAATGATATTCTTTGATTCTCTGCTTTCTTCAGAGCTAAATCCATTGAATAAGATGCTTGATTATATTCATCTTATTCACTACACTTGGCTCTGAATGGCTAATATTATGTTTGGACACAATTGGCTCTGAATGGGTAATATAATACTTGTTAAACACAAACAAAACCCCAAACGAAATTTTGAATATAAAATAATGAGTCTGATTATCTTATATGGTTTATAGATTTGGATCCACTGGAAGTTTCCCAAGGAGAATTCACAAAGTTTTACATAATTGCAGCATTATGATAATTTGATTATGGCTTTTGAATATGATGGTTTTGAAGTACAATTGTCATGTGGAGATTGTATTTTGTATAGATACATATGTATACACATGTTGTTTAATCTTTTTCAGGTACGTCTGACTTTGTGACCTCTTTTAGGGTTTTTTTTTGGCAAAGATACTGGAGTGGTCTGCCATTTCCTTCTCCAGTTCATCTGACTTATGGGGAAACTGAGGCAATCAGGGTTAAATGACTTGCCAGGCTCACACAGCTAATAAGTATCTGATGTTGGTTTTTTATTCCCATCTTCCTAACTCCAGCTCCAGCACTCTATCCACTGAACCACCTAGCTGCCATTTGTGTGTGTCTATCTCTATGGATATAGACTATGGAGGTTATATAGCTATTGAGATAGAGATAGACCACTATTATACATGTGTATATTTAAAATATAAAATCTATAGATATGATTTTTCTAATTATAAGTATTTAATCTGTAGACAATGTGGTGCTAGAGGAAAGTGTGCTGGATCTTGAATCAGAGGACTAGCTTTTTGTCCTAGCTTTGCTATTTCCTGTAGTATACAGAATTGGGGTGATATAGTTTTTTCTAGCTTTGGCTGAGTTCCAAAAGCTGTTAGGGGTTTGGAATCTTGAGGAAAGGGGAAGTTGGCTGGATCTTCCGTAGAGGGAGGTTGTCAATGAGCCAAGCTGCTTGGATTACCTAGCTTTAATATTGAAATTTAGCCTAGCTTTGATATATTTACTTAAGAAATTATTTTAGATAAACCCTTTATATCTTCCTTCCCATTACCATTCCTGCCTTCCCTGCCTTACCTTATATGTCTGTGGAGTTAATAAGGAGAGTAATTAGAGAGGAGTTAAATCTGTGAAGGGTTACCTAATTGATAGCATTAGTTATAGTTAATAAGTCATCATTTATTCCCTTTAGATAGCAATAGCACTTTGTAAAGCTGAGTTTAAAGGCAGGTCCTTACTCAGACTCCATCTTTACTTCCCTTCCCCAACCTGAGGTTCCTGAGACAACTGATAGGGCTTTCCTTTGATCCATCTTCCTAATAAACATCCTTCAAACAAAATAAACCCTTTTGTGTTTCAACAGCCCTATTAGTGTAATTTGTCTGTTAGTTATCAAAAAGGAAGAAGAGGGAAAGAAACAACATACTCTGGGCTTAGAGGGAAGCTGGGGCATCCATCTTGAAGGAAGGTGTTACTTCAAAACAGGTCCCTTCCTGTGAAATTAACTAAAGCCTGTTTGTTAATTTCAGTCTAGTCTATTTCCCTCAGTTTGTGTTTGAGTCTAAGTCCCAGTCTGTAAGCCTGCTGTGTTTGTCTGTTTAGTTTAATTTCTCTTATTCCTGAAGATCTGTTTTCCTTCTGTGTTATACTCCTGACTTCAGTCCTATTATACCCTGAATCTCCTTTAATCCCAGCCTACCTGCAACCGAGATTACCCACTTAGCAAATCTCCAACATCCTCCTTTCAAACTTCCTTGTACCCCACCTTTCCTCAAATTATCCACATAACATTCTGGTGAGCCAAGTCATACGAAACCTATCTTCTGAAGAAAAGAAAAGAAAATGAATTGCACAAGATTGATTTTTATATTAAGCAGTCTATCGCTGCTTATTTGGTCTTTTATGCAGGGAATGTGTGCATTTTGGCTGGTAAAAGTACCAAACATGATACAACAATTAATTGAAATCTACGACTATTATAAATGGTTTGCATTCACTTTAGCTGAATGCATATGCTTCATTCCAACAGCAGTGGCAATTGTTCTGGCTCTATGGCATTTTTTTGGCAATTTTAAAAGCGGTCCTGACTTATCTGTTTAACTATTATAAGGCATCTGATTCAAAACAAGAAAATGATAACAAGGAACTAGTTGAGAACATAAAACTACTGTTCCAAGTGTTGAGGCAATTATGTGAAGGGAATGAACTCGATAAACATACCATCTTACAACTTGAAATCGTAGAATCAAAATTTTTTGGGAAAAAGGAAACAGAAAAAGATCAACCAATACAGAATGCAGTGGTCTCTGTCCTACCAATAGTAGACAGGACTATTGTGCAACCTGGAGAGGGGGTGGTGCACGTCAAAACATACAAGGCATTCACTCCTAGTGATATGGAGATGGAGGTTTTAAAATGCCATTTTCCCAGATTCTATGAAAAACCTTACAAAAGTCTAAAAGAATTAAAGCGGGTGTTCACACTTTTTAACCCTAGTTTCGATGATGTCGAATTTCTTTTGGGGGAATTTTACACTCCCTCGGAAAAGGAAAAATTCCTGACCGAAACTAGAACGAACCCCAATTTAGAATCATGGCCGTTAGTACATCAAGATCTAGATTTCACTCAACACGCTAACATGAGATACTTGTTAAGATGCAGGGCTGATCTTATTGAAGCAATGAGAAATTTTGCAAAAAAGCCAAATGCATGGCAAAAATTTGAGAAACTGAGGCAAGGGGAAGAAGAGCACCCGAGCAGTTTTCTAGACAGAGTTATTGAAGCTGCTGAAACGATATTAGTACTTAGAGATACTCATTCCCAGGATACGATCGATCATATAAGGAGACAATTTGTAAAGGGAACCTCAATCCCGATACAAAATTACTTCAGGCAAAGTTGTCCACAGTGGGAATCATTACCACTGGAGGATATTAGGAATCATGCAGCATATATACATGATTCCAAACAGAAAGAAGTGAGAATGGCTAGGCAATCTGACAATGAGAAAGATGAGATCATAACAAACTTGAAGAGGCAATTGAAAAAGTCGAGACGGGAGAAAGAAATTGAAGAGGTGAAGAATTTTGCTCTTCAAACGAGTAGAAACCAGTTTAGACAACCTGCCAACAGCACCCCAAAATCAAAATCAGCACCCCGATGCTACTTGTGTGGGAAAATCGGGCACGTGATTCGTTTTTGTAGATATAAGCAACAAATTGATTTTTCAAAACCCAATAATCAAAGAGATAATAGAAAAACATTTTATAATTCAAAGTGGGCTAGAAATAATGAATCAAATAGATATAATCAAGAAAAACATACGGATACTTGCTGCAATCACACATGCAAAAAGTACAGTCAAACGCCTTCATTAGATGATATGGAGAGATATATACAAATGGGCACGAAACCAAAAAAATCATTATGAATCGAGATTTCTAATTTAAAACCTATCAATCAGTGTAATTTGGGTGTGGCAGAGTCTAAGAGAATAGAGGGAAGCAAAATGAGAAATCGAGGCAAAATAGAAAAGGTGTCTAAAGTAATCTACACAGAGGATACACATAGGTCTGTGGTAGATAATGAGCAATGGGAAGACATAATGCAAATGCGCAAAGAAATCTTTGGCAATTAGGAGGATGATGATATAAGGGATCAGCTTTCTCATTCCATATCATACACATTGGGTGGGAAGCATGAATCAAACCATTGCAAAGAATCACATCAAGAAAATTTGCAAACGGGTTTAGAATTAGATGCAACAGTTCTTTCCCATGCAATTGCTTTAGACACAAGGTCACAGTTAGAGGTTAAAGAGCAAAAAAGTCTAGAGGTTGGCAAGAACTTGATTTTAAAGAAACAGCCCACTGATTTAAAAGATGATAGCAGCTGTGTAGGAAAGTCAAAATCCACCTTTCTCAACTCCTTAGCTACAGAATTTCAACCTAAACTTTGGGGAAGAGATAGGGAACAGTTGCCTTCTTCTACAATCAGTGTGGCTGAACATAACATCGAGACTGTTACTGTGATTGATAAAAATAAAAATTATCTACTGTCAGTCGCAAAAACAGTAGGGCAAAATAGGGAACAAGTCAGCTTTTGAATCAGTAATTGAACCTGGAGTGTTGAAGGGAACACAATCTAACTATCATACAATCCTGGAGACTACTGAAGGAGAGATTGCTGATTTGAAGCTTGACAATTCTTTAAGGAGCAGAGTGGAAGATAGAACAAATCAAACTTCCATTTCTGAAGCCCTTAATGAAAGCCAACATGGAATTTGCAATAGTGACAATGACTTACAAGCTCTCAATGAGAGTATGCTCTTTAAGCCTGCTTTCTGTAATCTGGATTCTAAACTGAACTTGCCTAATGGTGCTATAGGAAGTTTGGGTTTAGAGACAAAAGACCATACGCAACAAAGAATCAATGACAAGTGTACACAAAATACTGAGGATTCTTTATTACCCTTAGTGCTAGTGAAGTCCAAAGATAGTGGAGAACCCTTAGTTACTTTAGAAATCGGGGGAGTACGCTATGAGGGATTACTGGACACGGGGGCAACTTGTTGCGCACTACGAGAACCACCTGAAGGATGTCAATTTCAAGGCAGTTTAAAAAAAAAGTGTGCTGGATCTTGAATCAGAGGACTAGCTTTTTGTCCTAGCTTTACTATTTCCTCCCTGTGTGTCTTTGGGCAAATCACTTTCCCTCTCTGACCCTCAGTTTCCCTATTTGTAAAAAAAAAAAGAGGCTTAATTTATACAGCCTGTAAGATTTCCTCCAGCTACAAATTTATAATATAAAATATCATTCATTTTGGCCACACTTCTCACATCCTATACACAGAGTGTCAACTTAAAAAGTAATCATTGAGACCAAGGAGGTAGCTCAGTGGATAGAGGACCAGATTTCGGGGTAAAGGTTCTGGGTTCCAATCTGGCCTCAGATGCTTTCTAGTTGTGTGACCCTGGGCAAGTCAGTTAATCCCAATTGCCTAGCCCTTTCTACTCTTCTCTCTTGGAACTGATACTTAACTATCAATTCTAAGGAAGAAGGAAAGGGTTTAAAAAAAAAAAAAGAACCTAATAATGAATAGATTTAACAAATTTGTAGCCAGAGGGGACCTTAGGATTGAGATATACTAACACAAATGCTGACCTTCAAGTTAGGAAAAAATGGTTCAAAGTTCCCTTTCTGATGACTACTGGCTATGTGACCTGGCCACATTACTTATCCACCTAGTGCCCCAGGTAGTGCTTTAAAACTATAAATTGCATGACACATGTAAAACCCAGTGGAATTGCTTGTTGGCTATGTGAAGGCAGTGGGAGAAGGGGAGGAAAAGAACATGAATCATGTAACTATGGGAAAATATCCTAAATTAATTAATTAAATAAATATACTAAAAAAAACCTCTATAAATTGCAGAAGAGTTGCCAATTAGAATTGGAAAATGGATTTTTCACCTAGTTTTACTTATACTAATGAAATCATAGGTATCAGACACAAATAACCCTCCCCCCCAAAAAATAAACATCATTAAAACTCTACTGAACACATTTTAGTCTTCCTTTTATGAGTCAGGAAGCCCTTCAGGATATTATAATGCCTTGGAGTTATCATGATGAACATCAATACCATTGGCCTATTACTGTGCAAAAGTGCTGGCTTCAGATTAATTAAATGACAGACATCACTGAGGTTATTGCACTGTATTTCCAGTTCATTTTTCCATTTGTGTGAATGCTTTAAAAAAATTAGGTTTTTTTTTTTGCATTTCTTTTTAGAAAAGAGGATCTGAAATTTGCAGGCCATAACTGACAAGGGGGAAAAAAAGTTCACTATGCATGTGAATAATTGATTATTTGCAAATAAAGTTTTACAAGAAATTACTGCCCTCCAAAGAAAATGTTAATTGAACCTTGGGATGTAAAAATTTACATTTGAAAAAGCTAAGAAATCTCCCTGAGATGAACAGCATCAAAGTTCTCTACTGATCATAGAGCCCAGATTTCTTTTCTTCATATCATTCAAGGGCTCAGAGCTGCACACATCAAGGGATTTTTAAGGGGGGAAAATTGAATATTTCTCCTTTTAGTACTTGCAAATCTTTCTGATGCTTTATGACACAGCTTATACTAAGAGCCCATTTATATATTCTTCAATTGTAAAACTGTTGTGATTTTTCAAAGCAAGAAAAGGAAAATATGGGATCAATGCATTAGGAAAAAAATAAAAAGAACAAAGCCTCAAGCAGATGCCATAACTTCTTCGGTCAACAGTCACAGCAAGGAAATCTAGGACACAGTCTTTTTCTTAGCTCTAATACAATGAGGAACTCTCTGTGTTACTTGTAAAGGCACTACAATCAATCAAACATTTTAATCATATGTAATATTTCAGGTTTTGCATAACCCTTTACACACATCATCTCATTTTATCCTCACGAGATGAGGAAATTGAGACTGAAGTTGATTTTTCATGATCACAGAGAGTGTGTCAAGAGGCAGGATTCCCAGATTTCATAGCTAGCATGTACAGACATCTATGCAGTGCAAAGAGAAGAGTGCCAGACGTGGAATCAGGAAGAACGGAATTCTTATCTGGCCCCAGATATGTACTAGCTGTGTGATCCTGGATAAGTTATTTAATTCTGCCTCAATTTACTCATCTGTCCATTGAGCTGGAGAAGAAAATGGCAAACCACTCTAGTTGCCAAGAAAATCCCAAATGGGGTCACGAAGAGAAGGAACCAATGAAAAGGAGTGAACAATAAGATATACGTGTATATGGGTACATCCACACATAGGCAAAGATACACATGTAAGTCTATAAATTAACATGTATATATTTATATATATTTATACCTATTTAATTATATTTTAAAGTTGACACAGCAATGAGTCTATAAGACCTCATTTAATTCACAAAATAATCCTATGAAAATAGATGCTATTGTAATACTCATTTTATTGATGTGGAAACAGAGGCAGAGAGAGAAAAAAGTAACTACCTGAGGACAATTTTCAGCTCAGGTTTTTCTGCCTCCAACTCTAACATTCTACCCACTGCTGTTGCCTTTTCTTGACTGCTTGTCAAGAATTCCATTACGCCACTTTCTACTCAAGAGCGTTGATACTAGTTGTTTGGGGAATTGGAAATGAAATGTGAAATGTTTTAAGCTGTTATAAAAGTCAAAGGTGAAAATTATGCAGAGTGCTCTATAAACATTCAATATTCAAAGAATGCCAGCTGGTATTATTTTTAAAAATAATATCATCTGCTTCCATTTTTAATTTTTTAACATTTTATTGTTTTTAAAATTATTTTATTTAAAAATTTTGAGTTCCAAATTCTCTCTCTCCCTCCCACACTTTCTCATACCCATTAAGAAGGCAAGTAGGGGGCAGCTGGATGGCTCAGTAGATTGAAAGCCAGGCCTAGACACGGGAGGTGCTAGGTTAAAATCTGACACTTCCTAGCTTCCCTGGGCAAGTCACTTAATCCTCATTGCCTACCCCTTATCACTCTTCTGCCTAAGAATCAATATGTAGTATTAATTTTAAGATAGAAGATAAAGGTTTTATTTAGAAAAAAAGAAGGCAAGTAATATGACATCAATTATACATGTGAAATCATGCAATTTCCATATAAGCCAATTTTTTAAAGCAAGAAAAATAAAGTGAGATATTTATATTTCATTTTATACTCAGAGTTCATCAGTTCTCTCTCTGGAGGTAGAAAACACTTTTTTAGTAGTGGTTGGCGCTTCATGACTTATTTAGAGTATTCTTGGCAAAGATTCTGAAGTAGTTTGCCATTTTCTTTCCTATTTCATTTTACAGATGAGGAAACTGAGGCAAATGAGTTGAAGTGACTTGCCCAAGCTCACATTGCTAGCAAGTCTCTGAGACCAAATTTGAACTCAGGGAGATGAGTCTTCCCTGATTCCAGGCTCAGCGCTCTATTCACTGCATCACCTAACTTTCTTTAAGAATCCTTTGGAATTATCTTGGATCATAGTATTGATCAGAGAAGGCAAATATTCTGCAATTAATCATCAATATAACATTGCTGCTATTTGTGCACAATGATCTCCTGGGTCTCTTCTCACCCAACTATAGTTCTTATCACATTTTTTTTTTCCCTGAAACTCTCTTCCTTAGCTTTTCTTATAATACAATAGCTCTCCCTCACAATCACATACCACCATCTATTCAGCCATTTCCCAATTATTGAACGTCTTCTTGATTTAGCTGGTATAATTATTATTATTAAACATTCAGTACTCCTCATCCCCAAAGAGTTTGCAAGGAGAGATAAGACAAAAACCCATAAAATAATCAATGTACAAAGTAATATATCTACAATTTAGTCTTAAGAAGTTTGCAGCAGACAACAATATCAAGAAAACTTCAAAGAAGGAAGAGATTAGGTTCAATTGGAAACTTTACTTTTAAAGTCCAAAGGGAATAACTTTACCAAGAATGAATAGATTATACCATCATCACTACATAAACCTGTGTTTGGGATTGTACCACACCAGTAAGAGAATGACAAAAACAAAAACAAACAAAAAAACAGGGCCATTCTTTTCATTCATTCAACAAATACTTATTTAAGAAGCTTAATTTCTTCTTTCTAAAGCTAGTTCATGAATCTATTTCACATGGGCAGGTGGTTTAGTGGACAATTGTAGGAAAGGTCTTAGCTCAAATTCTGCCTGTTACTTATTAGTTGTGTGATCTTGAGTGAATCACTTCTTATCATTAGTTTTCTCATTTGTAAAACAAGGACTTATAATCTTATACATCTCAGAGAATTTTTGTTGTGAGGACCAAATGAGATAATGGATATAAAGTTCTTGGTCAGAGGTAAGGCATTTTACTGAATTAAGACTTATGGAATACCCTGGATAAATAATAAGGAATATTGTTATCATTATTTATTATTATTGATATTAATTTCTGTCTAGAATAGCATGTGTTCAAGATGTGATTTTAGTAAATATATACATATATATTTAGCTATATATATTTAGCAAATATATATATATACAAACACAGACACATATATGTATATATATATATAATTTTTTGTCTCTCTTAAGTTGCTGTTGTTCAGTTATTTCCTACTCTTTGTGACCCCATAGACCATAGCACACCAACAGTGTACATAGAGTTTCCTTGGCAACGATCCTGAAGTGATTTGTTGTTACCTTTTCTAGTGGATTAAGGCAAAGAGAAGTTTAGCAATTTGTCCAGAGTCACACAGCTATTGAAGATCTGAAATCTAATTTGAACTCAGATCTTCCTGATTCCAGGCCCAATGCCCTTGTCTAATCACTGAGCCACCTAGCTGCCCCATGTAATGGACTTTAAATATTTATTCCCTTTTTGAATATCAAGGTGAATTACTCTTGACATTTGTGAAAGCATTTATTCCCATTGGTTAAAGTAAAACAAAATGTAACTAGGGAGAGGGAATATGATATAATCAGCAAACATTTATGAAGAACCTGTTATGAGAGTGAAATAACTAGAACAGGGAGAATATACACAATAACAGCAATATTATATGAAGATCAACTGTGAAAACTTGGTTACTCTCAGCAAGGCAATGATCTGGGACAACCTGAAAGACTTATGTCAGGAAATGCGATTCTCTTCCAGAGAAAGACCTTTTGGAGTCAGATGGGCGAGGATCAAAGCATCTTTCACATCAGCCTATTTATGATTTTATTTCAGGGTTTTGATTTTGTGTGAGTGTGTTCTTATGACAATAACCAGTGTGGAAGTGTGTTTTGCATGACAATAAAAAAGAACCTGCTTTTGGGGGCAGCTAGGTAGCTCAGTGGATAGAGCACCAGGTCTACAGTCAGGATGATTCTTGATGTCAGACACTTACTAGCTGTGTAACCTTGGACAAGTCCCTTAACTCTGCTCATCTCAGTTTCCTCATCTGTAAAATGAACTAGAAAAGAAGGTGGCAAACCATTCCATTATCTTTGCCAAGAAAATCCCAAATGGAGTTCTGAAGAATCAGAAGACAAAACTGAAATGACAGAAATGAATGAACAAAAATATGCCAAGTGTTGTGCCAAGAAGGCAACATAAATACAAAGAATGAGATAACCCCAGTTCTTAAGGAGTTTACATTTTATTGAAGAAGAACAAATAGTTAATGGAGAATTGGCCTTAGAGTCAAGAGGGCCTGAGTTCAAGTTCCATATCTGAAATACTCTGGTTTTATGACACTGAACACAAGTTATATGACTCTCAGGGACTTTGACTTTTAGTGACTTTGAAGTTATATAGCTGCAAAAGAAATTAATGGAGAGAGCTTCCCATGAGAAATTCCCCACATAGATGAAATCCCAAATCTGGACAGAAAGCACAACAAACCCAAGGGCCTAAGGCAGTGCCTTAGGTGCTTTTTATTTTTTTTTTACTCAATAGCTTGGACACTAGTATTTGAAGTCACTATTGATGCTCAAAAGGAGGAATATTAAATAAAAAAAAATAAAGCAAAATAAAATGCTTTCCAGAAGCTCAGTAAAGGATGGGATGCACAGAGAAAATGCACCCAAAACTTGAAAAAAAAATGAGTCCCACTGGGTACTCTGTCTCCTCTGCATTCCTTCCCAGTCTCTAAAATACTGGCCCCCGGCAGTTGTTAAATTGCATGTGTTTAATTATAAATCTTCTGAATTAAGAAAAGTCCCCACAGAAAGAGACAAATCAAATGCGCCATGCAGTTCTGCAGTAAGTACTTGCAAAAGCTGAGCTATGTCTGCCATAAGAGATATTCAGAAGCATGAACATTTCCACCTGAAAATACACTCTCCATAAAATAGCTAAGTGGAACTAATGGAGCATGGGATACACATTTGAATTGTGACAACATGCTCTTGAAAGATAAACTTGTGTATTCTGGCCTCACCATAAGCCGCTTCCTATTATGCTCTGTCCACTGATATCATAAATGGATGTGATAAAGAAGCACTCTACTGTGTTATTATTAGGAAGGGTAGGGTTTATTATAGTAATATTTATTACTAGTTAGCATTTGCTGAAAACAAGCAATGCACTCATTGCTGCATTAAAAAAACAAGTCTAATTCCCTCCCTGTCTCTGGGTTCACATCTTAAAAGTATGTTTCTGTGCCCTGAGATCTTGGTCCATCAAATTGTTCACTTCCTAGAACTACTTTCCCTCTAACACATTGTCCTCATCGTCAACCACTGAGATAGGGATTAGAACTATAATTGTTTTTTAAACCCTTAACTTCTGTGTATTGGCTCCTAGGTGGAAGAGTGGTAAGGGTGGGCAATGGGGGTCAAGTGACTTGCCCAGGGTCACACAGCTGGGAAGTGTCTGAGGCCAGATTTGAACCTAGGACCTCCCATCTCTAGGCCTGGCTCTCAATCCACTGAGCTACCCAGATGTCCCCTAGAACTGTAATTTCAATGATTGAGGTTTGAAGTGACTTTCTCTATCATTGCAGGTTGACAACTTTTTGCACCTTATGTTTAGAGAGCTGCACAGAACCTTGAGAGAAAAAGTAAATTGCCAAGAATGACGGTCAGTAATTGGCAGAGGTGAAGTTCCATGGCTTCAGGGCTACCGTTCTATCCTTGTCTCAATATTGTCTTTACCTGAACATTTCATTTCCTTGCAATTACTTTGAAATCCTTTACATTCATTTCCTATATTTCCTTCACTCACGGATCCTTATTCCTCCTAAATCAATCTATCTATCTCTCTCTCTATCTCTCTATCTATCCATCTACCTTTCTATCTATATTCATTTTGAATTTAATGAACATATGAAAAGAGAGAATATTTCCACATGAAAAGTAAAAATTAAAAATAAATTATTGAAAAAAACCTTTTTAATGCAATTTTTCAGGTATGTAATAATAGCTAGAATGGATATAGGATTTTAAGATTTGGAAAGCACTGTATATATGAAATTACATTTGATTTTCACAACAATCCTGTGAGATAGGTGATATTATCTTTGGCATTTTGTAGATGAAGAAACTGAGGCTGAAAAATCCTATATCATCATCATCATTACTTCTATCTTCTCTATCCCTCTCTATTCTACCAGATATAACCCGTCTGAGTTTGCTTTCCTCCCTTCCCACTTGAAACTATAGAGAAAATTGTAACTATTACTCTCTGCACCAGAATCCATCGCTTTCTTACCCCATGCCTTGTCAATATTCCAACCCAGATTATCTCCAACATCTATTTTCTCCACTTTTTTCTATGTGCTACTAAACGCTGTTGGAAGAAATCACACGACTGCACTGACTACACTAACTACAAAATTATTTTACCTACTCTCACCTGGGCCCTCAGTATATAGCAAGACAATCTTTTTACTCTTTTCCAGTTGATTCTAAGCCTGTGTCTACAGATGTCTTCTCTCTTCAAGCTTCCCCAATCTTATTTCCCAAAACGTACATGTAAACACACACACACACACACACACACACACACACACACACACACTTATCTGTCCACTATTTACTTCACTGAGAAAATAGAGGCTCCTTGCAGAGATATCCTTTTAACATATTTCAAAACAACATGATAATCCTCTAACATCTCCCACTGGGGGATGTGGGAGTTGGGGAGGCCACCATGCTCCTGAGAAGTCTATATCATATCAAGTTGTTAAAAGGCCAATCTGATGCCATAATCTGATATCACGACTATTTATTATATTTTGCTATCTCTGCAACTTCCATCTTAGTTTCCACTATGGAATCCTAGCACTGTTTTTGTTGTCTACCTTTATTGTCCTACCTGATACAATGCCTGTTTACTTTTCCTATTTTGGTTTGTGGTCTGCCCTTTTCTCCTCTATTTTGCCTCTCTGTTTCATAGATTCTGGACTTTGGTTCAGGTTGGTTGATTTGTCTACCTCTGGCTAGTCTCCCACCAGATGTGAGTTCTGCTTGGCAATATTGTGCCTCCAATGTACCAGTCTCACAGCCTTATCCCTATGAGCCAGGCCAGGCCAAAGAAATAAATGCTGGAAAGTCATTTTTATCTTCACTTGGCCATTCAGAGCAATTCTTATTGACAGAAAGACTGAAATTCAGGGAACTGCTCTGCTTGAAGCTAGTTGTTATGAATGACACCAGATTTATCATAAGGTGGTTTATATCATAGGAGAGAGATAACATTTCGTATCCAAGTTATATTCTTTTTCTCCTTGAATTCTTGATCCTCTGCAAACTTGGACCTATTTTCCTATCATTCCAAGTATCCAACTTAATGTTCCTATAAAAATAGACTTTTAGGAAAGAACCTTATTTCAGTTGTTTTTACCTCATTATAAATTAAATGACTTGTGATTGACATACATAGTCAGTAGTATATATTCAGTTCTAGGGTAAAACATAACATCCAAGAAATACATGACTAGAAACACAATTGACTTGCCATGTAGGAAGAGGTGAGGATAACAGATCACATGCTGAACTTGATGTGTATTCTAGGTGTCATTTAATAACAGATGACTAGGTGCCAGCAGCTGTGCCAACAGGTACATCTTGCAGAAAACTATGGTCATCTCTAACTCATTGCATTCATTGAATCATTTCAGGGCTATTTCCAGATTTAAAGTCAGTTTAGAGGATATATTTCAATATATTTAAAGAATATGTTTAAATGTTATCTAAAATGCAGAAAGTATTTTTATCTAGTAGCTTTTCCCAATACAGAATAAAACTTCTTTGATGGAAATATCTTCTTTGATGGAATGGCTTCCACTTGATCATGAATCAGGAACTTATAGGCTTAGATAAAATTGTTATCAATGGCCATGTCATGTTAGTAGTGTCAAGAAGGATAGACAATTCAGATAGACTTCTATCCAAGGTATAAAGAAAAGACTGTAATAGGTTTGGTGAGCAGATTCCTTTACCATTTCCTTCTTCTACTTGCCAGTTTGAAAAGATTTACACTCATAATGGAAATTGTCTCACCACTACACTCTGGTTAGTCGGGAAGGAGAAAGAAGTACTTAACTAGTTTTTAGGTTTATTAACCACCAAAGCTGTGGTTCATCAGGATTTACTTTCTGCTCTTTTTCATAAGTTCCAGTATATTTTCATATGCTCATGTACTTTTGGCTAGTAATCAGTTTTGGTTGGCACCTCTCTTGTGCTCCCACTACTCTTTGATTTTAGCAATGGTGTGGATCATGGGGTTGGGGATATACAATAATAATTTTCCATTACTCTTTTTCTGTTTGTGTTTTTTAAAAGAAAAGCAAGGCATTGAGTCTTTAAGTCCCTGGTTAAGATGGCGGCAGAGTAAAAAGCAGCTGCTTAACCTCTCCTAACCGAAACATATAGGACTCCTCAAGAGGACATAAAAACAAATCCAGAGGAACAAAGGGACCCCACAACAGGGTGCAGCATTGGAGGTACGTGGAATCAGGGCATTTCCATGCTATGAGCGGGTGAAACAGCTCTCACCAAAATGTGAGCTGAGCAACCCCTTCCCCTACCACACACCACCTACAGTGCCAAAGCCAGCTCACAAGAGTTAGAGCAAGTTTGGGGCACCCATTAAGTCCTTGGTAGCTACCTGGGGTCACCAGGGCCTACTCCTGAGAGCAGCAAGACTTAAGACCCCAAGAGGCTAAAGAACGCCCACGGACTGTGAACACAGACCCTGAGCGCAGGTTTGGTCACAGCTGCAGACATGGATCCTAAGAGCAGACACAAGTGAGGGCTCAGACTCAAGCGCAGACACGGATCTTGAGTGCAGGTGAAGACTTGGATCCTGAGAGTAGGCATGGACCTTGAGTGGGGACTTAACTTAAATAAGTTAAGTGAACATAGAATAATTTACTTGTCAGATCTCTGGGAAAGGAAAGATTTTAAAACCAAGCAAGAGTTAGAGAAAAATTACAAAATGTAAAAAAATGATTTTGATTATATCAAACTAAAAAGCTTTTGTACAAACAAAAACAATGTAGCCAAAATCATTAGGGAAACAACAAATTGGGAAAAAATCTTTATAACAAAAAACTCTGACAGGGATCTAATCACTCAAATATACAAGGAGTTAAACCAATTGTATAAAAAATCAAGCCATTCCCTAATTGATAAATGGGCAAGAGACTTGAATAGGCAATTTTCAGATAAAGAAATCAAAAGTATTAATAAGCACATGAGAAAGTGTTCTAAATCTCTAATAATTAGAGAAATGCAAATCAAAACAACTCTGAGGTATCACCTTACACCTAGCAGATTGGCTAAAATGAAAGAAGGGGAGAGTAATGAATGCTGGAGGGGATGTGGCAAAACTGGGACGTTAATGCATTGCTGGTGGAGTTGTCAACTGATCCAACTATTTTGGCAGACAATTTGGAACTATGCTCAAAGGGCTATAAAAGAATGCCTGCCCTTTGATCCAGCCGTACCATTTTTGGGTTTGTACCCCAAAGAGATCGTAGATAAACAGACTTGTATGAAAATATTTATAGTTGCGCTTTTTGTGGTGGCAAAAAACTGGAAAAGGAGGGTATGTTCTTCAATTGGGGAATGGCTGAACAAACTGTGGTATATGGAATGATGGAATATTATTGTGCTCAAAGGAATAATAAACTGGAGGAATTCCATGTGAACTGGAAAGACCTCCAGGAATTGATGTAGAGTGAAAGGAGCAGAGCCAGAAGAACATTGTACACAGAGACCAATACACTGTGGTAAAATGTAATGGACTTCTGTATTAGCAGCAATGCAATGACCCAGGACAATTCTGAGGGACTTATGGAAAAGAACGCTACCCACATTCAGAGGAAGAACTGCAGGAGTTGAAACAGAAGAAAAACAACTGCTTGAACACATGGGTTAAGGCGCACATGATTGGGGATGTAGACTCGAAGCTACCACACCAATATAACTATCAACAATTTGGAAATAAGTCTTGATCAATGACACATGTTAAAACCAGTGGAAATGTGCATTGGCTATGGAGAGGGGGGGAAGGTCAGGGGGTGAAGGGGAAAATAAGATCATGAAGTATGTAACCATGTTAACTTTTCTAAAAAATAAATATTAATAAATGTTAAAAAATAAATAAATAAAATAGTCTTTAAGGTAAAAAAAAAAGCAAGGCATCTAGCTGAGTTCAGGACTGTTGTATCTTGCTTATTCTCTGAGCCTCTCTGCCCACATATTTTCTCAATGGATATGTCCTAAAGAGCCAAAAAAAAATAAAACCCAAAACAAAACAGGAAATATTGGTAATTCCGGATAATGTGTACACAACAGTGTGCATTCACAAATGTTCACACAAATTCCTGACCTCCAAACCCATATTCCAACATCTCTTTTGGGAAGGGAATATGAGTTGTCATTATTTTGTTATCCAAATAAAGTTATAGAATGAACTCCTATGCATTGCATAAATCTTTTTATATGGAATTTATGGTATAATATGGATGAGTTGTTTAGGATTAGAAAATTGTAGACTTATCCCTTAGAGAGAATATCCACCAATAAAGCAAATAAGCAAAATTTCTTTATCCCTTTCCCTATCTTCTTTCTTGCAAATCCAACAAATATTTATTGTGGTTTCAAAGTGAGAGTGGATTGTTTTTAGCCATATTGCTAATGTAGTTTGAAGATTGCATTTCCTGAAGTCCAAGCTTTCAATAGCTATAAAACAGCTTCAAATCACTAACAATTAGAAAAATGCAAATTTAAATATCTCTAAGCTTCTAGTTTATACACATTATAATGACAAAATTGTTCAAAAAAGGAAACTGACAAATGGAGAGGTAATAGGAAAAGAGATACATTCATGCAATAACAGTAGAACTCTGAAGTAGTCTAGACATTCTCAGGAGCAATTCAAAATTATACCTGTGATGATTTAGTAAAATGTATGTATATAGTCTTTGACTTATTAATAGCACTATTAAAGAAGGCAAAGAGAAAAGGATCCATATTTATGAAAACATTCATAACAGCTCTATTTCTGATAGCAAAGCACTAGAAACTGTTTGGAGAGATCATCATTTGGGGAACAGATGAAAAAAATGGAATAATATTTTATTATGAAAAATGGTAAAAGGGACAGCTTCAGAAAAAAGCTTCATAATATTTGTTTGAGCTAATGTATAATGAAGTGAACAGAACAACAAGAAAATGATGTGTATCATAAAACAACCCTGTGAAGGCAAATAACTTTGGAAGATTTTTAACGCTGCTTAATGCCATGACCAACCATGATTTTAGAGGACAAATAATGAAATATGCCACATAAATCTTGACAAAAAGGTGATATACTGAGAAATGCTTAATTACATGTATATACACATATATGTGTGTATGTTTATGTATATATTCACATGTATATTGGACCTGCTAAAAATAGAGATCTGTTTTTCTTGACTATTTTTAATTATACTTCTTACAAGGATTTTTCTTTCCTTTTTCTCAATGGATGAGGGTGAAGCAAGAGGGAAAGATAATATGTTTCTGTTAATTTACCCCCAAATTATATTATGACACATGTATGTATGCCTCTTTATACAGCATTGCTTATTCTACTTATGGATAGATTCAGTGACTCTTCATAGGTTTAAGTTACTTGTATGTAAAGCCATGTGCCACCAGGTCAGCCTTGTTCCAGAGGACTTATCAAGATGAGATTTCCAGGTTTCCAAGTTTCTGTTCTAGAATCAATTTGACCAGGTCTCTCAATCACTTTGTGAGTAGCTTTATGTTTTCTCTTAATAAGCCTTAGCTCTCCAAAAAGAAGTGTTCTATTTTTTCCCTTCACTGCATGACTATTCTTACTCCTTCTCTGAAATACTGCATGCTGGTGCCACAATAGGATTAATTTTTCATGCCTGACAACTCAGTAGATAATATTGCTTTTGTAACAAGTGAAAGGTAATTTGTTATTGGCCCATCCTTTAAACACCAGCCAGTCACCCAAATTCAAAAGGGAACCATGGTACACTGGGCATGCCAGGAAATCTCCACATTACGGTTCTTTTGCAATAATGAGGGATCTGTTCTTTCCTTCTTTTAGCTGTGGGACCATTTTACAGAATGACAGATTGCTGATAAGGGCTAGAATCTAGTGACCTCATTCAGGGATGCTATCAATCATGTGTATTAGAGGAAAGCAACACTTACACTTCAGTGGCATGTCAGATTCTGCTAATAGATTTTGGCACATTGCAGTATCCACCAGAGCTACTGAATATGACAAAGCAGTTGAGTTGTGTGAGTAAAAGGGGGAAAAAATCCATCCACGTGAGCAGCATGTTTTTCCCCCTCATTTGCAAAGAGTTTGTTAATTTCATAAGCACAAAGCAAGTTTAATTAAAGTCAATGGAGCAGGAGAATGACACACTTGGATGCATTATCCTGTGTCTCACATGCCCAGAACAAGACAAAATTTGAAATGTAATGGCATTAGCTTTGTTTGGCATACGGTCTCACACACTCCATGCTCTTCCCTAAACCCCTTGGGCAGTTTAAAATATTTACTTAGAAATGGCTTTATCTTTGCTTGATCCTCTCAACTCTTCTCAGTCTTTCTGATGTATTCACATACTCCCCCCCTTTTTTTTTTAAATAACTTGGAGATCTAGCTCTGAGAATCTTTAAAATTGTCACCTTGAACTCTGATCCTTTGATATATATTTGGTCTAGTTTTAGGTTATATGTTTATCCTTTGTTTACAATTAAATTTTTTTATTATCTAGAGGAAATGAAGTCTTAAGGATCTCTTTAAATAAAGTATCTCCCTTGCATATGTTAAAATCATAGTAGATGCTAAGAAAGGTGTAGTCATGGACATAACTGCTCAATGATCCATTGAGTTATTAACAGCAAATGAGGAAAAAAAGGGGAAAATAGATTCATGTCACAGATCTTTAGCAGTGTCATGAAGGGCCTCCTTCACAAAATCTAAGCAGAACAGATATTCCATCATCAACATTGTTATCATTGCATTGTGATTGTTTTGTATGTTTATATCATGCTTTAAATGTTACGAAGTTGTTTCATATATATATGTTCATAACTGCATTTATCCATGTATTTGTTTATATATGTATATATGAATGTAGACACATATTTACATGCAAATGCATTAATATATTGTGTATATGTATACATGTATGTGAATAAAATCTCATTTGAAATCTCTAACAAACCCTGTGGGCTAGTTACTATTTTCTCCTGTAGACTTTTCTTTTTGTTGATGCTATTTGATTAACTTATTGTGACCTGAAATGTTTCAGAGGAATTTTTTTATATGTTTTTTATTTAATTAATTAGTTTAGAATATTTTTCCATGGTTCCATGGTTCATATTCTTTTTCTCCCTTCCTCTCACGCTCTCCCATAGCCAGTGAGCAATTCCCTTGGGTTTTAATGTATCATTTACCAAGACCTATTTCCACATTATTAATAATTACAGTAGAGTTATCATTTAGAGTCTACATCTCCAATCATTTCCCCATTGAATCATGTCATCAAACAGTTGTTTTTCTTCTGTATTTTTACTCCCACAGTTCTTTCTTTGGATGTGGATCTCGTTCATTCTCATAAGTGCCTCAGAATTGTTCTGGATCAGTGATGGGCAAACTTTTTAAAGAGGAGGCCAAAGGAAAGGAAATGCTCATCTGTCACTCTGTTTCTAAGGCAACTCTTTCGAAGTTTCATTGTATTGTATCCTACTCATTGTATTTGTCAGATTAGTAATAATGTCTCACTGTCGGATAGAACATTTCAGGGGGCAGCATCTGGCCTGCAGGCTGTAGTTTGCCCATCACTTTCCTGGATCATTGCATTGCTGCTACTAGAGAGGTCCATTACATTAGATTGTGTGACAGTGCATCCATCTCTGTGTATATGGTTCTCATGGTTCTGCTCCTTTAACTTTGCATTAATTCCTGGAGGTCATTCCAATTCACATGGAATTCCTCCAGTTTATTATTACTTTTAGCACAACAGTATTCCAACACCAATAGACATTATAACTTGTTTATAACATTCGCCAATCAAAGGGCATCCCCTCATTTTCCAATTTTTTGCTACCACAAAGAGCCTGGCTATAAATATTTTTGTACAAGTCTTTTTCCTTATTATCTCTTTTGGATACAAACCCATCAGTGGTATGGCTGTATCAAAGGTCAGGCAGTCTTTACACATTTTGGGCAAAGTATCAAATTGCTTTCCAGAATGGTTGGATCAATTCACAACTCTAATAGCAGTGCATTTATGTACCAATTTTGCCACATCTTCTCCAAAATTTATTATTTTCCTTTACTTCTTTTCTGTCATATTAGCCAATCTGATAGATGTGAGGTGGTACCTCAGAGTTGTTTTGATTTGCATTTCTCTAATTATAAGAGATTTAGGACACTTTTTCATGTGCTTATTGATAGTTTTTACTTTTTTATCTGAAAACTGCCTATTCATGTACCATGCCCATTTATCAATTTGGGCATGGCTTGATTTTTTGTACAATTGATTTAGCTCCTTATAAATCTGAGTAATTAGACCTTTTTCAGAGGTTTCTGTTATAAAGATTTTTTTCCCCAATTTGTTGCTTCCCTTTTAATTTGGTTGCTTGGTTTTATTTGTACAAAAACTTTTTCATGTAAAGTAATCAAAATTATTCATTTTACATTTTGTAATATTCTCTATCTCTTGCTTGGTCTTAAATTCTTCCCTTTCACATAGGTATATCTGACAGGTATACTATTCTGCATACCTAATTTACTTATAGTTTCCTTCCTTATATTTAAGTCAATCACCATTTCTGAATTTATTTTGTTGTAGAGTGTGAGATGTTGATCTAATCTCTCCTATACTGTTTTCCAATTTTCTCAGTTTTTGTCAAATAGTGAGTTTTTGGCACAAAAGTTGGGATCTTTGGATTTATTGTATACTATCTTGCTGAGGTCATTTACCCCAAGTCTATTTTGTTAATTCTCCCTTCTGTCTATTAGCCAGTACCATATTGTTTTGATGATCACTGCTTTATAGTGCAATTTAAGCTCTGGTACTGCTATGCCCCCATCCTACACATTTTTTTTTTCATTAGTTTCCTTAATTTTCTTGATTTTTGTTCTTCAAAATGAATTTTGTTATAATTTTTTCCAATTCAGTAAAATGTTTCTTGGTAGTTATAGCTCTAAATAAGTAAATTAATTTGGGTAGGATTGTCATTTTTATTATATTAGCGTGTCCTACCCATGAGCAATTCATGTTTTTCCAATTATTTAGATCTAGTTTTAATTGTGTGGAAAGCGTTTTGTAGTTGTGTTCATATAATTCTTGTGTTTTTCTTGGTAAAAATATTCCTAAATATTTTATATTGTCTAGGGTGATTTTAAATGGAATTTCTTTTTCTAACTCTTGCTACTGAGTTGTGTTGGAAATATATAGAAATACTGATGATTTATGTGGGTTTATTTTGTATCCTACAATTTTGCTAAAGTTGTTGATTGTTTCCACTAGTTTTTTGTTTGATTCTCTAGGATTCTTTAAGTAAACTAACATATCATTTGCAAAGAGTGAGAGCTTAATCTCATTATTGCCTACTTTAATCCCTTCAATCCCTATTCTCTCTCTAATTACTATTGGTAACATTTCTAATACAATGTTAAATAATAGATGTGATAATGGGCATCCTTGCTTCACTCCTGATTGCATTGGGAAAACTTCTAATTTATCTGCATTGCAGATGATACTTGCTGATGGTTTTAAATGTATACTGTTGATTATTTTTAGGAAAGGCCCTTCTATTACTATACATTCTATTCAATAGTAATGAGTGTTGTATTTTGTCAAAGGCTTTTTCTGCATCTGTTGAGATAATCATGTGATTTCTATTAGTTTGGTCATTGATATGGTCAATTAGGCAGATTGTTTTCCTAATATTAAAGCATCCTTGTATTCCTGGTATAAATCCCACCTGATCATAATGAATAATCTTATGATAACTTGTTTGAGTCTTTTTGCTAGTATTCTATTTAAGATTTTTGTATCTATGTTCATTAAAGAGATTGATCTATAATTTTCCTTCTCTGTTTTTGGTCTGCCTGCCTTTGGAATCAGTACCATATTTGTGTCATAAAAGGAATTTTGTAGGACTCCTTTGCTTTTTTGTCAAATAGTTTGTATAGTATTGAGATTAGTTATTCTTTAAATGTTTGACAGAATTCACTTGTGAATCCATCTGACCCTGGGGATTTTTTCTTAGAGAGTTCTTTGGCTTGTTCAATTTCTTTTTCTCATATGGAATTATTTAAGTATTGCATTTCCTCTTCTCTTATTCTACACAATTTATGTATTTTAAATATTCATCCATTTCATCTAGATTGTCCTTCATATTTTCAAATAATTGAGCAAAATTATTCTTAATAGTTACCTTGATTTCCCCTTCTTTAGAGGTAAAGACATTCTTTTTATCTTTGATACTGTTAATTTGGTTTTCTTCTTTCTTTTTTTAATTATATTAACCAGTACTTTATCTATTTTATTTGTTTTTTAAAGCACCAGCTCCTAGTACTATTTATTAGTTCAATAGTTCTTTTGCTTTAAATTTTATTAATTTTTCTTTTGATTTTTACGATTTCCAATTTAGTATTTATATGTCGATTTTTAATTTGCTCTCTTTCTAGATTTTTTAAATTGCATGCCCAATTCAATCACCTCTTCCCTCTCTAATTTGCTGATATATGCATAAGGAACATAAATTTCCTCCTGAGTACTGTTTTGGCTGCATCCCATAGATTTTGATAAGCTGTTTCCTCATTGCCATTCTCTTCAATGAAATCAATGATTGTTTCTTTCATTTGTTCTTTGACCAATCAGTTTTGAAGAATTAAATTATGCAGTTTCCAATTAGTTTTAAATCTGTCTTTCCACAAGCCCTTATTGATTGATTTTTATTGCATTATGGTCTGAAAAAATTACATTTATTATTTCTACTTTCCTACAGTTGCTTGCAATGTTTTTATGGTCTAGTACATGGTCAGTCTTTGTATATGTTCCATGTGCTGCTGAAAAGAAGATATATTCCTTTTTATCCCTATTTATTTTTCTCCAATATCTATTAGCTCTAATTTTTCCAATATTTTATTCACTTCCCTTACTTCTTTCTTACTTATTTTTTGGCTCAATTCATCTGGTTCTGATGGAGGAAGGTTAAGGTCCCCCACTAGCATGGTTTTAGAATCAATTTCTTTCTTCAGCTTCTTTAGTTTCTGCTGTACCATTTGGTACATAAATGTTGAGTATATATATAATTCTTCATTATTTGTTCTGCCTTTCATCAAGATGTAATTACCTTCCTTATCTCTTTTAATGAGATCTATTTTTGCTTTAGCTTTATCTGAGATCATTATTGCCAATCCTGCCTTCTTTGTCTCAGTTGCAGCCCAATTAATTCTGCTCCACCCTCTTACCTTTACCCTGTTACTTGACTCAAGTGTGTTTCTTGTAGACAACATATGGTTGGATTCTGGTTTTTAATTCTTTCTGCTATCTGCTTCCTTTTTATTGGTGAGTTCATCCCATTCACATTCACAGTTATGTTTACTGTCTGAAGGGCAGTTAAATTCATCTTCCTCTCTTTGCCATTGTCAGCTGCCTCCCTAAAGGCTGCCAGGCCAGATCCCTGTGTCTCCAGCCCTGGCACTAAGGTACTCTGTTTCAGGTACAGGCTTTGCCCTTGGGTCCCAGTCAGTTGGATTCTTACTGCAGGTTTGAGCACAGTAGATGGTGTTGAAGATTGGACTTCCCTGTCCTCTGAAAGCTTCTTATCAGCACTATTGGTAGATTGGCTTAAGCCTGGTGTGCTGGATCTGCATGTGTCCTGAGGTCAAAGCCCCCAGAGGCAGATGCCCAAATTGGAGGAGGGGTGGTAGAAGGAAGCACAACCAAGCTGCTCTCCTCTCTTTCCCTCTCCTCCAACTCTCTCCCTACTGGCTGCCAGGTCAGAGACAAAGCTTCCAGTTTGGTTCTAAGGTACTTTGCCACAGTTGCAGGCTTCACTGTGGTACCAGAGTCAGCTGGATTCTTACCAGGGGTCTGAGATCAGTAGGCAGGGGGAGGGGTGCTGGAGATTGCTCTTCACTGTCCTCTGAAGGTTTCTTATCTGCACTACTGCTAGATTGGATTAAACCTGGCTTTGCTTTTCTGGCAGACCAGGATGTGCCCTGAGGATAAAGCCTCCAGAGGCAGAAGCCCAATATGGAGATGTGGGGCCTGAAGCCTTCCCAAATAAGTTGGTCTCCTCTCTCTTCTCTCTCTCCTCCAGCTGCTTTCCTGTCAGCCATCAAGGCACTACCTCGGGGCTGGAACTCTCACCCTGAGACCCCAGCAACCACCAGCAACCACCATAGTCTCAACACAGTAAGTGTGGGAGGGGTGGTTGGGGGAACCTTCCTTCTTTCTTTTCCTTAAACCCAAGAGGTCACCCTTCTCCCAGTACCTTTTAAGTTGAATGGAATATGAAGGTCCCCAGGGGGGTCCTGTTGTTGAATTTGTTTTTGTGACCCCCTCAAAGCACTTTGTTTTTTGATTGTTGTGGTAGGGTTTTCACAGAGGACTTGACTTTTGCTTCAAAGCCACCATTTTGCCTCCTTCAGAGGATCTTCAATGATATTCACTGTTCCTCAAAATTGATTGGCAAAGCCATCCATTATTTAAAAAATAAATTGTATGTAGAATGCATATTATCCATATTCTGAAAGTATTGCCTGGATGCCACTTTGAATTGGACCAAAAACATAGCTATCTTTTACTATAGAGGAAAAAAGGAGGGGGCCCTCAATTTGATGAAGAAGATTACACTAAATGTCATTTGAAATACTTCAATGAGCTTTCAATGATCCAACAATATGTGCTGCTACCATCCCCAATCTTGTAATATAAATATTCTTCTGGAAATATAGCTATGAGTCATGGGTTTATCTCATTCTCAGAAGAATCAAAATTAATTATTTTCCATGTTTAATTGAAAGCTATCAATGAGGCAAGAGGAATTTGTCCCATATTACCAATTATGACTCAAAGTGGAGAAGTATTTTAAAAGATTTTCATCAAGAACACATGACCAGAAAAGAAAGTGGGTCAGTCATATAGTGAAAGCAAGGAAAAAAGTAGTCTAAGAGATGTACTGGTCTCAATTTGATTCAAAGGGCACAGAGAATTGGAGAATGATTTCTAGTATTCTGGACTATATAAAATATATAAATATGACTATATATATATATATACATATATATATATATATATGAACCACATATGAACAAAAGGCATTAACATGATACAGTATTTAGTGGTGGAGGGAGTAGCCATTTAGATGAGATCTGACAACCCCTGATGTGTTCAAATGTGACAGGGAGTACATAGTTTGAAATGGCTCATGAGAACCAATTGTTAAAAATTTAGTGTGCTCATTTACACCATGAAAATTGGCAGATTCTAAAAATCAAAGCGTGGTTTATTGTTTTGTTGATTATCTAGACATAAGAAAGTGACTGAGAAAATGTTGATGATTCAGACTAAATTTAAAAGTGTTGTGAATCAGATCCATGGATAGGGAAAGAGCTCATAACCAACCAAGGGATACAGACATTTCTGTGAGATGAAAAAGATAATTCTGATTACATAAAATTATAAAGGTTTTTAAAATAACACATCAAACAGCTTCACAAAATTAGAAGAAAATAGTAAGCTGGAAATTTTCTTCAGTAAATATCTCTGATAAAAAAGTATATGAATACATATGTGGGAACTTCAAAGCCTCCAAAGAATATCAAAATTATTCAGTAAAATGGATTCCTCTTCCATGATTCTTTTCCTATAATGCCATAGTGATGCTGAAGGATAGGTCAGTACCAGTATTGGTATATATACACATGTGTGTGTGTATATATACATATGTGTGTATATATAATATAGTAGTAGCCTTCTTACTTATGAAACCTATTGAAAATGACAGAAATCCATTTGGAAATGCATTCCAAATATTTGATTGGTGTAAAAAGATTCTTTTTTGATTGCTGGTGTTTGGGCATTCAAGGATGTTAACAATTGAGTATATGAATACATATGTGGGAACTTCAAAGCCTCCAAAGAATATCAAAATTATTCAGTAAAATGGATTCCTCTTCCATGATTCTTTTCCTATAATGCCATAGTGATGCTGAAGGATAGGTCAGTACTCAATTGTTAACATCCTTGAATGCCCAAACACCAGCAATCAAAAAAGAATCTTTCTTTTTATTGTTTTTACTCTTTTTATTAATCTCCAAATACACCAATCAAATATTTGGAATGCAAATCTTCCTTGGTTCTATGATAATTGAAAATTCCTAATCAAATTCTTGCTGTGACAAAATGAGAGTTGCTAAAATTGTCCCATGCTAGCTGAAGAATAGTAGACTTCCTAATAGTAGTTGATATTTATACAGTATTTTAAGATTTGCAGAGTAAAGTTTTGCATATGTTTTCTTCTTTGATTTTTTAAACACATCTTAGGTTCCAAGGGCTAGGCAACTGGGGTCAAGTGACTTGTCTGGAGTCAATTTTCAAAACAATCATATAAGGTAGGTTTTATTGTTACTTTACTTTTTAAATGAGAAAAGCAAAGATAAAAAAGTTGTCATTTTCCAAATGTGATTTGTTATTCTTATTGTTTTCATTATATTCTCTTGATAATCTCATTTGGAATTTTCTTGTCAAAGATACTGGAGTGGTTTGCCATTTCCTCTTCCAGCTCATTTTATAGATAAGAAAACTAAGAAAAATAGAGTTAAGTGACTTTCCTTCCTAACACAGGTAGTAAATATCTGAAGTTGGATCTGACCTTAAGTCTTCATGACTCCAAGCCCAGAGCTCTTTCCATCATGGCACTTAGCTGCCCCAGTGTCATACAGCTAGAAATTACTTGAAAAGGAATTTGAATCCAAATCTTTATGGTTACAAGTCTATTTAAGGCACTATTGCATGCTAGCTCATAATAGAAAACCAAAGATTTGAAAAATATTCACCATTCTCAAAGGTGACTAAAGGAGGGTTAGATAACTAAGAAGAAATAAAATCAGCATGTATGTGTATGATAACAACATAGTGTTTTCATTACTTGCTTGTTGAATAAATGAATGTTTTCCATAATTTTGATACATTGGTTAACAACCCAGGCATGGTTAGCTTTCCCAACTACATTCTGAATCTTGTCCTTTGCCAATTTTGAACATTGGTTGATAAGCTCTCTATGTGAAATTGGAAATCTTAGAAAGAAAAAAATGAAAAGTTGAGAGAATAATTCCAAACTGGAAATGCTTAGACAGACAGATATATAGAAAGATGATAAATTATTCATTGGTAAATAGATAGGTAGATAGAAAGATAGATAGATAAATAGATAGTCAAACAGATAGATAGATAGACATAGATAGAAAGATAGATAGATAGATTGATAGATAGGCACATAGGTAGGTAGGTACAATAATAAGAACTTGTGACAGGCACTGAGTTAGCTTCTAATAATATAAAAAATGAGAAAACAAGATAGCATCTACTGTTAAACTTGAATTCTTGGGAGCCAAGATGATGACATAGTAGCAGAAGCCTTCTGAATCTTCTTCCCACTAATCATTACAAAGCATCTCAAAAGGAAAGAAATAAAAACTGGATGAGTAAAGGGCCTCTCCCACTCGACTCAATGTTAAAGGTAGGCAGTGAATGGGGATACCCATGCTATAAGGGAGCAAAATTGCACTAATCAAAGCCCAAGCTGATCACCCCTACCCCATACCACCTTCCCTGCCACAGTTAGAGTGAGGGCTAGGGTAATCTCTAAATTCTTGGGGGCTGGCTGAAAGCACCATAGACTTACCACTGAGGGAAGTGCAAGGCCTTGGCAGTGAGACTCAAGGCTGAAGAACATGGAGCTTGGGCAGCAGAGCACAGAGCTTGGGCAGAAACACCAGTTGAGGCAACAGGAGCTAGGAAGTTAGCCTCAGAGCAAAATGCTTTAAAGCACAAGCTACACAAAGGACATCACAGATCTACCTGCTCACATTCAGACTTCTGACAGGGAAGGGAAGATACTACCAATATAAAGCCCTATGAGACATAAGCAAAGAAACCAATATCCACCAACATGCAGGAACCCCAATCTAATAGTGGCAGAAGGAATAAGCAACAGCAAAAAATAAAAAAAAAATAAACAACCTCTTGACCCTCTAGAAAAAGAGTAAAATATAAAAGCAAAAGCAGAGAGTGACAAATAAGCAAACACATCCAAACTTTCAAAAAAAATTGAAATTGATCCCAAGCTCTCTAGGAACTCATAAAGGAGGTTAAGAACTAAATAAGAAAAATAGAAGAAAAATGGGAAGAAAAGTGGGAAAAGGAAATGAAAGTAATATGAAAAGAAAATAGCTTAAAAGACAAAAATTGCCCATATGGAAAAAAGAAGCACAAAAATTAAATGAATTATAAGCAAATTAGAGACCAAAATAGACCTGCTAGAAGCCATAAAAAGTAGGATAGACCAAACTGAAAAGGAAAATCAAAATATCATAGCTGAAAATCAGTCTTTAAAGACTAGAATTGGACAAGTAGAAGTTAATGATCTCATAAGACAGCAAAGATTAATAAAGCAAAATCAAAAGAATGAAAAAAATAGAAGGAACATGTAGCTCATTGAAAGACAAGGGACCTAGAAAACAGATTCAGGAAAGACAATTTGAGAATTATAGGTCTACCTTAAAATTGCCTAGATTAATAAAATGAGCAATAGAATACTTAAATAATCCCATATCAGAAAAAGAAATTGAACTCTCTAAGAAAAAATCTCCAGGGTCAGATGGATTCACAAGTGAATTCTATCAAACATTTAAAGATTATTTAATCCCAATAGTCTACAAACTACTTGACGAAATAGTTAAAGAAGAAATCTTACCAAATTCTTTTTATAATAAACATATGGCACTAATTCCTAAGCCAGGAAGACCAAAAATAGAGCAGGAAAACTATAGACAATTATCCTTAATGAACAAAGCTGCAAACATATTAAATAAAATACTAGCTAAAAGGCTATAGAAGGTTATCACAAGCATTATTCACTGTGACCAGGTAGGATTTATACCAGGAATGCAAGGATGCTTTAATATTAGGAAAATCATCTGCATAATTGACCATATCAACAATCAAACTAATAGAAATCACATCATTATCTCAATAGATGCAGAAAAAGACTTTGACAAAATACAACACTCATCCTGTTGGAAACACTAGAAAGTATAGGAATAGATGGGCCTTTCCTAAAAATAATAAACAGTATATACTTACAAGCATCAACAAGTATCTTCTGCAATGGAGATGTTAGATGCCTTCCTAATATGATCAGGAGTGAAGCTGGAATGCCCATTATCACCACTACTATATAATATTATACTAG
The DNA here is from genome assembly GCF_016433145.1 of Gracilinanus agilis. NCBI lineage: Eukaryota > Metazoa > Chordata > Mammalia > Didelphimorphia > Didelphidae > Gracilinanus > Gracilinanus agilis. Next base: position 183,287,391 of record NC_058133.1, read on the forward strand.
AAATGCTAGCAGTAGCAATTAGAGAAGAAAAAAAATTAAAGGGATCACAGTAGACCATAATGAAACTAAACTAACTTAAGAATACTAGAAAATCAACTAAAAGACAAATGGAAATAATAACAACTTTAGCAAAATTTCAGGGTACAAAATAAACCCACATAAATCATTAGCATTCCTATATGTTTCCAACAAACCCAGCAGCAAGAGTTAGAAAGAGAAAATCCATTTAAAATTACTGTAGAGAAGATGAAATACCTGGGAATCTACTTGCCAAGACAAATTCAGGAAATGTATGAACATAACTACAAAACACTCTTCATACAAATAAAACTAGATATAAACAATTAGAAAAACATCAATTGGTCATGGGTAGGATGAGATAATATATTAAAAATGACAATACTACCTGAAATAATTTACTTAGTGCTATACCTATCAAACTACCAAAATACTTTTTTTTAAATAGAATTAGGAAAAAATTATTACAAAGTTCATTTGGAAGAACAAAAGATCAAGAATATCAAGGGAACTAATATAAAAAATGTGGATGGAGACCTAGCATTACCAGATCTCAAACTATAATACAAAGCAGTGATCATCAAAACTATATGGTACTGGATTAGAGATCGAAGGGTGGATCAATGGAATCAACCTGGGGTAAATGTCCTCAGTAAGCTAGTGTTAGACTAACCCAAAGATCTTAGCTTTTGGGACAAGAACCCACTATTTGACAAAAACTGCTCAGAGAATTAGAAAACAGTATGGGAGAAATTTGGTTTAGATCAACATCTTACAGCCTATACCAAGATTTACTCAGTAAATAATAAAAAAAATATAAAAATATAAATATAAAAATAATAAAATATTTTAAGTAAATAACTTAACTATAAAGAGGGAAATCATAAATTAGGTCAACATAGAATGGTGTACCTGTCAGGGAAAGGAAGGAATTTAAGATCAAGCAGGATATAGAGAACACTACAAAATACAAAATGAATAATTTTGATTATATTAAATTTAAAAGTTTCTCTACAAACAAAACCAATGCAACCAAAATTAGAAGGGAAGCAAAAAATTGGGGAAAAAAATTATAATGAACACTTCTGACAAAGGTCAATTTTCTCAAATTTATAAGAAGCTAAGTCAATTGTACAAAAAATCAAGCCATTCCCCAAATGACAAATGATTAAGAGACATGAAGAGGCAATTTTTCAGATAAAGAAATAAAAACTATCAATAAACACATGAAAAAGTGTTCTACATCTCTCATAATTAGAGAAATGCAAATCAAAACAATGCTGAGGCATTACCTCACACAAAGCAGATTGGACAATATGACAGTAAAGGAAAATAATAAATATTGGAGTGGATATAGCCAAATTGGGACACTAATGCATTGCTGGTGGAGTTGTGAAGTGATCCAACCATTCTGGAATTATGCATAAAGAGCTTTAAAAGAATGCATGTCCTTTGATCCAGCCACACCACTACTAGGTTTGTACCCCAAAAGATAATAAAGAGAAATTCTTGTACAAAAATATTCATAGCCACACTCTTTGTAATGGCAAAAATCTCAAAAATGAAAGGTTGTCCTTTGATTGAGGAATTGCTGAACAAATTGTGGTATATGATGGTGATGGAATACTATTGAACTATAAGAAGGAATAATGATCTGGAGGATTTCTATATGAACTGGGAGAACCTCAGTGAACTGATGCAGAGTGAAATGAGCAGAAACAGAAGAACATCATACACAGAAAGTAAAACATTGTGGAACAATCCAATATAATGGACTTTGCTATTAGTATCAATGCAACAAGCCAGGGCACTCCTGAAGGATTTATATGAAAGAAAGGTACCCATAATGAGAGAAAGAAAGTAGAAATGCAAAAGCAAAACCTATGATATCATTTATCACATGTAGAAATGGGTATGTGATTTGGGGCTTAGGCTTTAAAAATTGCTCTATAGCAAAAATGAATAATATGGAAATAGGTATCAAATAATAACATTTGTACAACCCAGTGGAATTGCATGTTGCCTCTGGGAAGGGGGATAGAAGAGGAGAGGGAAAATAAAATGCATCATGTAAAGTGGAAAAATATTTAAAAGTAAAATAAAAAAAAACTTGAATTCTTAAAGACACTACATAAAGAGGTAAAGAAAGGTGGGGAGAGAGACAATGGAAGAATGGCACTTGGGTGGTGACATGGCAAGGTATTGGGGAAGTGAAGCATATCTGAGAATAAACTGCTAGAAGGATGAGTGGTGTGGCTGTGCTCTATGATATGATGGGTCTGGGTATTTACTTGCCATTCAGAGATAGGTTGAATGGTGCTATCATCCACAGTGTTGGCATAGGGGTGGAACAGTACAGAGGGTGAGCTGAAGAAGAACATTTATTAAACCTTTATTATACTCAAGAAAGGGTATCTGGATGTTCAAGGAAAACTAGCACCTCTGGTGTGAGGGCTTGCTGAACCCTTTTGAGGGATGCCTATTCACTTTTGGAGTTTATCTGACACTCAATGCTCATCTGTGGCTCCAAGAAGTTGCAGTATGTGCAGTAGCCTCACCTTGGTAAAACTCTTTTTTTTTTAAATTTTATTGATTAATAATGAAAAAATGTCCATGGTTACATGATTCATATTCTTTCCCTCCCCTCCTTTCACCCCCTCCCATAGCCAATGCACAATTTCACTGAGTTTTTCATGCATCATTGATCAAGTTGATAAAACTCTTTTGACAGAATGGCTAAACCATGTTGAGGATACCCGACAGTCCTCAAATCTACAGATGAGATGGAGAGTTGTCTGCCCCAAATATGTAAAGACTTTTCCTAGGCAAATGGGTACAGTTTGTTCTTAAGGCCATAGAGACAGCTGAAGTAGGTGCTTTGAAATACTTAGAACTTGGTTAGACATTGAAGAAGCCAACATCATCCACTGCATCCAGGACCATCACCAGTTGTCCTAACTTTGGTGGCACCACTTGATTTTAATGACTCTAGACGAGAGAGTTAAGCTAATGCCATTGTGCAACTTATACTCACTTAAATTCAATTCATCACAAATCAAAACATGTCTCCATGATATCATCGCCCCTCTTCAAAAAGGAAGGGCAAAAATACTGTATGAAAACACATTGGTGTAGGGATTTAGTAGAAGGATAGGCACTAGAATGTGGTTTCACTAGTTTGAGGAATTCCTTGGTGAGTAAACTTCCTTTACTAAAGCTGATTGGCAGTTTCTCTGCTACAGTCAATCAACTAGCATTTATTGAATACTTATTTGCCAAGCACTCTGCTAAGCACTGTAGTTTTAGAGAACTGTCTAGGGAAATGAAATGATAAGTAATTTGTTTAGGTTTCCACAGCCAACATGTGTCAGACCTAGAGTTTAAATTCAGATTATCCTAACTCTGAAGCCAGCTTTATTATCTATGCCATTTCTCTCATTAAAGTTGCAAAAGAGTTAAAAAAAAGAAAAAGCAAACCATAATATTTAAATTTAAATAGCTTATAATTGAGTAACATTATAGACTAAGGAGTTTGGATTTAACTCTCTTGGATATTAGAAGAAGCCACTAGAAGTGTGGTTACAAGAAAATTATCTATGAATTAGGACACTTATTTTGTTAATTGTATACAAGATACATTACACAGAAAATTGACTGGAGGCAAGGAGACCAATTAGAAAGTTATTACAAAAAATGTAAACAGGAAGTGAGGAGGATTTCAGCCAGGGTCATTGCAGTGTTAAATAAAGAAGACAGAGCAGTTGTATATTTTATAAGAGAGGCAAAATCACCAGGACTTAGTAACCAGCATAGGAATGAAGAAGAGGAAAAAACAAATGAGAAATGTACAATATTGAGACCTGATCACCTGGTTAAGGATGATGTCATAGGGAAAGGCCAACAGGGAATAATAAATAAACAAAAAATAAATGAACGAATGAATGAATGAATAAAAAATAATAAATCATTATTAAATGAAGAACGTTGGTAGGAGGGACAAGGTTTGTTATTTTTGTGGGAGAAGAGAGACATGAAATCAGTTTTATACATGTTGAATATGAATTACCAGTGAAACATTTTGGTAGCCTATGAAACTATTGGGGGTATAGGGCCAGAGATCAGAAAAAAATGGGAGCCTAAATACACATATTTAAGAGACATCTGTTTAGATCTAATCATTGATATCATGGCAAGAAATCAGATCTTTAGAGAAAACAGAGATGACCAAAGACAGTTTGAAGATCATTCCCATTCAAGGGTTGGGAGGAGGAATAAGATAGTGAGGAAATCACTATCAAAATACAAGGGATAGTCCATAGTGGTATGAACTACAGAGAATGAAGGTATGGCTAATTCTGAAGTTATTTCTCAAGAGTATTGGGTTTAGGAGTTAAAAGACTCCGCTTTTCATTTCAGTCCTGTCACTAACTTATTGTGAGACCTTAGGCAAATATTCTTTAAAAGCCCTATTTCTTCTTCTATATCATAATCATAATTATAGTTGCAAGGGACTTCATAAATCCCATTTTCCAGCATTCTATGATCCTTAGTTCCTTAAGGGAAAACAAAACAAAACAAAACAAAAAAATTCTTACAAAATATGTGTGTATGAGAAGCTTCATATGCTATTTAATATCCTTCACAATGTGTGTTATTATGCATTGCCCATGGAGGATGAACAGAACAGCATGGGAGTGTAAAAGGAGTGCTGAACAGATGCCTATCTCGATTTCTTCTAGTGTCAGTGTCTTCTTTCTGTTGATTTCTCCAATTAATCCTCTCTATAGCTTGTTTGTACATAAGATTTTCATATCATATTCACATTCGATTGTGAGCCTCTTAAGAATAGGGATTTGTTGTTGTTGTTGTTGCTGCTGCTGACTTTATTTGTATGCTCATTGTTTAGCACAGGACCTGGCATATAACAGGTCTTAATAAACGCTTGTTGACTAATTGACTGATTGACTACAGAAGACGTAGGTTCAAATCCAAATTGAGATATTTACTAGTTGTAATAGAATGAGAATGAAATGTCTCTAAGCCCCTGCTTACTCATCATTTAAAAAAGGGACTAATAGCGATTGGTTTACCTATCTCACAAGGTTTATATGCTTTTTAATCTTTAAGTTCTACCTACACATCTAATCCCTATTGATAAATATTTATGAAATGAATTATGCACTTTGTCTTCTTCCCCATTATTGAACCTAGTGTATCTCTAACAACTTTACCTTTTCCTGCCTCCATTCCTTAATCAGAGAGAGAGAGAGAGAGAGAGAGACACACAGAGAGAGAGAGAGAGGCAGAGAGAGAGAAACAGAGAGAGAGAGGCAGAGAGAGAGAGAGAGAGAGAGAGAGAGAGAGAGAGAGAGAGAGAATGTGTCTAAAATATTGATAATTGCACCATAAGAAATGAAGTACAGAATGAGTTCAGAAAAACTTGGAAAGACATATGAACTGATGCAAAGTAAAGTGAGCAGAACTAGGAGAGCAGTATTATAGTAATAGAAATATTAAAGAATGATGAAATGTGAAAGTTTAAACTATTATCAGCAAAACAAGCTGTCCTTGAGAATTTCTCATTTTTGATTGGTGTGATGTGGTACCTCAGAGTGGTTTTAATTAGTATTTCCCTAATCAATAGAAGATTTAGAGCATTTTATCATATGACTAAATTTATATTTGAATTCTTCTTCTAGAGAAACTGCTGTTCATATGCTTTGGTGATTTGTCAGTTCAGGAATAGTTCTAATTTTTATAAATTTGTCAAAGTTCTGAGATAACACCTGGGTATTCATGATAAAAATAAGATTGAAGACCCTCCTTCACCTTATTTTCTTCATGAGTTTTGTATTGTGTATGTGATATATGTCTAGCGTCATGTCATGGGAAGTATGGAAATATTTTTGGATGAAAGCATTAATATAACCTATATGAGAATATTTACCACTTCATGAGGTGAAGCAAAGAGGAAGGGAGAGACTCTGAATCATAGAATGTCACAAAATAATAGGTAAAAATTGTTTCTATATGTAATTGAAAAATACAATTCAATACAAATGTATACATATATAAATATATATGTTCTATATATATAGATACATAAATAGATATGTTATGTTTGTGTATATGTGTATGTCTATCTACCTACCTATATCTTGTGTGTATATTTTGTGAAATCTTTCCCATTCAGTTTAATCATGTCCAAAGCCAGAGATTAAACCTTCTGATGATATCTAGTTTATAATCACCAACCATACTGATATCTTCTTCCCACCAAAGATCAAGAAAGCAAATCATGACAGGCTAGGCTGCCAATTTTCTAGTATTTTTATAATTTTTCTTTCTTTCTTTTTTTGTGGTTTTAGAACCAAACATATAATTATCATTCCTTTACCTGGGGAAGCTGAAGTTCTATGCCCCAATAACTTGATATTATTTATATCACAAAATCATTACATTTACATATTTATTATTCATGAATTGCTAGTAGTGAAAGAAATGATATTGTATATAATAAACTTGTTTTGAATCATATTCCTTATATCTCTAATTGACAATGGTAATGTCTTCTTTTAGTTCTTACTGAAAATAGTGCCATGAATTACTTTCCATTCTTTTAAAATATCTTATTATTCATTTATACTTAATATATATTTTAAATTTTGAGTCTCAAATTCTTTCCCTCCCTCTACCCCCTCTCCAACCCACAAAGAAAACAAGAAATATAATTTCTATTAAATGATGTGAAATCATATAAAACATATTTCCTCATCAATCATATTGGAAAAAAGCAAGACAAATAAGGTGAGATAATTATATTTCAAATTACATTCAGACTTCATCAGTTCTCTCTCTCAGGGGATAACAATTTTCATCATGTCTTCTCAGGTTTTTTCTGAAACCCTTCCCCTCCTCATTTCTACATAATTTATTCAACTATTCTCCCACTGATGGGCATCTTCTCAATTTCCAAAACTTTGCCACCACAAAAAAGGTATTTCTATAAGTATTTTTGTATATAATTGTTTTTCTTTTTTATTTGTTTTAGGATGTAGACCTAGTGGTGTTATTGCTGGATCAAAGGCTATGAACAATTTTATAACCCTTTTAGCATTGTTCCCAAATGTTCTTCAGAATGGTTAGATCAGTTCACAACACAACCAGCAGTTCATTAGTATACCTTTCCCACATTTCCTTGAGAATTTCTCATTTTTGATTGGTGTGATGTGGTACCTCAGAGTTGTTTTAATTAGCATTTCTCTAATCAATAGAAGATTTAGAGCATTTGCTATGCTGTCTTTCTGACTTTAGCTAAAGCATCAAAGATTCCGTTTCTGTCACTGATTTTAACTTTGTCTTTCTGTTCCAAGTGTGTCTCTCTTTTTTTTTCGGAATGCTTTTTTAAAAAATATTTATTTTTTAGAAAAGTTAACATGGTTACGTGATTCATGCTCTTACTTTCCCCTTCATCCCCAGACCTCCCCCCCACCATAGCCACTGCATATTTCCACTGGTTTTAACATGTGTCATTGATGAAGACCCATTTCCAAATTGTTGATAGTTGCATTGGTGTGGTAGTTTCTACTCTACACCCCCAATCATGTCTGCCTCAACCCATGTGTTCAAGCAGTTGCCCCTCTTCTGTGTTTCCACTCCCTCAATTCTTCCTCTAAATGTGGTAAGCATTCTTTTCCGTAAATCCCTCAGAATTGTCCTGGGTTGTTTTCCGGGTTAAGATGGTAGCAGAGTAAAAAGCAGCTGCTTGACTTCTCCTAACCCACGCATATAGGACTCCTCAAGAAGACATAAAAACAAATTCAGACAAACTGAAGAGGCCCCACAACAGAGCGCAGCATTGAAGGTACGTGGAATTGGGACACTTCCATGCTATAAAGGGGTGAAACAGCTTTCACTAAAACATGAGCTGAGCAACCCCCTCCCCCACACACCACCTACAGTGCCAAAGGCAGCACAAAAGAGTTAGAGCAAGTTTGGGGCACCCATTAAGTCATTGGCAGCTCCAGGGCCTGCTCCTGAGAGCCGCAAGACTTAGGACCCCAAGAGGCTAAAAAACATGCGAACTTTGAAGACAGACCCTGAATGCAGGCACAGACTCGGATCCTGAGTGTAGGCGGGGACCTTGAGTGCACCCAGCACACAGGGGTGCACAACTGTGGAAGCAGTGCCCTGAGACTGTTAAAGGAGCTTCAGGCAGAAGAACAAGTAAGACGAACATGAGGAGGCTTGACCCTGAGAACAACTAGACCTGAGACCTCATGAGCATGAAAAGAGCAGACAGACCCTGGGTGTGAGGATAAAGCTGAGAGGGCACACAGCTCATAATGGCAAGCCAGACTCAGGAACCCCAGAAGAGAAAGATGAAGAGGAAGCCTTTAACACTTGACAACTTTTACACAGAAAAAAAATCCAGACAATAGATCAAACAGCAGAGGAGAACAAACATGTAACCATATACAAACCTTCCCAAAAAAATGAAAACAGGACCCAAGGTCTTGAAGAGTTCTAATCTGAGATTATGAGAAAGATGGAAGAGATCTGGCAAGAAAATAACAGTTTAAAGGGCAGAATTTTGCAACTGTAAAGTGAGGCAAGTAAATTGAAGACCAGAAATGACGAGATAGAAAAGGAAAACCAAAAGATTATAGCCAAAAACCAGTCTCTAAAGGCTAGAATTGGGCAATTCGAAAAAGATGCCCCCAGAACAAAGAAATGATAAGCAAATTGGAGACCAAAATTAAACAGCTGGAAAACAGGACAGACCAAATTGATAAGGAAAATCAAAACATTATAGCAGAAAACCAATCTCTAAAGACAAGAATTGTGCAATTAGAAACCAATGATATCTCAAGACAGCAAGAACAAATAAAGTAAAGTCAAAAGACTGATAAAATAGAAGGAAACATGAAATATCTCAATGAGAAATTGACAGATAAAAAAAAACAGGTCTAGAAGAGATAATTTGAGAATCATTGGTCTTCCTGAAAAAGCAGAAATTAATAGAAATTTGGACTCCATACTAAAAGAAATTATTTAGCAAAACTGCCCTGAAATTCTACAACAAGAGGACAATATAGACATTGAACGGATCCATAGATCACCCTCTACACTAGACCCTGAAAAGACAACCCCCAGGAATATAATAGCCAAATTCAAGAGCTTCCAAGTAAAAGAAAAAATCTTACAAGAAAACAGAAAGAAACAATTCAAATATCAAGGAGGAACAATCAGGATCACACAGGATCTGGCAGCCTCCACGCTAAAAGATTGCAAGGCTTGGAATATGATATTCAGAAAGGCAAGAGAACTGGGTCTACAACCAAGGATCACCTACCCATCAAAACTGACTATATACTTCCTGGGAAAAGTTTGGGCATTCAACAAGATAGAAGATTTCCAAGTATTTGCACAGAAAAGACCAGAACTAAATGGAAAGTTTGATATCCAACCACAAAAATCAAATGAAAAGGTAAATAAGAAACAGAAGGGAAAGTAAGAAAACTCATATTTTTTAAATTTGCCTCTTTAAGGACTTCAATAAGATCTAATTATTTATATTCCTATATGGAGAAATGTTATGTATAATTCTCTGTAGTGAACTCTATTCACTATTATAGTATTCAGTATAATACTAATTAGAAGAATTATTCATAGGGAGAGTTTGGAATACTAAATGGTCTAAGATGATATGGGAGTGGGAAAGAGAGGGGTGAATAGTAGAGGACAACAAGAGAAACTTGAATGAATAAGAAAAATAGGATATTCTATTACACACAAAGAGGGCATGGGGAGGGGAGGGGACAAATACTATTATAAGAAGGAGAGGAAGAGAGCATTAAGAGGTAATATTTAAACCTTACTCTCAGTATAATTAACCCTGAGAGGGAAGAGTAGCTATATCCATTGGGATATAAAACTCTTTCTAACCCTACTGAGAAAGTCAGAAGGGATAAACCAAAGGGAGCAGAGGAGTGGGGAGGTCAAAAAAGGGAGGGGAGAAGAAGGGGGAGGGAATTCATTAGGCCTTAAAAATAAATAGAGGGGATTAATAAGTAATCCTTGTCCCCTCCCTTGATTTACTTCCCTTTCTATCCCCTCCCTTATTATTCCCCTCTTATTTCCCCTGAGCCTGCGCTCAGGGTCTATGTTCAAAGTCTGTGTGCGTTCTTTAGCCTCTTGGGGTCTTAAGTCTTGCTGCTCTCAGGAGCTGGCCCTGGTGACCCTAGGTGGCTACCAAGGACTTAATGGGTGCTCCAAATTCGTTCTTTTTTGAGCTGGCCTTGGCACTGTAGGTGGTATGTATGTGTGTGTGTGAGGGTTAGGGGGTGTTGCTCAACTCGTATTTTAGTGAGAGCTGTTTCACCTCTTTATATCATGGAAATGCCCCGATTCCACGTACCTTCAATGCTGTGCCCTGTTGTGGGGTCCCTTTCTTCACCTTGGTTTGTTTTTATGTCTTCTTGAGGAGTCCTTTATTTGTGGATTAGGAGAGGTCAAGCAGTTGCCACCATCTTAACCCAGAATCCCCAAGTGTGTCTCTTTTAAACAAAATATTTTTGGATTCTGATTTCTAGTCCTTTCTGCTATCTACTTCCATTTTATGTGTGAATTCATCCCACTCATTCTAACAGTGATGATTACCCTTCATGTGAATTTCCCTTCATACTATTTTTCCCATTTATTTTTTGCTCTTTCTTTTTACCATGTCCCTCTTCAGAATTCTACTTTGCTTCTAACTATTGCCTCTCTTAATGAATAGCCTTTTTATTCTTCCCCTTTCTCTTTTCTTCTTTCCTTCCTACTTCCCTGATGGTTAAGGTAGATTTCTATAATAAAAACACACTATTAGACAAAAACTGCTAGAAAATTGGAAAAAAGCATGAGAGATATTAGGTTTAGATCAACATCTCACACTCTATCCCAAAATAAATTAAGAATGGGCAAATGTCTTAAATATAAAAAGGGAAATTATAAGTAAATTAGGTGAACATAAAATAGTATACCCGTCATACTTATGGGAAAAGAAAGAATTTAAGACCAAGCAAGAGATAGAGAATATTAAAAAAATGTAAAATATATACTTTTAATTACATTAAATCAAAAAGGTTTTGTACAAACAAAATCAATGCAAACAAACGTAGAAGGGAAGCAACAAATTGGGAAAATATCTTTATGACAAAAACCTCTGAGAAGGTCTAATTACTCAAATTTATAAGGAGCTAAGTCAATTGTACAAAACAAATCAAGGCATTCCCCAATTCATCAATGGGCAAGGGACACGAATAGACTGTTTTCAGAAAAAGAAATAAAAATTATCAATAAGCACATGAAAAAGTGTTCTAAATATCTTATAATTAGAGAAATGCAAATCAGAGGTACCACCACACACCTATCAGATTGTCCTATAGTACAGTAAAGGAAAATAATACATATTGGAGGGCTTGTGGCAAAATTGAAACACTAGTATATTGCTGGTAGAGTTGTGATTTGATCCAAATATTTTGGAAGGGAATTTGGAACTATGCCCAAAGGGCTTTCAAAGACTCACTGCCCTTTGATCCAGTTATACCACTGCTGGGTTTATACCTCAAAGAAATAATAAGGAAAAATACTTGTAGAAACATATTGATAGCTATGCTTTTTGTAGTGGCAATAAACTGGAAAACAAGGGGGTGTTGTTCTAGTGGGGAATGCCCGAACAAATTATGGTATCTGATGGTGATTTAATACTATTGTGATGAAAGGAATAAAGAATTGGAAAGACCTCCCAGAATTGATGCAGAGCAAAAAGAGCAGAACCAGGAGCATATTGTACATTGTGTAATTAGAATTTTGCTCCCCATAACTCTTTTTCCCAGCTTCCCATGTTCCTTCTCATGCTACATACTAAAAAAGGGAGGATATATTTTGAATGTAGCTCCTCTCTCTCTCTCTCTCTCTCTCTCTCTCTCTCTCTCTCTCTCTCTCTCTCTCTCTCTTTCCTGGGAAAGCATTTGATTGGGGGGAGAGCCAGGCAGGAGAGGTTTACTCATGTGGTCTGACTTAAGTTTTGTACTTTGTTCTTTTATTTCTTCTATTTCAAGTGATTATTAATAAATATAATATTAGGAGTTATTGGATATTAATTTTAGTCTTACAACATAGAGACTGATAAATTGTGGTACAATAAAATGTAATGGACTTCTAGCAGCAATGCAATGATCCAGGACAATTCTGAGGGACTTATGAGAATGAACACTGTCCACATCCAGAAAAAGAATTGTAGGAACAGAAATGCAGAAGAAAAACATAAGACTGATCACATGGTTTGATGAGGATATGATTGGTGTTGTTGCCTCTGAATGACCACTCTAATGCAAATATGGAACATGGAAATAGGTTTTGAACAATGATACATGTAAAACCCAGTGGAATTGCTCATTGGCTCTGAGAGAGGGGAGGGAGGAGGGGAAGGAAAGAACATGAATCATGGAATCATGGAAAAATATTATAAATTAATTAATCAATAAAAACATAAAAATGTATAAAAGAAAGTTTTATATATTCAAGGGAACATATACATGTATTCTTTCCTCTTTGAACCAATTTCAATGAGAATGAGATTCAAGCATTGCCTGCCACTCCCTATCCCTCCCCCCATATTCCCCCAGCCACTGTAAAAATTTTTCTTACATGCTTCTTTTGAGGTGATTTTCCTCATTCTTTCTCTCCCTTCTCACAGATATTCCCTCTTTCTTATTCTCCAATTTTGGGGGGCAACACAATATAACCAATTCATATCCATAACCTCTGACTATGTAAACTCTTTCTAACTGCCTAATAATGATAAACTTCTTAGGAGTTACAAGTATTACCTTTCAATAAAGGAGTGTAAATAGTTTAACTTTATTGTTTCTGTTATGATTATTCTTTCACTTTTAAATTTCTATGCTTCTCTTGGGTCTTGTATTTGAGAGTCAAATTTTCTATTTTGCTCTGGTCTTTTTGTCAGGAATGCTTGACTTCTATTTCATCCAATATCCATTTTTTGCTCTGAAGAATTAAAGTCAATTTTTCTGGGTATATTATTCTTGGTTATAATGCTATCTCATTTCCTTCTAGAATATTATATTTTAGAGCTCTGCATCTGTTAAGTGTAAGCTGCTAAATCGTATGTGAACCTGAATGTGATTCTAAAATATTTGTACTTTTTGTTTCTTTTTGTCTGATTATAATACTTTATCTTTGAATTGGGGGCTCTAGAATTTTCCTATAATATTCCTGAGAATTTTTCCATTTGGGATCTCTTTCAAAAGAGAACTGGAAGGTAAACTATAAATTGAAGGAATGTGCCAATTATGAGATATTGGTGCAGTTTTCCTTTATAATTTCTTGAACTATGATATCTAGGTTCATTTTTGATAATGATTTTCAGGTAGTCCAACAATTCTTTAACAGTCTTTCCTAAATCTATTTTAGGGAAGTTTCTTTTTTTTTTAATTTAAAAAAATTTTCCATGGTTACATGATTCATATTCTTATTCTCTCCCTGTCTGTTTTTTTATGGCATATTTTACATTTTCTTCTTTTTATTCTCTCTCTTTGTTTTTTGATGATTCATGGAGTAATTAGTATTCATTTGCTCAATTCTAATTTTTAGAAAATCATTTTTGTAGTGAGTTTTGTACCTCTTTTTCCATTTGGTCAGTTTTTTTCAAGAAGTTCTTTTCCTCAGTGAATTTTTATGCTTCTTCAGTCATTAGATAATTCTGTTTTTTAGGATGTTATTTAATCCAATATTTTTTTCTGCTTCTTTTACTAAGCTATTAGCACTCATTTTATAATTTTATTGCTTCAGTTTCACTTCTTTTCCCAATTTTTCCTCTATCACTCATCACTTTCTTTAAGATTTTAAGGAATTCTTGTTTGTCTCATGGTCAATTCACATTTTTCTTTGAGACTTCTGTTGTAGCTCTTTTCACAATCTTTTCTTCTTTTTTGTTTGGGTCTTTTTTCTATTGCTTTAGTAGATTTTTATGGTCAAGTTTATTTGTTTTTTTGCTCATTTATTCAGACTATTTCTTGTCTTTGAACTTTTTGTTCATTTGCTGGCATGGAGACATTGTCCTAAACTTCTGGCTTATTTGTGCTTCTGTTCTTAAAGCTTTTTCTAGGGTATGGAAGTTTTTGGTGCTTTCTAGTTGGTGTGATATGGGGATAGGATGATCACTGCTCTCCCGGTCTGTTTTCTAGGTATGCCAAAGATAGTTCCTATTTCCTTCTAGGTGCAACTTTGGAACTCAGACCAAGGACCTTCCCCCTTCTCCACAACAGGACAGTATATGAAAACAGGTTTACCATAAAGCACCAGGCCCAGGACCTACTGCCAACAAAGCTTTCCCAGGTGTCTAATCCCTTTACTGCTTTCAGACTAAGAGCTCTTGAATCTGATGCTACTACCAAAATAATCTTCAAAGCCATCTGCTGGTGCTGCTACTTTTCCAGTTTTCCACTCTAATTGACACTATCTCATCCCCTCCAGTGTCACAGACCTTTCCTCCTGACCTTCTAAGTTGTTTTAGTCTGGGAAAATGTCTCACCTTTGTTTTTATTCAATATGAAATGAGACATTATTTTAAAGTTTTTGGGTGGAAATTTTGGGAGAGTTCAGTTGTATTGCTTCCTCTTTTCTGTAATCTTGCCTGTATCTTAGTTATTTTTATCATATTTTAATTTACATATATCTCTTATAACTAAGTAGAAATACAATTGGATATAGATTGATTTAATACTTACTCTTTCCATTGTTAGATTTCTCATCATCAAGATTACAATGCCCCCCACTTCCATGCACCAAAAGATCCATCTCATCTATGTACCACTTAGGCTTCTAAATATTATGTTTCTAAGAGTTTCAGATTTTTCAAATTAGAAATTTTAGGAGTTTTATGAATATATTTTTGTTTCAATAAATGTTAGCCATTGGATGCTTAAATGGCTAAATTCTTTTATTTGATAAAAAAGCAATTATAATTTAAGATCATATGAAAAATGTATTGAATAAAATAGAAGGAATGGAATTTCAATGCTTTCTATTCCTTTGATTTATCTTGAGAGAAAATGAATGAACTTTTCTTCATGTGCAGATGCACTTGAGTAGCTTAGCATACAAGTTTCTAGGGAAGATAGGCACTCTATTTCTCTCCTGAAGGAAATTTCTTCTTTATTTTTTTAATTCTATGGAAGATAATGGAACATCATATTATTCTCATTTTATAGGAAAAAAGGGAATCACAAATGAATTTGTTCATTTTTTATTCTATTCATTTCAATAAACATTTATCAAGCACTTACCATATGTTCCCCAATGTCCCTTTCAGCACTAAATTTATGATCCTATGATCTCTTATAGTAAAACTCTTAGTCATTCTTTAAGGTCCAGTACAACTACACACTCTTGTCTTTTCTCTTTGAACTTGACCAATAACTTGTGCCACTTTAAAAAACTCTTTAAGACCTGACTGATTGTATATTTATTTTTGTATTTAGATGTCATTTTTAACTAAATGTTATTCAGGACCAAGGGCTATGTGAAACTTATTATGTAATTTGGAACTAATGGACTAATAGTGTGCTTTCCATACAGTAGATGAGTCAATAGGAAGTTGCTTATTTTGCATAGAGAGAGAAAAAAGGGAAATGGGAAAGAAGGAAAGAAGGAAGGAAGGGAGGGAGGAAGGAAGGAAAGGAAGAAGGAGTAAAGGAGGGTGAGGGAAGGAAAGAGGAAGGGGAAAGGGAAGAAGGAAGTAAAGGGAATAAAGGGAAAGGGGGAAGGAAGAAAAGAAGGGGAAAGGGAGGAAATAAGAGAGAGGGATGAAGGGAGGAAGGAAGTAAAGAAAGAAAAGATGAAAGGAAAAACAAGGGAAAGGAAAAGAAGATAAAATAATCTGTACCCTTTGTATTGTATAGACACAAACTATAAGCAAATGCATTCAGGGGGAAAAAAAGCTTTTAAAAACCAAACCCAGCAAAGAACAGATGCTATGTCTACTGCTATCTTTCCTTAGTGGATACATCTTATGTATATATAAAAGAAAAAAAACTTACTGTGGACTTATGGTTTATCCACTCAGGGCCCAGATGACTGTCTCATAAAATAGGGCACCTGTCGTATCATCTCTTAATTATGGCTTTATTATGCATTGAACTGCATGATCATTGTAGAGATATATAGTTTCCATAAATAGTGTTTATGGAACATCTGCCGGGTATCACTGTGCTTGCAGTATATGTTAGGATAAAGTTACCCATAGTTCATCAGAGAGGAAGCAACAGTTGGAGTATTTGAGAACACTGAAATTACAAAAAAGAAGACATAAACTGGAAATATGAAAGTCAAGAGAGTAAGGGAACTAATTTTCACTTGATTTAGTATCTGTTATTATCATGCTTGGTATGATATCAAATAATCAGCTCTGATATTGAGCTGGAACTAAAATCATCTTATTAAAAAGCCACACCCTAGAATACTGTCTATAATATATGAGACAAGGGATCATTCAGGCTCTGTTGAAGTCATAAGTGAAAGGAGCCTTCTCTGCCCCTTTTACATTTGGCTTGCTTTAATTGTCAGCACCTTGAGATAATGGGTGAAGAGCTGACTTGGAACTGAAGAATCCCTTGGTTTCAGGACCATTTCTAATGCCTACTTGGTCACTCAGGCAACTCTTTAAGATTATAAGTGATACAGGGGACCCTACATGTCTCAGTGGATTGAGAGCCAGGCCTAGAGATGGAAGGTCCAGGGTACAAATCTGATTTATCAAATTTCCTAGCTGTGTGACCCTGGGCAAGTCACTTAATCTCCATTGCCTAGCCCTTACTGCTCTTCTGTCTTTGAACAAATACACAGTACTGATGCCAAGATAGGAGATAAGAGTTTAGAAAAATGACACAGAAAGCACATAACTACCCTATTGGAAAGCATTCTCTCATCCAAGAGTTCCCTGAATTAGTGATATAGCTGGTTCTGTCTCTAACTTTCAATTGTCGAGAAGTTGATTATAGTTTTTCTCCTCTTTTAATTAAGCCCAAATCTACCTCTTTCCAAATTCTATCCATATTTAATCCTGCCCCATTTCTATACTGCACTCTTTGGGCCAAATAAAGGAAATCTAACTCTCTTCCAAGTAACTACCCTTCAAGTACTTAAAGACAATTACAATTCAATATGGCTCAGTGTGGCTTTGTAGGATCATTTATTATTCAGAAGAAACATCAGAAGTGATCTTCCTTTCATCTCATGACATTCAACATATTCTGCCTTATAGCTTATATATGGCCTCCTTTACTAGGCTGTAAGTACTTTAAGGGTATGAATCATGGTTAATTCATCTTTCATTCCTCCCTTCTGCTTCCATCCAATGGTACAGTACCTTGCAAATAGTGGATACTCAATAAATACTTCTTGAGAGGGCCAAAGGAACAAATTAATATTCAAGCAGGAGCTAGGAAAACACAATTTTACAAAGAGATATCATCACTAAATTAAAATGATCACATTGTACATGTCTTTATTTCACAAATTAGAAACATGGAAAATTTGAACACTGTAATGGTTACCCTGGTAATTACAGAAGATCCCTTATTAACTTTAATTTTTTGTTGTGTTATTGCTCAGTCACTTCAATGACATCAGAATCTTAGTGACCCCATTTGAGGTTTAATTGGCAAAGATACTAGAGTGGTTTACTATTTCCTTCTCTAGCTTATCTTACAGATGAATATCTAAGACCAGCAAGTTTAAATTATTTGCCCAAGGTAACACAGCTATTAAGAATCCAAACTGGCATTTTAGAGGTAACATGATGCATTGGAGGAAAGTGTTGATTCTGGAGTCAGAGAACGTTGACTCAAAATCCACCTTTGCTACTTATTAGCTTTGTGACTTTAGGTAGGTCACTTAACATCTTTGTCATTCAGTTTCACCACTTGCAAAATAAAGAGATTGAGCTACATGACTTCTGAGATCACTTCTAGATCAATGAAAATATGGTTGTATTGCTTCTGGTTAAGATTTAGTTTTTTAATGAAGTTCCAGTGCTTTCCAGTCAGCAGGAACTATTTCATTGAATTCAATTTTAAGTCCTAAATAAGTCCTAAATCTTTCTCTCTTCCATTTGCTTCATTTATACATTATAAACAGACAAAACATAGTACTTTCTTGACACTTTCCCTCTTTTTATATAAAATGATCAGACAACAGAGTGATTTACTAACCAGTCCTGAGTAGAAAATATAATTGACACTTTAGCAAAATGCTTTGAATTTGTAGACTATGAATCTCATGAGCTGGGAGTTAACATCCTTCTCAAACTATTTTACTCTCAACCATGATGCCTTAGAGACAATTTGGGGAGGCATGTGAGTGTGTGGGATGATATTTTATCTTTTTCCTTTCAGCATTTGTCAGGTTTCTATTAAACGATCCTGAGCTGGTTTGCAAGACTTAGCTTCTCACTTAATTCACCAGAATTATTCAGTATTCAGGAAAATTCTCAAGAAGGGTTTCAAAGACAGGTAACATGAAACTATAGAACACTGATCAGTGGAAATCTCACTGAAATATTACTGCATTTTAAGAGATTAGGGAACTTAGATTGATTTATGTTCTTATTAAAAAGGAAATTTAATATATTCCTATGAATCCCCATTTTTCATTAAGGGCATATAGGTAAATAAAGCTATCCTGCAGTAAAGCTTCTTAATCTGAAGCCTGTGAAGTTGTTTTAAAAAGATAGTTTAATAATAGTATTTCATTATCATTGGCTTCCTATGTGTTCCTCTATATTTTATTTTATGCATTTAAAATCATGATTTTTGAGTAAGGCTCTATAGGATCCAGTAGGCTGCTGAAGGGCATATCCATGAAACAAACAACAAAAAAAGATAAACTACTCCATCGTCTTTGCCAAGAAAACTCTGATTAGGGTCCCAAAGAATCAGACATAACCGAAATGACTGAATAAAAACAAAGACATTTTTCAATTGCCTATCATATTCATGGTATGAAGAAGTAAAGTGTATTGGATGGAGAAATGGCCCTGGAGCCAGAATGATTTGAGTTCATGTCCTGCCTCTGACCCATGCTGGCTGTGTGATCCTGTGTAAATCACTTAACCTTTCTGTTGACAAGTCAATTCTCTGTGAGACTATAAGTGACAGGAAAGATACCAACTTGAATTGGTAGAAATCTTTTCTCATCAAGAAATCCCTAATATGAAAGAAATCTTATCATACTGTTATCCTTATACAAAACATTGTGCTTGGTTCTGGGGATATAAAGATCTAAAAAATAATTGCCAGTGTTCCTGCCTTGAATGAGTTTATATTTTGCCTATGGAGTGGGAAGAGACTATAACATGTACACAGGTAAACAAGATGGGAAGTAACAGAGACAAATGAAATACTCACATGGTATATTCTAGGAATATCTGAAGTTGGAAAAATCATTTTAAATTAAAGATTGGAGAAGATTTCATTGAGGATGCAGCACATATGCTTTTAAAACATTTTTGTTTTCCTTTTGAAATTTGTTTGTTACATTAAAATACACAATAAACTACCTCCCTCCTATTATCCAATTAGAGAAGGCATCATTTGGCAAAATATATATATATGTGTGTGTGTGTGTGTGTGTATACGTAGAGGTATACATAAAACTATGTCTTATTATTTATTTATTACTTGTACTATTCTTATTACTTATTTTTATTTATCTGATCTTTCTTTGGAGCAGGGCATACACGTCATTTTTTCAATCAATATTTATTTTGCTTTTTTATAATGTTCTCTTGGATCTGTTTGTTATATTCTTCATAATTTGATGTAGGTCTTTCCATGGTTTTCTTTTTTTTAATTAATTTTTTTTTATTTTTAGAAAAATTTTCCATGGTTACATAATTCATGTTTTTACTTTACCCTTCACCCTCTCAAGCTCCCCCCCCCCCATTGCTAACTCTCATTTCCACTGGTTTTAACATGTGTGGTCAGTCAAGACTTATTTACATTCTATTTTACCAAAGAGTATCAGTCTCTGTATACAATGTTCCTCTGGCTCTGCTCCTTTTGCTCTGCATCAATTCCTGGAGGTCTTTCCAGTTCACATGGAATTCCTCCAGTTCATTATTCCTTTTAGCACAATAGTTGTGGAAGGCCGACTGGAGAAATAGGGTCAGAATAGGGCCTGTTATCTGGTTTTCCTATGTGACCAATCCAGGCTGAGGCAATCTTTGTGTTTGGTCCTGGTCACCTGAGCCCTGAAAAGCTCTGGTACCAGCAGGTTGGTTAATCCAAAAACAACTTGACCCTTCCAGGAGGCTATTGGAAGTCATTTAGAGAAATAGAGTATGTAATAGATATTTTATCTGGATCTCATTACAAAATCATCAGCAAGTAAAACTGTGTGTATGATTTTTTTCTGTATCCCATTACAAAATCATCAGCAAGTAAAACTGTGTGTATGATTTTTTTCTGCACTGCATGCCAGGAAGCAGACAGAATGGGCTATCTAAGATAAAAATCTGAGAATCCTCTTTTGATTCCTTTTCAGATCCCCAACTTTTCTCAATATTCTTATTGGAAAGCTTTGAGTCCTTAGCAGACCAGCAGAGCAGCAGACTGAGTTAACAATTTCTCTCCTTGATAATTAAGAAGCCTGAACTCCAAAAAATATAATACTTAGACAATGAAGGCCAGAAACAGACAAAGCTAGACAAGACCTTATCTGACCAGGTGCAATCCTGTAAATCAAGAGTACAGAACTCGATTTGTTTAGGATATCTATGAAATATATTTCTGCTCCCAGAATTAACCTCCTACTAATTGGTGGTTAGAATTCGGCCTTGGACCCTGTTCTATCTTTACTTTGAAGCCTCCAAGGATTTTCTTTTGTGTGATTTGTAACCTCTATCACCTGTAAGTTTTTCTTTGTGTTCTTTGTGTGAAAATAGTATATAATAAACTCTAGACTCCATGGAGTTGGAGCAGTTATGAGCTAAGCATTTAGTCTGACTGTTCTCATTCAATCTGACGCCATTAACGCCACTCAGGAAGCCCAGAAATATAGAGCTGGTTCTCTATAAATAGTATTCCATCACCAACATATACCACAATTTGTTCAGACATTCCCCAATTGAGGGGCATCCCTTCATTTTCTAATTTTTTGCTACCACAAAAAGCACAGCTATAAATAGTTTCGTACAAATCTGTTTATGTATGATCTCTATGGGGTACAGACCCAGCAATGCTATGACTGGATCGAAGGGCAGGCAGTATTTTAAAGCTTTTTGGGCATATTTCCAAATTGCCATCCAGAATGGTTGGATCTATTCCCCATTGCATATGATGCTTGTTGTTGGTTTTAGGTATATACTGTTTATTATTTTTAGAAAGGTCCTTCTATTCCTATACTTTTCAGTGTTTTCAATAGGAATGGATACTATATTTTGTCAAAGGCTTTTTCAGCATCTACTGAGATAATCGTGTGATTTTTGTTGGTTAGACTGTTGATATGGTCAATTATGTGCATGGTTTTCCTAATGTTTCTCTGTTTTTGGTCTGCCTGGCTTTGGAATCAGTACCATATTTGTGTCATGAAAGGAATTTTGTAGAACTCCTTCTTTGCTTATTCAGTCAAATAGTTTGTATAGTATTTGTTTTTTGTTTTTAAACCCTTAACTTCTGTGTATTGGCTCTTAGGTGGAAGAGTGGTAAGGGTGGGCAATGGGAGTCAAGTGATTTGCCCAGAGTCACACAGCTGGGAAGCGTCTGAGGCCGAATTTGAACCTAGGACCTCCCATCTCTAGGCCTGGCTCTCAATCCACTGAGCTACCCAGCTGCCCCCAGTTCATATAGTGTTTGGATTAGTTGTTCTTTAAATGTTTCGTACAATTCACTAGTGAATCCATCTGGCCCTGGTATTTTTTCTTAGGGAGTTTTTTGATGGCTTATTTGATTTCTATTTCTGATATGAGAACATTTAAGTTATTTTTAATAGTTATATAATAGTTAAGAATATTAAGTCTTCTATTTCCTCCTCTGTTATTCTAGGCAGTTTAAATTTTTTTCTCTAATGTATTCTTTTTTTAAATTTTTTAATCATTTATTAATATTCATTTTTAACATGCTTACATGATTCATGCTCCTACTTTCCCCTTCACCCCCCGCACCCCCCCACCCATGGCCGATGCGCATTTCCACTGGTTTTAACATGTGTCATTGATCAAGCCCTATTTCCAAATTGTTGTTAGTTTCGTTGGTGTGGTAGTTTCAAGTCCATATCCCCAATCATGTCCTCCTCAGCCCATACGTTCAAGCATTTGTTTTTCTTATATGTTTCCTCTCCTGCAGTTCTTCCTCTGAATGTGGGTAGCATCTTTACCATAAATCCCTCAGAATTGTCCTGTGTCATTGCTTTCTGCAGGTACAGAAGTCAATTGCATTCGAATTTTACCATAGTATATCAGTCACTGTGTACAATGTTCTTCTGGCTCTGCTCCTTTCCCTCTGCATCAATTCTAGGAGGTCTTTCCAGTTTATAGTTTCACTCTTTATATTCAAGTCATTCATCCATACTGAATTTATCTTGGTGTAGGGTGTGAGATGTTGATCTAGACCTAATCTCTCCCATATTGTTTTCCAAATTTCCCAGCAGTTTTTGTCAAATAGTGGATTCATGTCCAAAAAGTTGGGCTCTTTGGGTTTATCATACACTGTCTTGCTGATGTCATTAAGCCCAAGTCTATTCCACTGATCCTCCTTTCCTAATTCAGTAAAGAAGTTTTTTTGGTAATTTGATAGGTATGGCACTAAATAGGTATATTAATTTGGGTAGGATGGTCATTTTTATTATGTTAGCTCGTCCTACCCATGAACAATTAATGGCTTTCCAATTGTCGAGATCCAGTTTTATTTGTTTGGAAAATGTTTTGTAGTTGTTTTCGTATAATTGCTGTGTTTGTTTTGGTAGATAGATTCCCAAGTATTTTATATTGTCTAGAGATTGTCCTATGCTCACTCTGACTCTGGTGCTATAGGTAGAGTGGTGAGGGTTGAACAGCTCACTCTTTGGGAGGAGTAATTTTACCCCCTTATGGTGTGGAAATGCCCAAACCCTGTCTACCTTCAAGGCTGCACCTTTTGGTAGAGCCTCTTTGCTCATTGGATTTTGATTTTTCTCCTTTTATGGAGCTTTATATTGGTTGGTGGTGAGAAGAAGAAGACACTTGTTTCTACTCTGTTGCCATATTAGCCCAGAAGTCTCAGCATTTTTTAATATAATCATACATAGCTTTGATTTTGTCATAAAAATGATATCTTTTTGACCACTTATCAATTGAGAAATATTTCTTATATATTTGACAAAGTTCTCTAGATATTTTTTGATATGTAGCCTCTATCTGATAAATTTCCTATAATTTTTCCCCAACTTACTGCTTTCTTTCTAATCTTGGTTACTTTAATTTTATTTGTACAAAAATTTCCTTAACTAAGTCTTGAAGGAAGGAAAGAGCTATGAAGAGTAAAGATGAATAGAGAATGAAATCGAAACATAAGGGATAACTCCAAATATATGAGATAGAAAAGAGTTTAGTGATCACCTCCATATCATGACAAGAACATCATAACAAATTACTAAAATATTGTTTTAAATAAGGATCTACAGTAGCAGCACTGGGAACATTGGCTCTTGAATCCAAATTAGTCAGGCTTAGGCTTTTCATATTGCTTCCAGACATACAGTGAGAGATGGTCACAGTTAGTTAATTCATGAGCAGATGCTATAACTTATTGTCCAAGCTGCTCTGTCTTGTCTAGTCTCCCTTCACTCTTGGACAGACAGTATAAAAAATAACTTGTCATCACAAACTGAAAACACAAACTTTAGTTTTCCTTGACTGTACTCATGTCTGGGTTCAGGATCTGGCTCATGTCTCCTTTCTAGGTCACTGCATACTGGTGTTGAATGGGACTTAGAGAATGAGCTTCTTGACCTAGTTCTATAGGGTAAATGAATGTCAGTCAGTGCCATAATGTCAAGATTTCTTTCTCTTTCTCTTTAGGTTCTATAACTGCCCTTACCTCCTGATCCAAACATGTCCCCATTCTGCATGCTTAAGTATGTCCTAGGGATTCAAGCACCATCTGGTACTAAAGCCTTATGAGAACGTTTCTGATTCCTGGAGAATTTTGCTGCATATCCTAAAGGCAATAGGGAAGCAGTAAAGATTTTTTCTCAGGAAAATTACTTTCTCAGACCTTTGCCTTTGGAAGATAATATTGGTTTCTGGAGAGGAGAGAGCCATGAGACAGGCTATAGCAATAGCACAGGTGAACAGCTTTGAGGTCTTCAAGTAGAGTAGCAATAGTGTGAATAGAGGGAAAAAGGGAGAGATGAACTGGGTTACAAAAATAACATCATTGAGATTTTATAGTATGTTGTATGTGGAGTGTAGATAAGAAAGAAGAGTCAAAGATGATTATCAAATTATAAATCAGACCCTAGGGAGAAGAAAATAAGTTCTTTTTTGTACAAATTGAATTTGAGACACTGGAAACCTATCCTAGTGGAGGTATCTAACAGTTAGCTAGAGATAAGGGACTAGAGATAAGGACCCTTTTCTCTGGAGGAAGTACAGAGTGAGTGAAGAATAGAAAAGTAATGAAGGAGACTGGGAAGGAGCAGTCAAATAGGAATGAGGAAAAACTAATGAAGTGGTATTAGGCAAGACCTATTATGAGAGAGTATGCAGGAAGAAAGAGATGAATAGTGTCAAAAGCCTCCAAGAAGTTAAGGATGGTGAAGACTGAGAAAAAGATTACAGGATTTAGCAATTGGGAGGCCAAAAGAATGGACACTACAGACACCAAAATAATGGTTTTTGGCATTGAAAGGTCTTAATTTTCTCTCAACTGTTTCACCTGCAGGTTGATTTCACTCCATATATGTTCTAGAACCACTTTTGTGAGGATTTTGGAGTTGTTTATTGCTATTATTTAATGTAAAATATTAGCCGGAGGAAAGAGGTAGAGGTTAGGGCAGAGTAATATAATATGAAGTTAATGCATGAGAATGGACTGATTTGGCTGTTAAGTCCAGTCCCATCTATTGCTATCTCAAAATATATTTTAAAATGGGAAGAACAAGGGAAGAGGAAGTTTTGAAATTTGGGAAGTTGCTACTATTTAGTAGTATGCTACAATGAGAATTCCTTGTCTGATAGGATATTGAATGATAAAAGGGCCCTAATGGGATGGGTGATTTCATATCTGTAATAAAAGGGATAGACAATCTCTAAGGCAAATTTTAGCCTTTAAATTGTTTCTTGAGTCAAGAAGAAGGATACAGAAGACAAGGTTTCTGATTTGGGGGGGTGGTTATTGTGTCTAATAAACTGAGTGTCAAATTCTTGTAGGAGTTACTGATGTCCGGGATAATGGAAATAATCATAGCCTTCAAGCATTTGTTACATAAAACTATTTCTTTTTTTAAAAAAAAAACTCTTACTTTCCACCTTAGAATCAATATTATGTATTGATTCCCAGGCAGAAGAGTAGTAAGGGCTATACAATGGGGTTTTAAGTGACTTTCCCAGCGTCACACAAGTAGGAAAGGTCTGAGGCCAGATTTGAACCCAGGTCCTTCTGACTCTAGTGACTCTTAATTGTGACTGTCTACTGACTCTCAATCCACTGAGCTACCCAGCTGCCCCCAACATGAAACTATTTCTATTCATCTTGAGAAAAGTTCTTCAAATCACTTCAGTTTTTGCCTCTGGGGTTGGTTAAAACAAAAATTCACCTAATTTTTTGAGAGTTAAGAGAACAACAAATTCAGAATTTTAAATCTATTATCTCCAATCCTATAATGTTAAGAATACAAGTTTAGTTGTTACTGTTAGGATATTAAGGAACTTGGGTTCAAATATCAGATGCTTTACTGCCTCTGGGATATTTGCCAAGTGCTTTTAACTCCTTGGACTTTAATTGCATTATCTCTAAAATAATATGGCTTTTAATAGATGATCTCTAAAGTCTCTTTTAGCCTAGAACTGTGATCCTTTTGAATACAGATTCTTTGGTGCAAGGTAATGACCCAAGGTCTAATCACAATGTCTCACCCAGAACAAATAGATACTTCAGTTGATGCATTTTATCCATGAACAAGGATGATAAAATTACCCTTGCTTATATCTTAATGACTACATAATAACATGGGTTTTTTCTGCCTCAACATCCCCAAATCAGCTGAGAAAACGTAGTCTAAGTATCTGTGATATATTCCCAAAGCACTTGAGAGAAAAAAAAATGATTCTTTGAGGAGAAGGGTGACCTTATAGATAGAATGTCATATTTAGAGCCAGAAAAATGGACTTAATCTTTTTTTTTAATTAAATAATTTTTTACTTTTAGAAAAATTTTCTATGGTTACATAAGTCATGTTTTTACTTTCCCCTTCACCCCCTCAACCGCCCGCCCGCCTCTGCTGTAGCCAATTTGCATTTCCACTGGTTTTAATATGTGTGGTCAGTCAAGACTTATTTACACATTATTGACAGTTACATGGGTGTGGTCTTTTCAGGTCTACATCCCCAATCATGTCCTCATCAACCCAAGTGTCCAAGCAGTTGTTTTTCTTATATTTTTCCTCTCCTGCGGTTCTTCCTCTGAATGTGGGTAGCGTTCCTTTCCATAAATCCCTCAGAATTATCTTGGGTCATTGCATTGCTGCTAGTACAGAAAAATGTAAGTTCACTTCCTACTTCTAATGCTCATTGGTTTCGTTGCTGTGGTCAAGTCATCTCTTTGAGCCTCAGTTCTTTCATTTGTAAAATGAGAAAGTTGTACTGGATGACCTTTAAAATGTCTTCCAGCATTGAACTAGAAATATCATGATTGTCTGAACCTTGAGAAAATGAACTATACCCATTATAATAGGTATAGGCAATACCCTAATTGGAAAATCCTTTCTAAAGGGCAATAAGTCCCTTAGTATGGAATTTGAAATCAGAGAATTTGGGTTTGAAAGCCAGTTTTGCCTGTAACTCCCTGAATCACTCTTGGCAAGTCATTTAACCTCTCTGGGGCCGTTTCCTCATTTTTAAAATGAGAAGGTTGGATTAGATGACCTCTGAGGTCCCTTCAAGATATGAATCTATGACCTATGAAGTTTAGTATAGTAAAGATAAAATTTTTCAGTCAGATTCCTACTAGAGAAGTTTCTTTATCATGGAGCTATTCATGTTATCAGGCTTTATTTTTTGACTCAGAGAAATAGAAACTTCTTCCTCCATATTCAATGTGCTTGCTATTAACTCAGATGAACTGCTTAAAATAAAATAAGATGCTAAGACTCTGCCTATATGATATAATAATAATGCACTGGAAAGTGGACCATGCAGGCTACCAATCAAAAATGCGGCTTTGTCAAATATTTAGTTTGAATGACTTTTTTTTAAAACCTAAACTGTCTTCAATGAACTCAACAGACTATGTGTCATCATGACTTAAAAGCTTTACATGTTACATGTGCTATTCATCTTGGAAAGGAGCTCCTCTGCCGCTAAATTAGTCTGCTACCTCTTCCTTTCTTCAGATGCGGGCATTTGGCTGGTATTTTGAATAGATGAGTTTTGAATCAGAGTAAGCCTATCTATAATGACCACTAATGCAGTGTCGTCCATCCAGACAGCATCATTTGTAACACTGAGAGTGAGGCTGGTACAGGTTCCTACCTGCAGCTCGAACTAACCTATTTATGTAGCAGAACCAGAACCAGAACACATGGCCAGCCAGAAATTTACTGAGGAGCAATAAACACACACGCACACACAAGGAAATACAAGTGTATAAAGGTATTCATATAATGAGATTCAGATCTGTGGAATTAGAGCTACCTGGAGGAAAAAAGTTCTGATAAAACAATTGTCCAGGTGATCGTTGGGAGCATAAAGGACAGGAGAAAGATAAACCTCTGCACACAGCAGTGAGTGGCAAGGTTTCAATGGGGAAATCATCCCATTGCCAATTTGATGGTCTTTTATTCAAAATGCATCTTTACATTAACCATATAATTACCTAATATGAGAATAGGAACACAGTTAAGTGCTTATATATCAAAAGAATTAATCAGAGGGAGCCACAGCCTGCTGGGTAATTTCTCTGTATACAACTAGCCTCAGAATGACCTAATTTCTCAAGACAGGGTAAATGCTTGACAAGGTGGCAAGATGTCCAAGAAAAGGAAAGCATTGCATTATTAGGGATGGTGATGTAAGGGTAGAATGATTTAGTGAAAGGCTTCACTGTGATGGAGTTAGGGAGTGTAGCAGGTTTAAAGTCAGGGCACTTAAGTTTAAATGCTACTTCTAATGTTTACTATGGGTGGGACCTTGGGAAAATTGGGAAATCTCCCTGGGCCTTAATTTCCTTGTCTTTAAAATGAGGGAATTGGACTAGTTCTGCTTCTGAGGACCTTTGCTGGCTCTAGATCATTGACCTTATTACTTAAGTTTGAACCTTAGCACCGATTCTTAATATCTATGTGAATTTGGGTAAGATGCATAACCTCTCTGAGTCCTTATTTACTCATTTATTAAAATAATAATAGTCATTATTAATAGCATTAATAATAAGTTGTACTAGATTAAGCAGAAGGTCTTTCCAAATAAAAATATGCTCTTATGAACAAGATAACAGAATGACATTTCACTTACAATCACAATCATATTCATGAGTGTGATGGAATCATCACTTTTGATAGAAGTGGGGAGAAGATGGTGGATAAATGGCTGGAGAGTTATTATAGAAAGCTCTGTTCTGTGGAGTCTCCATTTAGAGGGGGAGTGTGGCAAAATGGAAAGAATGGAAAGGAGAAAGAATGTGTGATATGGAGTGAGGAAAAAATAGGTTGGAACTTTCCCTTTGATACCAGCTTTATGGTCATGGATAAATCACAATTCTATGATTTTGATTTTCCTTGTTTATAAAATCAAGATGATAATGCCTATGGAAGATTCTTGATATTCCTTGTTTATAAAATCAAGATGATAATGCCTTTGGAAGATTCTTGGTAAGAACCAATACAAAATAGTTTTTCTTAAAAGAATATTTTAATGCTATCTATAATAATTATTCCTATATCGTTCCTTCAAGTATATCCTTGGACAACTGAATCTTTCCTCCCCCCTCCTCCCATCTACCCTAGTTATGTCACTGGAGGAAAATTTTCCAGACAAGTGCCTCCTGATTGCTTGGCACTGAATATGATTTGTTATCCCAGGAAGTTGTGAGAGAAATTGCTATGCCGTCTGTTTTCAAATCTTAGACTAATGGCATCCAAGTTTTTTCTATCAAGTATTAATAACCAAGTTGCTTTATGCCATGTATTGTTTGTTCAAGTGGAAGGAAGTACACTTATCATTTGGTGTACCTATATCCTTCAAGACAGCTCCCAAGAATTTATAAAATTCACAGTATAAATAAGACACTCATAGTTTAGCTACCATTATCCCTTCTCAAAAACGATTGAACCAAAAACCTGTGCAAAACTCATTTGGAGACTGGATGTTACAGAATTCTTTGGAGAAATGACCCCATTCAGAATAACCATACAGAAGGGTGGGGGCTTATCCATTAGAACCTCCCACTCTGATGGAGCCCACCACAGTGATGCATTACCTGTGACTGTTTAGGCCTGATGATAAGGTTGTGTTGCCAAAAGTCAATAGCTGGGCAAGCCGCCAGTCCCACTTTGATGCTGTGTGCTCAAGTGGGATTTATAGAGACACAAAGCCAAAATCAGCAATGGAAGTATGACAGGGCAGTAATTAATGTTGGATGTTTCCTCTCTCTTTACAAAATATATCAGTTTTAAAAGAAACATACAGGATGAGCTAGAGAGCACAGGATTTGACTCTGAACTGCAGTAGCCGGACTGATTGGTGAGGCATACAAGCAATTGATTTATTCCTCATAAAAAAGTTCTCCTGTTGAGGCAAATTGAAGACCTGAAGGATAAAATGGTGATCCCGAACTCTGCCTGTCTACATTTGAAGATGTCTAACTTAAATTTCTAGACAACAGAATGTTGTACCGGTTTGGCCCCGAGGCATCAGATGCTGCAATAGAGCACTCTGTGTTTTAAAGTGGTTTCCTTATTCTTTCTGATGGCCAGTAGTGCTTTGTTGATCTAGTTATATTGAGTTCTCTTAATGGGAAATGCTGTACAATAAATATTTTTTCTCTGGTTCCTTCCCATTGAACACTGACTATCTTGGAAATTCCCAATTATATGCTATTTGCAATTGACAAAGGATTAGAAGAGTGATCTATGCTGGATTCTTCATTTCCATATTCCTATATTCCAGTGCTTTTAATATAGGCATATTCTTTCCATTGATGCAGATTGCAATTCCTCCATGGCTGTCTGTTTCATATAGTTCATGTCCACGTCTTCCCATAAATCAGTTACTGTGCTAAGAGCCTTCTTTACATTAACTCTTTGTGGATGCTAGTGGATGGTTATCATATTTTTTCCATTATTAGAAATTATTTGAACTCTCCTTGCCTCTTAATCTCCAACACCATAATATCCCCTTTTCAAAGAAAGTAAAAAGAAATGTTCTTTAATAAAAAAAAATTCCTCTCCAAAATCTAGCCATGGAGTGACTGGGGTAGAGGGGAAGGATACAAGAAACTGATGCAGAAAAGTATGGATGAGTTAGTCATGGGCATCTTCTACTTTTAAACATTCAATTCAGATCTGGGTTTTTTATTTAACAATTTAGTATCCCTCTCCTAAAACCCTTCTTTGAGTCCTCATCATGCATTAATGAAACTCCAATTTTTTTTAAACCTTTGCATTCCATCTTAGAATCAATACCATGTGGTAAGGGTTGGCCAATGGGGTTAAGTGACTTGCCCAAGGTAATCCAGCTAAGAAGTGTCTGAAGTCACATTTGAACCCAGGTCCTCCCATCTCAAGGCCTAGCTCTCAATTCACTGTGCCACTTAGCTTCCCCTCAAATTTTTTAAAATCATGTTTATAGTCAGTGTTGGAATACTCTTTGAAACACAGGCAACACAAATAAGCTACTGAAGAAGCTTTGAATTCATTCAACCATTTTATAAAAAAAAATTGTAATTATGCTTATAATGTGACTAAAAAATCCATAACTTTTCACCCAAAAGTACTTCATTAAGCACATACTCTGAAGAGTTCAAAGATGAATAGAATGTTCTCAAATACTATATTTTATAGATCTATATCTATATATATGTATATATATACACACAGATATACATATATAGATAGCATATACATAGCCATACTCTGTAGATTAAGTATCTACCAATGAGGAAATCGCTAAACAAATTGTAGTACATGAAAGATACAAAATCCTTAGAAATGATCAATATTAAGAATCAAGAAGGGCAGCTGGGTAGCTCAGTGAATTGAGAGTCAGGCCTAGAGACAGGAGGTCCTGGGTTCAAATCTGGCCTCAGACACTTCCCAGCTGTGTGACCCTGGGCTAGTCACTTAACCCCCATTGCCTAGCCCTTACCACTCTTCTGCCTTGGAGCCAATACACAGAAGTTAAGGGTTTTAAAAAAAGAGTCAAGAGAAACATAGGAAGGCTTATAGAAAATGAAGTACACTCAGGAAAATTATATATGCAATGGCTAAGAATATTAAAAATATCAACAAGAAAATCCCTAATATTGTTTCAAAATAAGAGTTAAGAAAATCCCTTTTTTGCAGAAATTGGAGATTCAACTTGCCATCAGACTCATTTGGCATATTGCTTTGTTTTGCTTATATTTTTTTTTCATTCTTATTCTTTATTTTAAGAAAACTAGCTCTTTGGTTTTAAAAAAGGGAAAACATTTGGAAATGAAAGTGATATTAAAAATCAATTTTTAATTTAAAAGGAAAATCACATATACCTGAAGTATTCAAATAATTTTCTTCATAATTAATATTCATAAATTAGTAAAGTAATTTGTAATATATACATCCCTCAGGAAAACCTTCTTGATGACGAAACGATTCTGAGGAGAATGGATTTTATGTATATTTCAAAATAGCAGGCAAACTACAAAAGACAATTTCAGCATCCAAGATTGCACTGGAAAGTGAGGGGAAAAGGCAGTTAAGACAAATGTATTCAACTATTTTTCAAACTAGGCTTTGTGAGGCAGTTAGTCTTAAAGGAAAACAGGGATACCCAAAGGTAGAGGTAAGGAAAAAAATAATTTCAAATGTAGAAGACTGTAAGTGAAAAGATGGGAGATGAAATATCATTTATTCATGAAAAAGGAAAAGAACACTATGATGACATCTCTAGATTGTGGAATAGATGAAGAAGAGTTAAGTTTAGCATGATTGGAAAGGTAATAGTGGTCCCTCTCCTGTAGTCTTTTGTGAGGGAACTCCTCTCTCAGATGTTTTGCATCTTGAGTAGAGGTGACTCAGATCCACATTCTCCAGTACAAGCCAACTTACCCTACTCTGGGACCAGTTTTTAACACATCTTAGCAATCTAACCCTTAGGCTGTCCCTAGAAATGTCTTTACTTCCAATTAGTTTCTTGTTCTTTTCCTTTTGCCCATAAGCAGATAAAGACTAGTGGGGCTACCTAGGGGTTCCTTCTGACCTTCCAGCACAGAGACAGAACATTTTTCTCTCTGTCCCTGCTGGATGTACTGACCCAGAGATGATAAAAGTAAAAATCCAAACAAGTGAATTGGAGGAGGGATACTGAACAGTAAAAATGGTTCAAACAATGCTGTCTAATTCAGAATGGCTGAATGACTTGAATATAAAGAGGGAAACTATAAATAAGTTAAGTGAACACAGAATAGGATACTTATCAGATCTTTGGGAAAGGAAAGAATTTAAAACCCAGCAAGAGTTAGAGAAAATTACAAAATGTAAATTAAATGGTTTTGATTATATTAAACTAAAAAGCTTTTGTACAAACAAAAACAATGTAGTCAAAATCAGAAGGGAAACAACAAATTGGGAAAAAATCTTTATAACAAAAAACTCTGACAGGGGTCTAATTACTCAAATATACAAGGAGCTAAATCAATTGTATAAAAAAATCAAGCCATTCCCCAATTGATAAATGGGCTAGAGACATGAATAGGCAATTTTCATATAAAGAAATCAAAAGTATCAATAAGCACATGAGAAAGTGTTCTAAATCTCTAATAATTAGAGAAATGCAAATCAAAACAACTCTGAGGTATCACCTCACACCTAGCAGATTGGCTAAAATGAAAGAAGGGGAGAGTAATGAATGCTGGAGGGGATGTGGCAAAATTGGGACATTAATGCATTGCTGGTGGAGTTGTGAACTGATCCAGCCATTCTGGCTGGCAATTTGGAACTATGCTCAAAGGGCTATAAAAGAATACCTGCCCTTCGATCCATCCATACCATTGTTGGGTTTGTACCCCAAAGAGATCATTAATAAACAGAATTGTACGAAAATATAGCTGGGCTTTTTGTGGTGGTAAAAAACTTGAAAAGTAGGGTATGCCTTTCAATTGGGGAATGGCTGAACAAATTGTGGTATATGCTGGTGATGGAATATTATTGTGCTAAAAGGAATAATAAACTAGAGGAATTCCAGGTGAACTGGAAAGACCTCCAGGAACTGATGCAGAGCGAAAGGAGCAGAGCCAGGAGAACATTGTACACAGAGACTGATACACTGTGGTAAAATCGAATGTAATGGACTTCTGTACTAGCAGCAATACAATGACCCAGGACAGCTCTGAGGGATTTATGGTAAAGACGCTACCCACATTCAGAGGAAGGACTGCAGGAGAGGAAACATATAAGAAAACCAATTGCTTGAACACATGGGCTGAGGAGGACATGATTGGGGATGTAGACTCGAAACTACCACACCAATACAAGTATCAACAATTTGGAAATAGGTCTTGATCAATGATACATGATAAAACCGGTGGAAATGTGCATTGGACATGGGTTGGGGGGGGGTGCGGGAGCTGAAGGGGAAGGTAGGAGCATGAATCATGTAACCATGTTAAAAACGAATATTAATAAATGTTTAAAAAATTAAAAAAAAAACAACAGACAAGTTGCCATGGTCCCAGATAGGAATGCCATTCATATTAATTAAACTCTGGAAGCAGCTCATTAAGGTATGAAAAAAAGACTACTAAAAGAAAGAACATTCACTTAAATATTTAGTATTAAAAATTCTGAAAGCTGCATATTAGACTTTTCACATGCACATTAGTAGTAACATAATTTAAAAAGAAAAGTAAACAAACAATTGTGTACATTTCCTCACCTTTTAGAGTGAAGTAGGTGGTGAAGTGGTTAGGCCAGTGGATGTGGAGTCAGGGGGTCCTGAGTTCAAATTTGGATTTTTACTCTTACTAATTGTTGTAAGCTTAAAAATTAATATACACTAACTCCAAGTATTATATTTTATAATATCTATTAGTAATCACTTGAAATAAAAGGAATAAAAAAGACAAAGCCAGCTTTCTCAGCCCTGAATGTGGGAAAAGAGCAAAAAGGGGGGGGTTACGCGCAACTTATTTACCAAAGGTGAGAACGCATTGTGGATGAAGGGAAAAGGATTCTGGGAGATAAAGTCCAAGGGTTCAAGATTTTTAACTACACATTGTGTGAACCATACATAGCTAGTCACTTGATTAAGGTCTGTTCATCCTAATTTCTTCAGTTACAAAATAGGGATAATAATAGCACCTACTGCCCAGGGTTTCTATTAGGGTCAACAAGATGATATTTGCAATGTCATTAGTACAGAGCCTAGCATTTAGCAGGCACATAAATAATGATGGTTTCCTTCCTTGCTTCTTCTTGATCTATAAAATTGGAATTTTAGTAAGGTTAATTGGAAACTGGATGCTGTTCTACTCTTCTGCTTCTTGGGCTAGAACCTTCATCAGATGAAGAGTTAGTGAAGTATTTATACTGATTTAGAGTAAGAATAGTTGTTTTTTTCAGATGACAGGTAGATAGAAAGACAGACAGACAGATAGATAGATAGATAGATAGATAGATAGATAGATAGATAGATGGATAGATGGATGGATGGATGGATGGATGGATGGATATAGATAGATAAATAGATAGAAAGATAGACAGAGATAGATAGATGATAGATAGATATATGGAAAGATGGAGGGATAGATACATACATACATGCATAGATATATACATAGGTGATAGATAAATAGATGGCTATAGATAAATATTATCTCCTAAAAGAACTATACTTACATACATGTGTGTTCTTTTTATAAATAAATTCTATATATATGTTATTTTAGGAGATTATATATATTGTATGCTCACACACATACACAAATATACATTATATTTTGAAAGAACTATACTTACTTATGTAGATATATCTATCTACTTACATATATATTTGCACACAGTACTTAGACACACACATATATAAACTTATACACATACATACAGGCAGATATAATCTTCTGAAAAAAATC
This sequence comes from Gracilinanus agilis, assembly GCF_016433145.1. Classification (NCBI taxonomy): domain Eukaryota; kingdom Metazoa; phylum Chordata; class Mammalia; order Didelphimorphia; family Didelphidae; genus Gracilinanus; species Gracilinanus agilis. The sequence continues at coordinate 183,322,994 of NC_058133.1, forward strand.
TAATGGTCACAGAATGATATATTAAAAAACATTAATGCCAAACCTAAATAGCCAGTGAAGTGTTCATACCAAAATACAAAACAAGTATAAGTACACTTGCATAGGGTAAGGGAAAGAAAAGTTCTAATGGGAGTTAAGTTTAGAGATAATGCTTATGGGACTTTCATATCTAGACTTAATCACTGGAAGAGTCTCTTGATTAATTAGGTAAAGTTTCATTTAGAAACAGTTCCATACATGAGAATTTTGTGCTAAGGAGACACAAAAAACTTCATAGGGCACAGAAAATTGAGACAGCCTGGTCTGGTGCACTGGATTTAGAGTTAGAAGATGGTTGTGCTAGAATCTCACTTCTGAATCCTAGCTGTGACCAAGAACTAACCAAGTCAACAAACTTAAGCACAAAGATAGTCCCTGTACTCAAGGAGATTATACACTAATAGAAGGAAGGAAGGAAAAGACCATTTATTATTTGTTAAGCACCTGTGCCTGGCTCTGAGCTAAGTGCTTTACAAATACTATCTAATAATTTGGAAATGAAAGAAAACAATCCAAAAAAGTTGGTTGAAAGGTACAGTGTGTGTGTGTGTGTGTGTGTGTGTGTGTGTGTGTGTGTGTGTTTACACATACATAGAGAGTCAAAAGCAGAGTCAGAAGAAAAAAGAAAGATAAATACCTTAGGTCCTCCTTTACAGTGGAACAACTCACCAATGGAGGCCACAGGAAAGGCTTCAGAGATTGAAGTTCATCCTAGGATCACAAGTAACAAATACTCAGGATGAGATATATTCCAAAATGAGAAGTCATCTCAGGGATGACAAATTCATAAGTCTGAAGAAGTAGTAGTCATTTAATCTTTCTGACTCTCAATTCCTTCATCTGTAAAATGGATATAATACCCACCTAAAATCTACAGTAGATGTTGATGTTGTTCATCCTTCATTTTTAAAAGGAAAAATGAAATCACGGGTAATGTCCTACTTAGGGCATAAATTGGATTTAAGAGAGGCAGAGTTGTGATAATCGAATGAGATTGTATATGGGACACACTTCACAAACCTTAATTTGTTATAAAAATAACAGCTAATTTTTTAAGTAGCATGTTGAACTTGACAGAGTTTTTTAAATTTAATTTTTTTAGAATATTTTTCCATGACTACATGATTCATGTTCTTTCCCCTCCTTCCCCCCTCCATCCTTTACCTTCCCTGTAGCCAACGGGCAATTCCAATGGGTTTTACTGATCAGGACCCATTTTCCATATTTTTGTGTTTCATTGATCAAGACCTATTTCCATATTTTTGATAGTTGCACTGGGGGTAATTGTTTAGAGTCTACATTCCCAATAATATCCCCATCAACCCATGTGTTCAAGCAGTTGTTTTTCTTCTATGTTTCTACTCCCCCAGTTCTTCCTCTGAATGTGGATAGCGTTCTTTCTCATAAGTCCCTCAGAATTATTCTGGATCATTGCATTGCTGCTAGTAGAGAAGTCCATTACATTCGATTGTGCCACAGTGTATCAATCTCTGTGTATATTGTTCTCCTGGTTCTGCTCCTTTCCCTCTGCATCAATTCCTGGAGGTCTTTCCAGAATTCCTCCAGTTTATTATTCCTTTCAAGCAAAATAGTATTCCATCACCAACAGATACCACAATTTGTTTAGCCATTCCCCAATCGAAAGGCATCCCCTCATTTTCCAATTTTTTTGCCACCACAAAGAGTACAGCTATAAATATTTTTGAACACGTGTTTTTCCCTATGATCTCTTTGGGGTATAAACCAAGCAGTGGTATGGCTTGGGCAAAAGGCATGCAGTCTTTTATAGCCCTTTGGGCATAGTTCCAAATTTGACAGAGTTTTAAAACCAGAATGATATGAATTCAAGACCTGTCTCTGTCCCATAATGGCTATGTGATCAAGGACAAGTCAATTGACCTCTCATGTTCCAACAACTCTCTAAAACTTTGAGTTGCAAAGAAGGTGCTTATCTACACTGGTGAGAGTTTCCCCCTCCAAGAATATATATATATATATATATATATATATATATATATATATATATAAATGAAAACAGAGATCTAGTCCCTATCCCAAATAATTTTATAAAAATATAAGTAATCCAGGTGGGTGGATACAGGAAAATTCTAGCTTGCTGCCTCGAATGCTAGCTAGCATTCACAAAAGCTCTAGTGTAGTCACAGCATTATGGAGGATGCATCCAGAACCCTCAGTCTGGCAGACTTCATTTAATTTAAATGAAAAATGTATAAAAGCCTCTCTGTAAGTAATATGGTGAAATGTATTACCATACTGTTATGGGATTGCTTTACATCCTTTTTTTAAGAGGCATTACAATATGAAAGCCATTGAGCTATTTGATTAGCTGAACATTCAGAAGAGTTTTTACGTCCACACCATATGTTTGTGTTAAAAATATTGAGCATAAACCTCACAGATGGAAATTATTTTCACTGAGAGGTAGGCTCACTGTTTATGTGAAGTGGAAAGTGTTCACTGAAATGATGCACATTACTTAATCTTGTCCAAGTTATGTGTGAAGAGATTTGGGATGGTACATGGAAAACTCCAACACTATCACCAAATGCCACGTGGAATGAATGCCATTCTATCCAATGCTGCTTCAAAAGGAGGGCCAAAACTCATTATAAGTGCTGAAGTTTCCATATGGTACAATAAAGGCATTGGGCTATACTAAGTCCCCTTTACCTTTGAGCAAATTGGTAGGCTTTTTGCAAGAAGGTAATTTTGCTATAAAATATAAGTTAAGGCAATTAACTATGTAAGAGTGGGAGGATGCCAGGGAGACATCAGAATAACAATGCTACATGTGTTGATTACTTTGCTCAATTCTTTAAATCGTTACTTAAAAACCACATAAGTTGGGGGTGGGTGGAGGTTGGTTGCTCAGAGGAGAGTCAGACGTGGATCCAGGATGTCCTGGGTTCAAATTTGATCTCAGACACTACCTACCTGTGTAACCCTTGACAAGTCCCTTGACCCCTATTGCCTAGCCCTTATCACTCTTCTGTCTTGGAACAAATATTTTATTCTAAGACAGAAGGTAAAAGTAACACACACACACAGACACACACACACATAAAACAAAGTACATGAAACACATCTACCAGGACCATATGTCTGCCCTTATGATACAAGTCAACTTAATTTCCTAAACATCTCTAATTACCTTTCCAATTCCTGATATTGTAATTCTTACTAAAACACTCAGTCAGGAAAATTAGAATGCATAAGGCTCATATGTTAGGTCATCCTACTTCATCATAGTACAGAGACATGTTCCATTCAGGTTTCTGAATGATCCTATAGGTTCTAATTTTAAAAAATTGGCAGGAGGAATTCCTTCCTATTGGTATAGAAAAGACACATAGCCTGAGTATTGCTGTGACTTTCTTAACCATAGTTTGGTCCTGCTTTACCATCCAGGTCTCTTACTATTAACATTCCTAAGTTAGGCAGTCCTCATTTATAAATCACATTTGTTGGTAAGTACCTACATTAAATTTTCTGATTGTAAAACAAACAGAGACAGGTCAGGTATTATTTTATCATCTAGGAATGAGAGCACATTTCAAAATGATAGATTTGAAGAAATATCTCCTTGAAATAGTATTTAAATTTTAGTAAATTTTGAAACAATGGAAAAGGTGAAACCAATATTTTCATCTTCTAGTCAAAGGTTAGATTCTATTAAGAAGAAAAGATTTTATATCCTATCAAAACTCTGAAACATGGAGAAGTTTGAAACATGGAGAAACATGGATAAAACTAATCATAATGGTCCATTAATGAATAAAGAAAGGACTGTCATTGGTATAGAGATAGTGTTCCTTCGTAGCATGGTGCATAAGGCTTTAGAAGAAAAAAAATTCCTTAGAGTACAAATATAAATGTACTTCCTAGGACCACAGATTAAGGGCTGTCTATTTCATTTTCCCCATGGCATAAATGTAGGAAATCAACCCCAGAGGAAGGGAATGAGAACTATGTCTCATAATGAATATAAGACAGATACAGCTTTAGAACCCAAATCACAGATTTCCAAGCTCAGAGTGCTTTATAGTATACTATGAAGAACAAATGAAGGGAGGTTCCAGGTTAAGATGGCGGCAGAGTAAGAAGCAGCTCTTAACCTCTCCTGACCGAAACACACAAAACTCCTCAAGGGGACATAAAAACAAGTCCAGACAAACGGAGGAACCCCACAACAGGGCACAGCGTGGAAGGTATATGGAATCAGGGCATTTCCATGCTATAAAGGGGTGAAACAGCTCTCACTAAATCGCGGGCTGAGCAACCACCCCACCCCCACCCCCTCCACACACACCACCTATAGCACCTAAGCCAGCTAAAAAGAAATAGAGCAAGTTTGGGGCACCCATTGAGTTATTGGCAGCTCCCAAAAATCTAAAGAAAACACACAAACTCTGAGCGCAGGAGCAGGGCACAGAGCGTGGGAGCAGAGCACAGGCGCGGGCGGAGGCGTGGGTGGAGGCAGACACAGCCACAAGCTAAAGCTCTGAAACCCTGAGTGGGGAACCAGTGCAGACAGGTATACGACTGTGGAAGCAGCGCCCTGAGACTTGTAAAGAAACCTCCAGCAGAGGATCAAGCAAGGGGGTCTACCAGGGGGCTTGACCTTGGAAAAAAACAGAACTCAGACCTCAGGAGCCAAAAGACCACAGACAGACCCTGAGCACGAAGATAAACCTGAGAAGCTGCTGGGCTAATGATGGCTACCCAGTCTCAGGAAGTTCAGAAGAGAAAGATTAACAACAAGAAAAAGAAGTCTTTAACACTCGACGACTTTTAAACAGAGAAAATCCAGACAACTGAGCAAACAGAGGAGGAGAACAAACAAGCATCTGGACCCTCCTCAAATAAGGAAAACTCCTCACAAGCTATGGAAGAGTTGAAAACTGAGATTTTGAGGAAAATGGAAGAGATCTGGCAAGAAAATAACAATTTAAAAGGTAGAATCTTGCAATTGGAAAGTGAGGCTCAGAAACCAAATGAACTGATAAGCAAATTGAACACCAGAAATGACCAGATTGAAAAGGAATACCAGAAGATTATAGCCGAAAACCAGAAGATTATAGCCGAAAACAAGAAGATTATATCCAAAAACCAAAAGATCATAGCCGAAAACCTATAGATTATAGCCGAAAACCAATCCCTAAAGGCTAGAATTGAGCAATTAGAAGCTAATGATCTCTCAAAACAAGAACAAATAAAACAAAGTCAAAAGACTGAAAAAATAGAAGGAAACATGAAATATCTCAATGAGAGTGATAGACCAAGAAAACTGGTCTAGAAGAGACAATTTGAGAATAATTGGTCTTCCAGAAAAACCAGAAATTAATAGAAACCTGGACTCCATACTAACAAATTATTCAGCAAAATTGCCCTGAAGTCCTACAACAAGAGGGCAATATAGACATTGAAAGGATCCATAGAACACCTGCAACATTCGATCCAGATAAGAAAACGCCCAGAAATATAATTGCCAAATTCAAGAGTTTCCAAGCAAAAGAAAAAATCTTACAAGAAGAACAAATGAAAAACAGAGATATTTTTATTGAATTACATAACTATAATCACTATATCCTAACCTAGAATATTTTCTCCTTATGTAATTTTTTTCCTATAGGAAATAATACTACATAATACTTCAAAGCTTCTTTCAATAAAACACTAGCACTCTCACTACTTTGACTTTCCTCTATGCCTTACCCTCCTATACATACCTTCTTTTCTTAGGTTTCTTAATAGAATTAAGTGCAATATCTTCCATGTACTAGTGTCAAATAAATATTTAACTTATTCTGTACCAGGAAAAAATAAGGGGAAGATAGAAAGGTAAAGTAAATGCTTACTAATTAAAAAATGATATTAATTGGAAAGAACTCAGATTATTTTTGATATTATACAAAAATGTCAAGATTTCCAAAGAAATGGAATTCTTGAAATATTTCTCATTCAAACACATGTTCTAGAATTCCAGAATTTTATGTTTGGAAGGGCCATCAGAAATCATCCTAGGTAACCCATACCTAATAAATATAGCTAATGGGTTAAAATTTAGAAACACAATACCTACCAAATCTCATTTGATCTTCACACGAACTTAGGGGAGGGGTGAATATTATTATGGTCACCATTTTACAGATGAGATAACTGAGGTTGAAATAGGTTAAGTGACTTGCTCAGGGAAACACATTTAGTATCTGATATGGGATTTGAACTTAGGTTTCCTGACACCAACTAAATTCAACTTTCCTAGTCAATGGACTACCTTAAACTATTTACAAGGACAAAGGAAACATTCTACATATTTGTCCTAAGAAATTTTTTATAACCTAAATGATAATTTAACATAATAGAATTAAATCTCTTCTCCTTCACTCTCTATATCACCTTGAAGCACTCATTTCATTTTTTCATATGCCTTTTTCCCCAACTGTGAAACACTTATTCCATTTTCCCATTAGACTCTCAGGGATTTTGGGGATTTAGGATTGGAAAGTTGTAAAATGTTTTAGATATTTTAAAATATGCACATGTCCTTTAAATATAGCCCTCTAGGAAGTGTCAGGAATAGCACAATTGTTAGTATATTTCTGTATTTAGAAATCTTTCAGGGCCATGTATAAAGGGGAATGTATAAAGTATCACTTAATTTTAGTACCTAGAGTAACATGTTGGTGGAGTGACACTTGTGACTTCCTAATCCTTAACACTCTTCACTCTTAATTTATCAGGATCTTTTGTGTTTTCTTTTAAAAGCTGCAAGTCATTTTGCAGTTGCTCTTCAAATAATATCATCAATTACTACACTAAATTAAACTACATATCAGAAAGAAAATCCTTGGATGTTATCTCATCAAAACAGCAACAGATTTCTCCAATCCTCATTAAAATCTCCAAAGGTTAATAATGTATATAAATGAAAAAATCTTTTGGAGGATGTGTATGTATGCATATATATTATGTATTCATTTATGTGTATTTATTTATACAGACACATACATACAGGTAAGCATAAGTTAAGTTTGTATGTGTGTGCATATATACAAAATTTTTGTCTATCTTTACCTATATGCAAATGTATATATATATTTGCAGATTCATCTTTTATTTTTAGGATTTAAATATTGAAGTATGTTGGAAATATGATTGCTTACACTAAGAAGGAAAGTAGATTTATAATAGCTTGGACTTTGTCTTTCATGATTTGGTTCAAGACTCTATGGTCACTTAAATATGAACTGATGAAGCCAATAAATTTTACTCTAATGTTGGCTATTTGTTAAAGTGACAAGGAAATTCAATGAAGTCAAATAACATAAGGGATATAATTGATTAGATATCAAAACAGCACATCGAGGCTCCATGATTCCTTAAGTGTGAGGACTGTCTGTTATTAGAGACATTTTTCTACCTGTGTAGATAAATCTTAGACAATGGTGGTAGACTCAGTGAAATTAAGTCACTCAGTGTCAAAAAGAAAATGAGTATCTGAGGACTAGATTTAAATGCCAAGTTCAGTTATGCTTCTATCTACCTAGGCAGCAGCAAAATTTTGCCTCCAACATTTACTTATTAGACACTTGAGTAAGTCAGTTAATTTCTGTCTCAGTATTTTCATGTGTGAAATGGTGATTTTATTTATGTGTGTAGACGTCTATCTCTGTTTCTCTCTTGAACTCAACTTGTACTTCTAATGCCATGATTTATAATTTGTTCTTTTTTCTTATTCTATTGATAATAATCAAGATCTTTCTCCTTAAACAAAACCTTTCATCCCAAATAAAAAGGTCATGCTGAATTATTATACTCACTTTAAGAAGTATGTTGTCATCATCCAATGAGGAAAAATAAAAACAAAAAAAAAAACAAACAGTGAAAACAATCTGTAAGTCTGACTACTAAGGGTTTCCGAATCAAAGCATTTCTAAAATAAAGACAGTTTTCTAATTCTGATTACTTAGTCTCATATTATTTCTAAATTCTTTGAACCTTTTGAGGCAGTTTTTTGTTTCCTAGAAATCCTACTTTCCCCCTCTACAATTCTTTTAGTAAATAATGCAATTAAATAGAGGTGGGGGGAGTCATCAGTGGTGGTCTTCCTACTATTCATGGATGAATATCATTGAACATTGAATACAGGAATGACTTTACCTTGATTAACTATTAGTCAAATACCTCAGTCACTGAATATTGTAATTATTTGCATTTCTTTTTGAGGACTGTGGAGAAAAATGGAACAACTTGCAGATTTATCCAATTAGCATTTCCAATAAAATCCAGCCACCTACTCCACTCTTTCTATTCACTTATGAAATCTTCAAGAGTTCTAAAATTATAATTTCAGTGCTTCAGTGCACTGAAATACTTCTTAGTCTGTATCATTTTTATATGACTTAAGAGAAATTTCGTTTTGTTAATAATAATGATGATGATGATTATCACAGCAACAACATTAATAACAACTCCTTTCAGTGCTCAATTCATGTTATGGAATGGGATTCTGTGAGTATAGAACAGTGGGTGTCAGATTAAAATAGAAATGGATCCCTGTCACCTGAATTTTGACTTAGAAAAACCATAAAATAATATATATCCTCCATTGTACTTTCATATATATTGCTAAAAATTTCCCGACTATTTTTAAATTTTGTTTTTGGTACATTCTGGTGTTTTACAGGTCATTTTTGGCACAAAACGTGAAAACTTCTGGGCTAGAGGAAAAGCAAAGTAAGGAAATTCCAATTAAGGTTATATACAGCCTCATACAAGGTTTGACTTAAGAGTATTATGCTAGTCAAAAGGTCTGGAAAGAATCATGAAATCTTGAGTTGAGTATAACATAACAAAACTGCTTCTATGAATCAAAGAATTTATATATAAAAGGAAATAGATTTTTGGCTGGCCCTCTCTTTTGAATAATTATATTAAAATCATAATATGATCAGTTTGACATGGAGAAACAAGTGGGAATGAAGTTGCTTTTTCTCATGCTCTGATACAATAAGTTTATATATATATATAAACATGTATATGTTATACATGTTTATATTATATATATAATATAAGTACATGTATATATTATATATATAAATAATGAAGATTCAACTTCTTAGAAATGTTTTGCTGTAGTAGTATTAACCACTAAGGGGGGGGGGTCAACCACGAAGACATGTAAAATAGACTCTAAACAGAAACATTCCATTATTATTAAATTAGTAAACATTAATTATCTTTATATACTGTGATGATTAGAAATTCTGAAAGACTGACTTCTTGGTAAGAAAATTAATTCAAGTATTAGGCTTGTAGTATTCAATAAATTATTTGATCAGTGATTTCTTTTGGACATGAAAGATAAAGAAATTCTACCAGTTGAATCATTAAATACAATTTCAGAATCTCTAGAAATTTCAAGATAACTTTTACTGGTGAACAGTAAATGAAGAAGTGATCCATCATTTTCTCAGCCAGTCCCAGATTCCTTGATTGATGGTGGAAAATAACATGCCAATACTATAACTCCAACATCTAGAAATAGAAGTCTAGGTCTGCTCAGTTAGGAAGGATTTTGTTCAATACTTTTCAATTCGAGATTCAAAGCTCTGTCCTGTTACTCTCAGACACACCTAGCCTAAGTTGTTTTCTATTGACTAGTTAAGAAAGAACCTATGATCTCACATTTCCATCACCCTACATTGGGTATAAGAAATAGTGATTCAGTGTATTAGAAATAAATCTTCTCATAATGATGTCATAATAAAATTAGAAACAACTCTCAAAAGTTTTTGGAGAGAACTTCATACATTTAAAAATAATTTTATTGATATTTTTTAAATCAGCAGAGACCTTTCCATTTTTATGCTGTATCTTATAGCACAGTAGTATTACATTCCTTTCAAGAACACCATTTGTTTAATAATCCCCCATTGATGTAAATTGAATTGATTTCCAATTCTTAGCTAACACAAAAACTTTGTGTGTCTGTGTATCTATATGTATTCATACATAAATATATACATAACTGTGTTGTGTGTTTCTGGGAACATTTTTTTTCTAATTGATGGTTTTCTTGGTCCATAATGCTCCATCTACCTTTTTACTACTGTTGCCTCTATCAGATAACTGCATTTACTTTTTTATCTTGCATAAAGAAGTCTCTAACTGATTTTTCTGTTGTCACTCCATAATTGTTGCTATCTACATTTTTTCACTCCTGCATTTTCTGTTGTTTGGGGTGTTTGTGAGGCAGTAATTCTTCAGTTCTAGTTTTCTTTCTAAATTTTTTCAAATTCTTCTTTATTATTAAATATCATCTTTTGTCCTGTATGAGACACCCTGGGCTCCTCCTGAGCTCCATTGCTCTTTGAAACACATTTTCTATTTTCTTCTCTTTCACCTAATGAATGCAGAATAGTCTTGCATTATTTGAAGGTCTTTCCTTTAAAGACTTGCTGAACTTGTTTCTGAACTGAACTGTTAATTTTAGCCAATATGTGTGTTGAAGTTTGAAGCTTTGGTTTTTTTTTTTTTTTTGGAGGCCATCTGTGAATTCTTTAAATTGCAATTTAATCATCTATGTTTGGAAGTTTTAGGTAGTTCTCTTGTGTTTTTTACATTAAGCCTTTTTTGAAATCCTTTCATGTTCCCTTGGAAGACCTATGATCCTTATTTATCTCCATGTATCTTGTCTTTAGAATCCTATGTTTTGCTTGCACAATAAACATATTTTCTTTTAGTGTTCAAGTTTCTTGCTTCTCTTCTATATTCTCTTTCATTTCTTTGTATTTCAATTCCCAGTCTATTGTTCACTCTTTTATTTGGTGATATCTGTCATTGCAAACTCAAGTTTCTGTATTCTGCTTATTATTTTTGTTTAGTAGAGAAGAAAACAAATAATAAATATAATTTTCATTTCCTTTTTAAACAATTTTAAACAATTCAAGAGAAATGTGACTATGTTCTCTCCAGGCATTTGTCTCAAGTGTTTGGGCATTTCACATTTATTTTTGTCTTAAAATAAGAGGGATTTGTTGGGAGATAAAAGTTAAGCATGCATGTGGGGTGAAAACTTTGCAACAGGGAAGACTGACCCTATTTTCCTTCATTTTTCAGTATTTATTCATAGATTTCAGAAATAATTTACTAGATATGGAGGCAATATCTTCTTTTGTGACTGGTTTTTCTATTGATTTATCTGTTTATAGTGAAAGGCTTTGATTCTTCATCCTGGAATTTTTGGGAATTTCAATCTCTTCCCTCTCCCAGTATTTTACTTAATCATTCACTTCTGATTCCCTTTTAAAGGATAGTTTCATCAGGGCCTGAATTTCAAAGCATCTCAGTCTCTTCTCATGCTGGGCAATTCATGGCTCACTAGCCTAATTCTGCCCCAGTTGACTTTTAGGTAGTCAGAACTGGCTCCAGCTTCCCTGAGACTTGACGGAGCCTTCCAAGAAGCACAGTGTCCTGTCTTGGTGATGTCAGTCCCTCAGTTTCTTAGTTCTCTGGCCCAGCACTAGTATATCAGATCCTGCCTTTCCTAGCATGGGCAGAGGATAGTTTCCCCAGCACCCACAGTTAAGAGCTACTGGCAATTCAGATCATTGAAACGGTGGTGCTTCCAGGTTACAACTGAGGGGCTTTTGCTTCTAAAAGTCTATGCCCAATTAATTTGACTATCAAGATCTGAGGAAAATTCCAGAGCTTGGAGCCTGGGTCTCAGCAGCACTAGAAAGAAGGGAACCATGAAATACAAGTGCGTTTTGATGTAAGACTGTCTTGATGCTGATAGCATGGGGTTGGGAGGGTTGCTATGAGGGCAGAAGCTGTGAACATTATTTCTTTTTTGTTTCCTTTTAGATTCTGAGCATCAGATCATGGAAACAATTTAAAATGCTTTGCTCTTGGTGCATAATTTTTGTTTTGGAGAAGTTTCACAGGTTATGGAGATGGAATAAAATGTCTAATTTGATTAGGATTACACACTTTTTTAAACTTTCTTTTATTTTTTAATTACGTATAGTAAAAAAAAAAAAAAACAACCAAACCTTTTGACAATTGTTTTCTGACATTTTGTCATTCAGATTGTCTCTTTCCCTTCCCCATTGCCCTCCATGAGGCAGTAAATAGTCTGAAATAGTTATATCAGTGCTTTCTTGCAATACATATTTCCAAATTACCATGCCATGACAGAAGACACATATCATACATATAATTAAAAAATGAAGGAAATAAAGTGAAAGATGGTATGCTTTGATCTACAATCAGACTTTAATAATTCCTTCTTTAGTTGTAGACAGCATTTTTTTTTAATCACAAGTCCCTTGGAGTTATCTTGGAACCTTGTTTTGCTGATAACAGTTTAGTCCACAATTGATCATCTTATACTTTCTGTTACTATATACATTGTTTTCAGGTTCTGCTCACTTCACTTTGAATTAGTTCATATATGTCTTTCAAGGTTTTTCTCAATTTATCTTGTTTATCATTTCTTATGACACAATAGTATTCCATTACAACCATATACCACAACTTGTTCAGCCATTCACTAATTGACAGACACCTCCTCATTTTCTAATTCTTTGCCACTATAAAAAGAGCTGCTAAAATATTTTTGTATGAGTAAGTCCTTTTATCTCTTTTTTATCTGTCTCTTTGGGATACAGACACTGCAATGGTATTCCTTGACCAAAGGGTATATATATAGTTTTTATAAGTCTTTGGAACCTATGGTGTGGTTCCATAGTCTTCTTCAGAATGATTGCAGCAGTTCATAGTTCAACCAGCAATGAATGCTTATGTAATAATGGAAAGAATAACACAAAACACAAGCACCAACAATATCTCAAATAACTTTGAAAAAAGAAAGAAATACTGTCATTCAAAAATTGCTTTTTAATTTTATGGTATTAATATTGTCAAATTATATCAAAACAGAATAGTTTTTTAAAAGGCTTATGCCTGCTGCAATCATTATGAAGCCTTCCATACTATATTTGAATATTTGACAGAAAGTATAAAATCATTTCAGGACCTTTCTACCTCAGAATAATTAGCCACCATATCCATGGTAAGAAGCATTAAAGGAAAAGTGAAGCTATCAAGGAATGCCCCTAAGGAAAGGAATATGCAGCCACCATGGAAGACAATGCATTATATGAGGAACAAAAAATACTGTGCCAAAAAGTCCCCAACAAGAAAAAGGCAATTTATAAAACATTTGGTAAAATGGGTAAAATGAACAATATTCCTATAAGGACTATATCATTTATACTGTTTTTGTTGAATATCACAAAGCCTAAGATTCTGTTCCATTCTCAAGGTTTATTTATGCACTGCAAATATATAAAATAGTCAGAAGTACAGGGAAAATGCTAGACTATTTCATTTGCAAACTCAACACATTTCTCTATTTGAAACATACTGCCAAAGAAAGACAAAGCAAGGTAACCAGTATTTATTATGCACTTACTATGTTCCAAGCACTTTGTTAAACCCTTAACATAGAAGTGCAAACAAAAAGATGGTTCCAAAATCTGCCATTAAAGAATTTTTATATACTACATAAAAAGGAGGCAAAGTGGTCAATGAGAGGAATAACCATACCCATGAAGGGTCAATGTGGCGATGTCCTAAGAATCAGAAGCAGAGTCATAAAATTAATGTCCTAGGTCTGTCTCCATTACAGAGGTGCTAGGACAAACTCTCCAATGAGATAAGAAGCTTAGAAAGGTAGAGGGATATCCCTGGTGATGAGACCTCAGACACAAAGGGAATTTCCATGGTGAAACAATTGTGCCAAAGTCTAGAAAGTCACAAAGAGAGTCAGGAGGAAAATGAAAAGTTGGCCAACCTGAATTCCTCAGGGAAAACATATAAAATATAGTATTTTTCTGTGACATATTTTAAGTACATTGTATTTCTGTCTATTCTTGACTTTATTATTTCTCATAAACATAACTAAGCTTGATTCCCCAGTTAAAACCACCTTACTTTTTGCTTTCTTGATATGAAATAGTATCAAGTTATGTGATTCCACTAAAAAAAACATATTAAACAATTCCTTCTTTTCACTGAATCTTTGTCAATGAAATTTAAATATTTTGCTACCATGTGAAAATTTCTAACTGTAAACCAAGTAAATGGAAATCTTCAAGGCCAAATCCAGAAGTCATATTGAACATCTGAGTGAACATCAGGGTAGCTACATTAGGTATAAAGATAACAAAGAGAAAGCTGTGGCTTAATAGGTTGAGAACTACTAGTATTCTGAAATTAAAATTTAAAAGGAAGATCATGTTTAAAGCAATTCATAGTTAGGGATCAAAAAAGGTTTTGGAGGTATTCAAACCCAAAATTGACATAAACCAAGAAAACAAAAAGCACCATCCTAAGGCAGGAATTAATGTGGAAATTAGCAATTACTGGAAGAATATAAATAAACATTTTAGAGTGCTTGAAAAATAGGTAAAAACATACAAATATAAGCAGACATTACTTCAACACAGTAATCATAAAAGCTATTAATAGGTAGTAACATTAGATTTGTCTATTGTAACTGAAAGTAATTTACTTCAAATGGATAAGATCAAGAAAAGGAATCAAAAGGCCCCCCATGGGTGAGATCCACATGAATTCAGGCAGCAATCTCTCAACAAAAATGCATTGAACAAACCTAACTCACTTAAATATGTTTCTGGAAATGTAGATGTCAATTGACAATAATATGATTGCCCCCAGAAATCACAGAAGAGAAATCCTTGAGGAGCCTAGGCATAGTGATTAATGCAAACTGTGCAAAGAAATGACAAAAATTGCCTGACCCATAACTGCAGGCTAGGGAAAGTTAGTACTTTTAAAATACTATCAAGACATGATCTTACAATTAGAATTATACATTAGAAGCTCATTACATTTTATGGACTGAAAGATATTAAATCCCTATGAGAGATAATAAATCTATGTAAGGGAGGGAATTGGTCCTTCATCAATTAATTTCCCCTGTCAGTTGTAATAACAGATAATGAGATATCACTAAGTTAATAAAGTTTTTAGATACTTTTCTTTCTTTACAAATCAGGAATACATTTATTTGATGGAATTGTTTAGGGGATAGGGAATGCCCTTGGATAGCTTTGAATTTTAATATTCTTCACTAGTCCATAATTGACAAATTCAACAAAAGCCTTAGTAGATAACATTTTCATCTTGTCTTGCAAATATAAGCCATGTTATTGGGGTTGTGTCTATACATGGCAAAACCATTCTTCATTTCCATTGCTTCTTTCCAACAGTACTGGAAAGTACTGGGAAAAAAAATTAACACATAGTTTCCTTGAGCTTAAATTCTTCTCAAAACTTTCTCCTTCCTGTAGATTTTATAATAGTTTGTTGCATTGTTGCCATTCTCCTTCCTCATCTCAGGTTGTTTCTTTCCTATTTTTTTCTCTTCATGTTGCTACCCTCTACATATATGATTTTAACAATATGTGATCCTTAGTTCTTTTTCTTCCCCAAATTCTCTTTCATAGAGTCCTTATCCACTGTTCAATCTTCAATCATCATCTTGATACAAGTAATTAAAAAAATATATATCCTTAACCCTGACTTTTCTCCTAAATTTCAGATTTCAATTTCAAACTTTCTCTTAGTTTCCATATGAATAGTTGCGATTGACTCAAATTCTACATGTCCTATACTGAATTTATCATCTTACCTTTTAAACCTGTATCTTTACTTAACTTCCTCCTTTCTGTTGATTGCACCACCATTCTCATTATTACTAGGATGAATTTGCATTATTTCTACTTTTGTAATATGTTTGGCATACATTCCTTTCTTTTCAATCCTACTGTTACTACAGGAGTTCACTATCAAATAATTAACTGTTTTGAGTATATTTAAAGTAGTTTCCTTAATTTTTGTCCTTGTTTCCATTTCTGTACTACTGAATTTGCCCATTGCATTGTTTTTTTTAATTTATGATTTCAGTTACATGTATAAATAATTTTTGACAATTGTTTTCTGACATTTTATGATTCAGATTTTCTCCCTCTTTTCCTCCCATTCTCAAAAGCAGTAAATAATCTGCTATAAATTATACAAGTGCTTTCATGCAATATATATTTTCATATTGCTCATGTCATTATAGAATATTTATATCACACATAAAATTTAAAAAAATTCATGAAGGAAATAAAGTGGAAGATGGTAGACTTTGATCTTCAATCAGATTCCAATAGTTCCTTCTTTGGCTGTGGACAGCAATTTTCATCATGAGTCCTTTGTAGTATTCTTAGAAACTTGCTTTTTTCTGCTAGTGGTTTAATCATTTATAGTTGTTTATCATATATTTCTGTTTCATTTTTCTGCTTCCTCTGCTCACTTCTTTTTACCTCAATTCATATAAGTCTTCCCAGATTTTTCTGAATTCATCCTGTTCATCATTTCTTATGACACAGTAGTATTCAACTACAACCAATATACTACAACTTGTTTAGTCATTCCCCAAATGATGGACCATCCTTTAGTTTCCACTACAAAAAAGAGTTGCTAAAAATATTTTTGTACAGGTCCTCTCCTCTTATCTCTATCTCTTTGGTACACCGATACAGTAGTAGTATTCCTAGGTCAAAGGTTATTTATCATTTTATGGTCCTTTGAACATGGTTCCATATTGCTTTCCAGAATCCTTTGCATTGTTTTTAAAGTAATCCTCCTCATTCCCTATCCTGCCTATATATTCATTTGCCTTAAAACAAACAACACAAGACAAAAAAGCCATTCCTTATTTTTCACCAGATAAAATGAATCTACTTTAGTAAGACATTCAAAATCATTTTGAATCTGATACTATCCTACTTTTACATTAAAATTATACAACATTCTCCTTTTTGCACTTTGTTTCAGCCAAACCAGATTACTCCTCTGTTCCTAAGCTTGTTTGGTCTTTTCCTGCCTCAAATCATTTGTTTTCTCCTTTCCAAAATGACTTTCTCCCATATCTATTGAATTCTTTCCTTTTGTTCAAATGTCTGTTAAGATCCACCTCTTCCAAGAAGGCATCCCTTACCTCTACCTACAAGAAAACAGTCGGTCCATTGTCAAATCTCTCATACCATTCTGTGGGGATCTCTTTTGTATATTTAAATTTATATGTATTAGTATCATAGTCATCTGTGTGTTTCCTTTATCACATTCTAGTAGATTGTAATATCTTTGATGGCAGGAATTTTGGCTTATTGAATATTACTATTCTTAGAACTTAGAATGATGTTGAGCACATTGGAGGTATTTTATAAATGTTTATTTTCTTGTTTGTTGAATGTAGTTTTATAATAAGATGGTCATTTTCTTACATTTAGCTTTTATATATACTTGTGGGTAAATCACGTAGGCATAACATAAGGTTCTCTTGGACTTATATTCATTGATAAGCAAGACTTGTATTTTACATGGTGAAGCAAAAATTTCCAAATTATGAGCCATTGAGTTCTAGGGGTTGTAGAGTTATTGTAATGAGATTCTCCAATTAAATGACTCAGGATAATAACCAAGTAAACATTTCTTTTATAGGATAATTATATGTCTTGCATTTCTATGTATCACCACTTTAAAAGGCAT
Organism: Gracilinanus agilis; assembly: GCF_016433145.1. NCBI lineage: Eukaryota > Metazoa > Chordata > Mammalia > Didelphimorphia > Didelphidae > Gracilinanus > Gracilinanus agilis. The sequence goes on from NC_058133.1 coordinate 183,340,688, forward strand.
ATTAATGCTATTGTTATTAATAAAATACAAATACATTCTAAAGCATTGCTAAATTCATAATGGACTTTGTCCATATATGTTTTCAAATAGTAACAGTACAACTATTGTGTGGAATAATCAGAAAAAAAGTTTGAATCTAAACAAAAAGAGTTCTTATTATTCAAAAAGTGGAACAACCATTTTGATAAAGTAATTATAAGTCTTTTCCTCTGAAAGTCCATGAAAAATTTGAAATTCTACATGTGCTTTTTGTTGACAAGGCATTTCACTAACATTATCAGGAAAGATCTTTAAACTGAGCTGTTTTCTTTCTAATCAAACTTAGTGGTATCTTCCTATTAACTTTTGCCCAGTCTGGATAGCCCAAATGAGTAAAAGCCACATTCTTCTCCTGGTACACTGAAGAAACCATTAGAAATGCCAGTCTCTGGGCATACTGATGATGATTTGGGATATGACACTTACACATATCCATCAAGTAAGTGGAAGAATTTTGGAAACTCTGTTTTGGAATGCTCCAGATTAAAATTTGGAATAGATGCTTCAGACTGCTAAATAAGAACATCTCTTTAATCTAATTGAAGGCTAAAATGATACAGGAAGCCGACCTTCACTCCTCCACCTATGACCTGATTGCCCACACATAATGACAAACATTTAACCTGAGGGGCATTTTCTGTCACATACTTGATCTAAAACCAGACTCAATAAAAGTATTTGATTGAAAAGGAGTTATATTCTCACTGGCAGAAGTGAAGACAGAAAATATAGGAAATTCCATAAACAGCTGGAGTTTGCCATGACAAAGAAGTAGGTTTTGAAAAAAATTGACAAGGTGAGCAGCTTTAAATGATTGGTACTTAATTTTCTGGAGACTAGCTCAGTTTGGACTCTATTAAGGATAATATTTGTTTCACATAATCTCAGAAATTCAGTTTGAAGCATTTTAGAATTAGTCAATGGGTTAGAGATGAAAGATTGAATAAGAAAAAGAAATATAGCTTTTAGTACCTCATATCCCAAATTTCATTGAGGGCATTTTTAAATCAAACATACTGTCATCATTTAAAACCCAGAAGTCAAAAATCAGAACAAATCTTCTTTTACAAATTAATCTCCCCCCAAGGCTTCCATATTTCTGTCAATGACATTCCCTAGATCACAGCTTAAAGCCACTCCTTCCTCCCTTTCTATACTTTTTTTAATCACTCAGTCTTATTCCTTAGTTTCCTTATATGATATTGTTTATAGACATTCTTCCCATTCTCTCACTACTGTTACAAACCTAGATCAGATCCTGACAATATCATGTTTGGGCTATAATTAATAGTCCTTTAACTGAACTCTCTGTCTTCAGCCTCATCTCCCTCTAAAACTATCTAGTTCATTCTTCTAAAGATATCACTTTGACCAATTACTCTTGTTAAAAAAAATTCAATAATTCTAGCTATAGGATAAATTTAAAACTACTTATGTTGCATTATAAAGCCTTCTAGAGTCTTGCTTGATTTCTAGCTTTAAACTTATTAACCATGGCATTCTTATAAAAACTTTTTACTCAAGAGACATTGTTTTATTCCTCTCCTAGATCCTTCACAATCAATAATATATCCACATATGTATTCATGCTATTATTAACTTATGAAATGATGTCTTCTTTCTTTACTATATTTTGGAATTCTATCCAACCTTTGATGCTTTATTTTAGTCCCACTTTCCTAGCTATACCATCCCACAATAGTCTTTGATCTTCTAAAACAGCGTCTTTGTAAAACCTCTGTGACATTAAGAAAGATGTTTAATTTCATTGTGTCTTGATTTCTTTACTTATAAAATCAGAGGGTTGGAATGGGTGACCTTTGAGGTCTTTTCAAGTGATAGAACTATGATCTAGAATTATAGATCTTATGATCTATAACTTGCCATTGATAACAATAAAAACATACTCATATTATTTGTATTAATAAACACAAAACAGATTCATATACAGATATGTATGTAGATATATATGCACCTTATAGTATTATATAGTATTTATATATGTATTTACATATATGTCTCTGTGTAAATGTACATCTATTCCATATATGAGTATATTTATCTATATCTATGTAATGTATACATATATATTCCACTCATCTCCAGTTAACAGAAAAACAAAAGGCCTAGAATTCTCTTTTGGATTATTGTCAATCAAAGGATCAAAGATTAACCAAAATAAAACTAGATGTGAACAGCTCCTTAATCAGTTTAGAAGGAGTGATATGCTTTGATCATTAGATAAAGAAAGAAGATAGCACATAGGAAATTTGATTGGCTAAATGAATGAGACACATTTCTTCATCTCTTTGTAATGCAGAAATGTATTTTAGAATCTTGCAGTTAAGCAGCAAAATGATCAGGCTTTGGGATCTTCCTGGTTCAGCATTTTAAAGAAGCCATAACAAGTGCCTGTAGCAATGCACTTCAAGAAGGGAATGAGCCCAGAAGTGTTTCCTACAGACCCACATACTCATTGACTATGTCCTTTTAAAGACTGGGTCATTAGTAAACTATGCACCAAAGTGGGAACCAAAAGAAACATGCAAACCAAACAATACACATCAAGGAAAATATAAAACTTCATAATTTTACAAGGATGTCAGATATTGTCCCTCAGAGCCCACTAGACAATAACATCTAAGAAGAAATCTGCAAGTCCTCAACAAGGAAAGAAAAGGACCAAAGTAAGAGGCACTTTTGAATTCCTCTTTATTGTAGATATATACCCTAAATGTGTACCTCCCCACCATTGTACTCTATATTCAAGACCAGTCTTCCCATGAACCTGTGACTATATGTAGGAGAAGACAACTAGAATTTGATGTAAGATTGCTATTTTTGTGCCAAATATTCTTACAACATCACATTAAATACAATGTCAAAAGGCAAATTGTCTCACTTATAATCAGTGAGTACCATATTGGACGGGTGCTCATGAGAAGTACTAAAAAGCCTACCTACTTAAGGGATTTAAGAAGTCTAATGAAATAGGTATTTAAGCACTTTTCAGGAGCCAACACTAAAAATTCCAGTGGGAGTGGGTAAGGTTTTTCACACATATATTTGCACATACACCCATACATATTTTCTTTCTAAAATTATGAATTTAATAAAAATTAGTCCAGCTCTCTTTTAATTTCATAAACTAATTATGATACACAATAATTGAAAATTGTAGATCTTGAAGCAAAATCAGGTATCCCAGAAATGGATCTCTTTCAAATACAATGACAAGGAGATCATATTTGCCATAGAATTTTTCTGCCCATAGGTATTTTGTGTTTAGGATGAGCATGAGATTATGCAAAATTAAAGATTGTACCCTTTGGAGAAGTTGAAAAAGCAGAAATTGGATGGCAGACACATCACTATGTCAATCCTGTCGAGACTGACTGATTATAGATATTTGAGTAATTCTGAATAAAAGAGAACACACAAATGTGTTCTTTACTATTTTTATTTTGAGGGAAAACAGGATTTTCCTGATGTCACAGACCTTGAAAGTATCAAGGATTGATTCCTTTTAGTCATCTTATTTAAGTCAAGCATTATATTGCATGATTAACTTGGTTCGGTCCAATAGCTACATCTCAAAGTAGAAGCCCAATGGAGTGGAGAATCATGAGAACCTAGTGCTAGATTTAAATCTACTGCTGATAATCTGCATAGTATTTTGAATGTTTCTTTATCACTCTCTGTCTCAGCTTCCTTATCAGTAAAATATAGAATTTGTATTAGATGATCATAATGACTAAACCAATGCAGGTGCCTAATAAATGTTGAATTAAACAGAATATTTTCTTAAATTCCTTCCAAATCTAACTTCTTAATTTTGTTTTCATATCATTTTATTATAAGAGAATAGAACTATCGTACAGAAGTTTTTCCCTTGCAATTGAAGAATTACAAGTGTATTTCTGTTTTAATCTTTAGTTCTTTCATCTTCTCTGCTATTAAGAAAAGGAGCAATAAAGAAGTCAGATTATAGCAAGAACTCATTCTTCAGTATTAGCTCCTTTTGACTTATCAAAGACTCCTAAAGAGAAATCAGAAACAACACATGTGCTTTAACTAGAAATTCTCCTTTTATAATCTATAGATTATAAGAATAAAGTTTAAGTAACACATGGTCATGGTCATCAAAAACGACTATATGGTTGTTGTCCCCCACCAAATCTTATCCACTAAGAAAACTAAGTGATAGCTATAGGAAAGTGAAATCTGAATCCACAGGATAAGAAGGCAGAAAATCACATAAGGCAAAAGCCTGTTATAATATTGAACCACTTAATAATGCTTAGAGTTCCACTTTAGTTGCAGTCATGCTATCAGACAAAATAAAAATAAAATTCACAATATCAAATGAGAAAAATGGAAATGCTATACTATATTTAAAGGCATCATAAGCAATGAAGGAATATAAAATATTGAATGTTTATACAATAAGTTGCATAGCACTCAGATCCATAAAGGAAAAATAAAGTGAACTACAAGAGGTAACACACTAAGGAAAACTCGGCTGTGCCTCTTTTACACTTGCATAAAACTAGCAGTAAGATTAAAAAGAAAAATACAGAGAATTGAACAAATTATGGCGAAGATCTTATGAGTCTTATGGTATCTTCAGAAGAGATAGATACAGATATAGACACAGATATTTCAGATCCATATCTATGTGGACATAAATGGAGAGTTATACAGCACATAGAGACACTTACATATTTAACAATCTTATTCAGTAGGCAACATATATAAGTATATGCATGTATGTGCATACTGAATATATGTTTAGACAGTTGTCTTCTTAATATATATGTTCAAATATGTGTGTTGATGTACACATATAATTTGAATATATATTTTCAATAAATAGACTTATATTGATTTCAATTAGAAGAAAACATACATTTATATATTACATATAATTTTATATGAAATATCTTCTTTAGGCACCAGCATCATAGGGATTATTTGAAAAGATACAATAAGTGTCATCACCCTGAAAAATTGTAAGTGATTATAACTAGGAAATATTATCTTTCCCCAATTTAGAGCTATCCATAGATTGCTCATTGCCAAGCAAATGGAGATTAAATTTCTTTAGCTTGACATTGAGACTTTACTATCATTGAGTCCCAACAAAACTTTTCAGTTTTATGTTGCACTTCCACCTTACACACAACTTCCATCAAAATTGTCCCATCTCATCCACTAAATATTTTCTGCTTTCCTAATTATTTCTTTTTGAGAAAACTGAGACAGATAGGGATGAGTTATTTGCCCAGGGACAGGTAGCTAGAAAATGTGTGAGATTAGATTTGAACAAAGAAAGATCAATTTTCCTGTCTTCAGGAATTATACTCTATCCATTGTGCCATTTCGTTGCCTGTGTGTATACCTGTCTGTCTGTCTGTTTGTCTATCTGTTTATCTATCTATCTATCTATCTATCTATCTATCTATCTATCTATCTATCTATCTATCTATCTATCTATCTATCTATCTTTCTATCTATCTATCTATCCATCCATCCATCTTTCAGTCTCTCTGTCTGTCAGTCTGTCTAATTGTCTATACATATTTTTCCTGAAATAACAATTTAGTAATAAATTCTAAAGACAAAATGGCATATTTTTATTGGCATCAATCTAAGCTTAGAACAAATTGACCTTGAACACTGCCAAGGCACCCTTATGTGCTGTTGGTATAGGTGTTGTTGCTAAGATACCTGTTATTAATTTTACCAAAGAAAATATCGAGGTCAAGTTGTAGAGAAAGTGTGTTTATTATAGAACTTTAGTAGTGGATTTTGTTTAGAACATTGAACACCTAAAAAACATTTTAACAAGTTTGTCTTCTCAGATTTAGGAACTAATTTCAACTGGTTAAGTTGTATTTGTGATTATTATTATATTTAACTATTCAAGGCAGCACGGCATATTGTTAGATTTGACAATGCTGTTCCTCTATAAATCATCAGTGGATATATATACCTCTATGATAAAATACATATATTTATCTAGCTTTTAAAGTTCTCCAAAATCTCCCTCCAATCTACATTTCTAGTTTTGCTCCATATTATTTTCCTTTATTTGTTTTTCCCTTCTATTTAAATTACCCTGATATCTGGACCCCATAAATGATGCTCCATGTAAGATCTTTGCCCAGGTGGATCTCTTATCTGGACATCATTCATTAGTCACCTCCATCTTAAATAGTTTCGCTTTCCTGTAAAGCATAGTTTAGCTGGAACTTTCTCCATAATATATATTTCTCAATCCAGTAAAGCATTAGTCTTTTCTTTCTGCTGAAATTACTAGCTCTCTGGCTAGCTTAGATAACATATAGATAGATAGGTATATAGATTTATTTAATATGTATTTAATTCTTACCCCTACCGCAATATAGTGTAAATTCCTTAATGGCAAAATCTCTTATTTTTCTATGCCTCCTAGGAGCCTAGAATAGTACCTAAAATAATAAATATGTATTATTTTTTCAAACATTTCTTAATCTTTGGTTTCCTCATCTATAAAATAAGGAGATTGGACTAAAGTTTCTTCTACCTCCAAATGTTATGAAGATAGTATTGGGACTGGTTCTTTGATTTATTTAATTGGTACAAGGAGCACCCAGGTGAGAAAACACAGCTCAGCACCTTCTTTAGAAACTTTAAATTTTAGTGCTTATCTATAATATAGAGAGATTAAGTCACATAATATATGTCAGAGGCAGGGCATGAATACATTATGCTTCTGTTATACAGTTTTTTAATCATTATATGTTTTGCCTTTTAAAGTGAGTTTTCGAATGTGTTCCTTGATAATCACAAATACATATACATGTACATCTATAGATGTATATATTACATACATACATACATATAAAACTTTCCATAAATATATGTAAATATATATATTTATATATGTGTGTACATGCTTCTTTTATCAAAATTTTATATCTTGATTTTTATTTTTATGGGCATAGTAAAGGAATTCATTTTATATCTCAATATCAAAGTTTTCATATCACTGACCTTTAACTTAATCATGTGGTCATCTGATGAAGATAATTATTTTTTCTTGTTATGTAATATTATAGTTCATGACCAGTGACCTAAAGAGAAAATTTGTTCCCATTGCCAATAAAAAGGCAAAAATCTAATTAGTGAAGTTCCAGGGTGTCATAATAATAATTAGCATACCAAAGAAAAATCTGACTTCATTAAGTCATTATAGGAGAAGTTTAGCGGCAATTTTCAACTAGTCTCTCAGTTGTCAAATATAAATAAGAAAATAAAAGATCTTTTTGAAGATGTGTGGTTAACACTTAATTTTTGTACCTTACTATCTCATCTAATTCTTTGAAACACAGAGGCTTCCATGTGCTATAACAATATTGAGTGCCCCAAATAGCCAAGACCACATTGAAACTCCCCATATTCTACATTTATGACAATGTAACCTAGGTAAATTATGGGAAGTTCTAATTCCTATAACCACTTGCACTGAGAGGTTAGATCCTCAAAAGAAGACTAGCTCTATCTCCCCCTCAGATTTCTAGGAGTTTTCCTTAGGAGCCTATATATAATGTATTAGCTTGAATTCCCATTCCAGTATGTTCTCCCAAAAATCAGTTTCCAGTTATAGTTACTTTATTCATTGTATTTCTTGTATCACCTTTGACTCAGTTATTAGTGTTTTAGAATCATTTAGCAAATTAGCTAATATAAAAGATACACTCACTGGGAAAATATAACAAGAATAGAAATGTAAACATTTCTCCCTAAACTAGAGACACACTGTCCACCATAATACCTGGTGACTATCCAGAAAGGAGTCAAACTAAAAATGCTTAGCACAAAACATTCATCCAACCAAATTAATTACGAACAATGGCTTAGACAAAGGATGCTTTTATTGTCTCGATTGCAAAAATCAGTAGCCACTTGTCGAGTTATTGCTAAGATGAATACAAGAGGGTGCTTGGGGTTTTGCTCCATATTGGGCTCAGATGCCCTCAAATTTTAGCATGGATTCAGATTTCTGAATTCATTATCAAGAGATAATGCATTATCTCTTGAACACTGGTGGCTCACAAGGTTGCAGACTATTAATCAGTCAAATAATTATTAAGCATGTATGTGCAAAGAGTTGTGATTAGTGCTGGGAAAACATAGAAAGGCAAAAAAAAGACAGCCCTTATCTTCAAGAAGCTCATAATCTCATGGAGGAAGACAATACATAAAAAGAAATTTTTAAAGGGGGTGGGAGTGGGAAAGCTATTCAGTGAGAGGGCAAGATGAAATCCAAATAATTAAACAAGGCTGGTCGGGATCATGAATAAATAACTGGCCTGGGTCCCCTCTTTAAATGTAGAGATTAGGAGTTTAGAGTTCACTGCCCTCTATCCTCTCAAATCAGATGGAGGAATGGGCCCAATAGGAAAGCACTACTGATTTGGTGAGAGTTTCAGGACTGATGTGAGTTTTCATGATGATGACGAAGTCTGGAGGAGTGCAAGAGTGATAAATGAAGAGAGATTTCTAATGTTTTTTTTTCCTAAGGTAGGAAAAATAGATAAAGGAACAAAAGTAGAATTATATGCTTATGGTTTCATATCAACCCCAGGAGGGGGGGGGTGCAATAGGTCACCAGCACAATGGTATTGCTTCTTCTTTCCCATTCCTGGACTTATAACAGTTATTACTTTACTACACCAGAAAAGTAAAAATTTTAGAACCTAAAAATCATAGATAAACTTAACAATGTTTTAGGAGTCGACTGAAGAGGATTTTTCTTAACCAAGTGGAAAGTGGACAGAAAACATTCATAAAATATCTTTGCATGCTCTGAAAAGAAGAACTAACACCTTCCATTCAAAGTCATTGCAAACTCGTAGAAGTAGGTTCATCAATTCTACATGTTCCCAGACCTAAGCCTTCCTTGGCTGGTGTTTCATTACACTTATTTAAGAACAAGAATATGATAGTTTATCTCATTGATTCCTTTAGATCATGAACATGAAAATAATTATCAAAAGTTCATTATTGATCAGGAGTAAAACAAGGATGCCCATTATCACCTCTATTATTCAACATAGTACTAGAAACACTAGCAGTTGCAATTAGAGAAGAAAAAGAAATTGAAGGTATCAAAATAGGCAATGAGGAGACTAAGCTAT